>NC_143227.1:1005385-1340513 GCF_030267445.1 Bombyx mandarina
GGAAATGCTGCTCATGAGGGTCTGCGGTTTACGTGGGTCAAGGGTTTCGGTAAGTGCTATATGAGTTTAGAGGTTCACGTAAGGAATTTTTTCGTCAAATACTCGTAAAGAATAAAATTAGAATGTGCATTGAACAGTTTAGTATCGGTTGCTTTGTTGGTTTAATGCGCCAAAACCATCACAGTTTTTGTTTTTTCTGTAACTTGCAGCCATGTAAGATGAAGAATGTTCATGAGTGATTAGTATTTGCAGCTAGTTTTATTGTTATTTTGGTCTGTTTACATAATAAAGAAATAAAATAAAATAAAAAGCTTTTATCTCTTGCCTTTACATGGTAAATTTTCTAAAAAAAACCGCAAAAAACAGTGTGCATGCAGAATTTTTCACCAGGTAATTCAATTACCTAATATATTATACATTTTTTTTGGCTTTTAAAAGAACGATTAAAAATATCATGTTTAAGTAAGTAGTTTCATTTAATATGTTTCCATTTCGAATAATAGTGTTTTTTTATTTTTTTATTGCTTAGATGAGTGGACGAGCTCACAGCCCACCTGGTGTTAAGTGGTCACTGGAGCCCATAGACATCTAGAACGTAAATGCGCGTCACCCACCTATGATATAACTTCTAAGGTCTCAAGTATAGTTACAACGGCTGTCCCTACCCTTCAAACCGAAACGCATTACTGCTTCACGGCAGAAATAGGCAGGGTGGTGGTGGTGTGATTGAAAATGTTAGTAAAGTTATAGCATAACGAGTTATAGTTAAATAAATGTTAGATTTCCGTTTACCTACATAGTAGAGAGATAATAAAATTAGATATTAATAGTGTTTAAGGCACAGATATAACTGCTACGATGTTGTGGTCAATGGAAAAAAGGAGAAACTTTATAACATTAAGTACTTTGTCTATATTTCACAACCACAACGATTTTGAATATTATGTTGTGTTTAGGTCTAGAGTATCTTCCTGTGTCTGCAGGACTAAAAAGGAGACTTAGGTTATGCATCAGGGAATGGACTGGAATGGAACGGAAAGTCGTTGTGGCCTAAAAGATAAGACGACCGGTGCATTCGTGCAGAGCGATGCACCGGTGTTCGAATCCCGCAGGCGGGTACCAATTTTCCTAATGAAATACGTATTTGATAAATGTTCCACGGGGAAGGAACAACATCGTGTTATAAAAATCAAAACCCGCAAAATTATAATTGGTAATTACTGGTGGTAGGACCTCTTGTTAGTCCGCAAGGATAGGTACCACCACCCTGCCTATTACTGCTGTGAAGCAGTAATGCGTTTCGGTATGAAGAGCGGGACAGCCGTTGTACTGTTAAAAGTAAGACCTTACAACTCATGTCTCAAAGGTGAGTGGCGGCATTTACGTTGTAGATGTCTATAGGCTCCGGTAACTACTTAACACCAGGTGGGCTGTGAGTTCGTCCACCTATCTATGCAATAAAAAAAAACATGTTATATCACTCAATAATGACACTAAAGTATTTTATTCGTTTTTTCTTGCATATTCCATGACGTGTTTTCTAGTAATTTCTGGAAGAGATTCCGTATTGTTTATTTTGACCCCAAATGACGTCACGTTGTGAATTTACGTTCGATTTTATAACAGCTTTGCAGCTATTTAAGATTTAAATTTACCCATTCAAAATATGTTAATAAGCTGTTGTATGGACGAATTATATATTAAAATGCTATCATTTGTTAAATTATAGAATGATACTGAATTAGATGAAATGAAATTTAGTTTGTGAAGTAATCATTTCGGGTTCTTCCATTGAAAAATTATTTTATTATGATCATATTAAAATGCGAAAGTTTATTCTGTTGGTTTGACCTTCTTTCGCGTAGTGAGATAGCGACGGATCGACATGATTTTTTTTGCAGAGAGATAGTTTTGAAACGGGCTGTGTCATAGACTGTCTAAATTTCGCTACCCATCTTGAAACACGGGTCAAAGCCTCAATTCTATGTATCAATATTTCAATGGATACAATAAAAATAGAATATAGAAATAGATCAAGAGGTACATCGCGTGTAATTCGTTTACAAATGATTCTTGTTGACGTGACGGTGGTCTGGAAGCGATCGCTCTTAGGGATAAGATCGCCAAATGTAGTTTTTTTGTATTTAATGTTTTGAAATGTTTTTTTTTTTTTGTTTATAATAAGAATACTCTCTCTCTTTTGTTGAATGCCAACGTGTGATACGTACCATTCGCGTAAATTCAACAATTTTGTGAATTACGAATAAAATTACGAAACACAGTGAAACTCGAAATAATTAATATATTTTTTATAAAATGCTCGAAAATTTCCCTCGACATAATGAGAAATAAAAGTATATGATATTTAATTTTAATTATATTAACAGTAAACTGTATTCGTTTTTAGAAATCTTGTTCACATTCGAGTCTCAAATCATAATCGTAAATTTTTTTTTTATTCCTTAGATTGGTGTACGAGCTCACAGCCCACCTGGTGTTAAGTGGTTACTGGAGCCCATAGACATCTGCAACGTAAATGTGCCACCCACCTTGAGATATAAGTTCTAAGGTCTCAGCATGGTTACAACGGCTGCCCCATCCTTCAAAGCGAAACGCATCACTGCTTCACGGCAGAAATAGGCAGGGCGGTGGTACCTACCCGCGCGGACTCACGCGTGGTCCTACCACCAGTAACAGTAAGTCTCAAATCATGTTCGTAAGTGTTGTTTTCCCGAAAAATATTCGTAAATTGTCTTTAGCTGCCAGTGTGCCGCTAAGAATAGCCCGCATAATAGCCAGTTAGAAATTTTAATGGTGTTATTTAGTGATACGCCGCGATTTACGACCGCGGCGGTCTCATGGCGGCTACTGTGCAAACCGACAATTACCACTTTGCATACATGTTTAATATATGTTTACTCACGTGCTCTGCACATGTTAAGAGTTTAAGAATAAACTTGATTTATTGTGTTTGACTATGTTTAGTGGTGTTGATAGTTTTAGCAAAGTTGAAGTGGCAACGGGAAGGCACATAGCGCCAAGATCGGACCACCGGTAGGGCAGAAAGATCCTCGAGTGGAGACCACGTGCTGGGTAAACAGTCCACGTCGCCCAAAACACGTCATCTCGGATCCTCCCGATCCACTAACGGTGCTTTTAGGTACCCCAAGCACCGGTCACCGTCCTCGTCGAACCTGTCGCTTGCGACGAAGGGCTCGGCGAGTAAATTAACCCACAGACACAGCCCACTGAGTTTCTCGCCGGATCTTCTCAGCGGGTCGCGATTCCGATCCGGTAGTAGGTTCATTCGCGAATCAGGTGCTGTTGAGTTTTTAGGTCTCCTTCGGAGGCGCTCGGGCGGCTGTTAGCTAATCCCACCCCTCCTGGTTGAGCCTTTGCTCGCCCAACTGTCCTGGTGAAACTGGAAAGGCCTCCAGGACACCAGTAATCCTTCAATAAAAAAAACCATAAAGAGATACGACTTAGAGGACAGCCGGACTGTGATGCATTGAGATGTCTTCTTTTTTCTTTTTTTTTATTGCCCTTGTAGGCAGACGAGCATACGGCCCACCTGATGGTGAGTGGTTACCGTGGCCCATGGACTTCAGCAATGCCAGGGGCAGAGCCAAGCCGCTGGCTACTGTAAATCGTGTCTCAATCTTGGGTCTTCTCGCATGGACATAGTTTGCTTTAGCACCGCGTACGGTTGACAGGAAAGAAAAGAAAGTTTTCCTTTATAATTGCGTACGTAATGAGTTAATTAAACGTAGTCAGATGAATGTAAATATTGATTGAACATGATGATTTTCTAATAATAAAATTCTTGACCTCTACAACGACTGGTTTGAGATAGGCTTGACTGAGTTTTTCGAAATTGCGAAACTTTCTATTGTGGTCTTTTTTTTTTAATTTATAATGCAACAGACATTGTGTTCAACAGTGCATTGACAATGCAGGGTATGAGACACTGAGTTTCTCGTCGGATCTTCTCAATGGACCGCGTTTCCAATTCGGTGGTAAATTCTGCAAAGCACTGCTCTAGCTAGGGCTAGTGTTAGCAACGTCACAAGGTTTGAGCACCGTGAGCTCACCTACTAGCCCGGAGAATCTAGTATAAATCTTCGAGGTTACTTAGAAGTGGGAAAAAAATAGCGATCAGTCAAGAATCGGCATGTGAACGAACCACTATGCTATGTTAACAACAATATAAGGTAGTAACGCGAAGCATTTTTAACACGTTTTTTTAGCTTTTATTTATCTACTATCTGACCCGGCAGACTTCGTAGTGCCTCAATCGATAAATAAAAGACCTAAACTTTTGTATGAAATAAACTTAAAACAAACAAAGGAATCCGTCCGACGGGGGACACATCAAAGGAAAAACAAAATTATTATTTTTATTTAATTCTGAGCATTTTCATATTTATCCACCTTTTAAACCTTCTCTGGATTTCCACAAATAATTCAAGATCAAAATTAGCCAAATTGGTCCAGCCGTTCTCGAGTTTTAACGAGACTAACGAACAGCAATTCATCTTTATATATATATAGATTTATGTAATGAGTTTTTCAAAGTCATTTTCACCAACTTCCTTTTGTTGAAGTGTTTTGAAAATCTGCACGCGTATCAAGGACTAATGACAATACATGAATTTTATTATTTTAGCTTAATGCCCTAACCAGGATCATTATGGTACATAACTGATTATATTAATCTTTACTTTGTCTTGCTATTGACGTATGTTTTTGTCACGTCAGGTTTTGAAATGTACATAACGCCATGGCTGCAAACGTTCCCACTACAAATCCCACGCAATCACTTAAATCGGGAGCTAAAGATACTTAATAAAATAAAATCGATCGGCTGAATTTCCCCTACACAGGAAATAAATGAACATAAGTCTTGAGTTGACAGCGATTCTGAAATAACGACCGGAAGACGAACACGACTAATATAAATTAATTTATATTACGTCTATTTTATAGGGGCTCATCGCAAAGTGCATTGCCAAAGTATTAACAATATTCAATGTCAAGAAAAACCAGATACACAACGGCTTATCTTCGTCTTCGAGAACTTTTTCAATATACCCTGTAAAAATATGTCATAAAATCTAATATCGTATTGTGTGAAGCGGATCCGACAACGTCATCTTGTACAAATATAATCTTTTGTAATCGTTACGACAAAATTCCGGGAAGATTTTCCATTTTTTCCTCCCAAGTATATAGATCGGGCGTGACGAAGGCTTAGGGAAACCAAATCAATAAATGCGTTTTCTGGTTATGCGCTCAAGAACGAATGGCATATCAAATAAATTTTTGGAATATGTATTTTAATTGTTTGTTGTAGTCGTTTTTAAAAGCCGGCGACGGTAAAACCAAACTAATATCGATTTAAGCGTAAAGGAAGGTTTTTTAGAAGTAGCCCGCACCGGTAAGCACCACCATCCTGCCTGTTTCCGTCGTGAAGCAATAATGCGTTTTGATTTGAAGGGTGGGGCAGCCGATGTACTACATAACTGAAATTTAGAACTTATGTTTCAATATGGGTGGCGGCATTTACGTTGTCGATATCTGTAGACTCCGGTAACACTTAAAATCAGTTGAGTCGTGAGTTCGTTCAGTAATCTAAGCAAATAAAAGTCGACCTCAGGACTGCTTCGAAGCAGAAGTGGATAGGAGGTACCTGATGCGAATTCATAAGACGACCTTTCACTAGTACTCGCTCGTTCACAAACTTGTGAGTCAGCACGGGTACCCAACACCCTGCTTATTTCTGCCGTGAAGCAGTAATGCGTTCCGGTTTGAAGGGTGGAACAACCGTTGTAACTATTCTGAGACCTAAGAACTCATATTTCAAGGTGGGTGGCGGCATTTACGTTGTAGATGTATATGGGCTCCAGTAACCAATTAACACCAGGTGGGCTGTGAGCTCGTCCACCCACCTAAGCAATAAAAAAAAATATGGGCTCCAGTAACCAGATAAAATAAAATAAAAACTTCGCGGCCACGAAGGAAGGAAATAGGCGTGCCACCGCTGATCTACGTTAAGATTGACGATTCATTATCTGTTGTTGGCATTAGAAAGGCAAGCGAAATCAATGATTATTTTCTTAATAATCTCGACGCGAAAGGAAGCTGTGAGTTCTTATCATAAATCTAAATTTGTATGATTACCATACGATTTCATATACGCGATAACTTAACTAGGTCATAATTAGTATTTTATTAGGCATAGGCAAGCTTTCAGCCCACCTACTGTTCGGGTTAAAGATATTCTTTATTCTCAAAATAATTACATAAATTCACTTAAATGAGAACATTAAAATAGTTATAATTAATTCAGATCGTGCAGTTCATGAAAATAATTTATGGTAATAACATGCGGTGCTATGATAATTATTTAACAAAAACTATAAAGATTATTTTCTTAAAATGTATAAACAGGGTAGATTAGCGCAGAAGCGAGGTAAGTACAACGATCGCCTCGACCAGCCGCCGGCCGCTCGGTGGCGGGTAGATATTGGCGCCACAAGGAGCTAGTTCGCATGGATGCGGCATTGGTAATAATGTTCAATAAATAAATAAGCCTTTATTGCTGTTAGAGTTTAACTTATTTAATTAAACATAAAATGATAACTAGGTAAGAAAACTATAAAATTAAATTAAACAAAACATATCTATCTCGGAATTCTGCTTATCTCTCATCTTAACAGTTTGCTTTCGACAAAGGCCTCCTCTAAGGCTTTCCATTTGTTTCTGTTCTTTGCTGTACGTAACCATTCTGGTCTAGCTACTTGCTTCAAGTCGTCTTCCCATTGCTATGGCTGTCTTCCTTTAGTTCTTCTGTTTTCTCTAGGGTACCATTCCGTTATTATTATTTTTCTGGTTATTATTCGTTATTATTCTGGTCCATTTCTCTTTCTGTTCTCTCATCATATATTTTTTTATAGCTTAGATTGTGGACGCGCTCATGACCCACCTGATGTGAAGTGGTAACTGGAGCCCATAGACATCTACAACGTAAATGCCGCCACCCACCTCGAGACATAAGTTATAAGGTCTCAGTTTTAACAGTATAACCACTAGGAGATACGAGTTCTAAGTCCCAGCTTTATAGTACAACGGCTACCCGCTCCTTCAAACCGAAACGCATTACTGCTTCACGGCAGAAATAGACGGGGTGGTGGTACCCATAGATACACATAAAGTAGTTATAGATAAGCAACTCAAGCACCCAACAAAAATGTTTACGGGTGTCGGCCACTAGACGGCTTCGCTTCGATTAGGTTCTCATTGCTCCTGTACATGGCAGTAACATATTACCTATCCTATATTTTATTTTAACTAGCCCTAGACCCTAAATTACTCCTTATATCATCAGCTACCTATTAGTGAGTCTCATCAAAATCGGTCCAGCCGTTCCAGAGATTAGCCGGAACAAACAGACAGACAGACGAAAATTGTAAAAAAATGTTAATTTGGTGTGTGTACCGTATTCATATTCGTATTTCATATTCTTATTTCATATTCATACCGTATTCGTATTCATATGCATGATGTAGTAAAAAGCGGTTATTCCAATACTACATACAGACACTCTAACTTTATTTATATGTATAGATGAAGGATTTTGTAAATTATCAGAAACCACAAATTGATAAAATTTAATCAATTTGTCTTTATCAAATAAAGACTTGTATGATTTGTAATTTTTTTACTTTCCGTATTTAGGTTATACAATAATAAATTGCCTTAACTTTAACAACATATAAGTTTAGGGGCATCCGCTACAAGATGACGCTAGTTTCCATACAAAACAATATTTGCCTTAAAGTATCGCATTTTCAGCGCCCTGGTGGTTGGTACCTACCCGTGCGGTAGTACATTTTAAATACATGCATTTTGCTCTACATGAGTCGCATTAGCATGCAAGTGAATGCACTCCACTCTCATCTTAACATTGCAATAGTATTATTAAAATTAATCTAATTGCTAATAATGCCTCATTAATTCCGTTTGAGGTCGAAATGGAAAAAAAATAATGCGAGAGAGCTTACATTATTTCTGAGGTTTCGACATTTATGAATCTGTGGTTTTGTTTTGTAAATCAGAAGCGACAAGCGATTTTTTAACGTTTGATGTGTTATTGGATTGATTTAAAAATAGCATTTCTCGATAATGTTTGTTACATCTAACTGCTTAACCAAATTGTTGGTATGTTGCTCAAGAATTAAAAATAATTCCTATTTTTACTGGTGTTAGGGCCTCTTGTGAGTCCGCGCGGGTAGGTACCACCACTCTGCCTATTTCTGCCGTAAAGCAGTGATGCGTTTCGGTTTGAAGGGTGGGGTAGCTGTTGTAACTATATTAAGACCTCAGAACTTATATCTCAAGGTGAGTGGCGCATTTACGTTGTAGATGTCTATGGGCTCCAGTAACCACTTAACACCAGGTGGACTGTGAGCTCGTCCACACATCTACCATTATAATTTTGTGGGTTTGATTTTTATTACACGATGATATTTCTTCACCCTGGAAATCATGTTAAGTACGTATTTCGTTAGACAAAATTGGTATCCGCCTGCGGGATTCGAAGAAAAGTGCATCGCTCGATATGAATGCACCGGACGTCTTATCCTTTAGGCCATGATGACTTCGAAACTTACATAAACTGAAATATCCATAAGTAAGCCTCACCATATATTGAAGTAATTGCTGTACCGAAGTATTGTGCAGTATTTACAAACGCCGACCAAAGGAAGCATCGTCTTCTAAAGACGAAGCTCGCAAATAATCTAATGTTAGAGCAAGGAACTACTTGTGTTATAGTTGTTGCAAAGTACGACTCCGCGCCGCCCTTTGTTGTGTGAGTGACCAATCTGTATACGCGTCAATGAAGTCTATATGTAGTTAATGTGGCTACTAACCACTCCGTTGTTGGGTACACACATTAACAAAAATGTGTATTTACGATTACAACTACAAATAAAGGCCGTGCGCACTCATACTTAGCAACGTGATGCCTTCAGCTCTAACATTAGGAGCAGGCTTAGAGACCCCGGTAACCGTACTCGTCGAACTCGACAAAGAGGTCGACGTGCAATCTAACCCATGCATCAGCTCGCTGAGTTTCTCGCCGGTTCTTCTCAGCGAGTCGCGATTCCGATCCGGTAGTAGATTCTTTCGCGAAGCAGTTGCTCTTGAGTTGTTAGGTCTCCTTCGGAGGCACTCGGGCAGCTGTTAGCAAATCCCACCCCTTCGGGCTGAGCCTTTGCTCATCCACCTGCCCTGGTGAAACCGGAAAGGCCTCCGGGCCACCAGTAATCCTTCAATCATAAACTTTGCAAGAAAGAAGAAGAAAGAAATCATATATTCGTTAAGCATAGTGAAAATGAGTTATTACATATAAGTTAAAAGCAGCGTGTATGTATGCTTTGTCATTATTTGACATACAACTATAAGAATTTGCATCTCTACTTTGGCCTCGTATTTCTAGAGGGCAGCCGTCGCCTTGTGCTGTGTTTGATCTCCGCTAACTAGTAACACGAGCGGAGCGATAAAAACTCTTTTAACTTAAGGCAAGCTACACGCTTCGTCCATCGCATAGCGCACTATTATTTTGCACTTTAGTTGCGAAACGGTTGAGTTTCATAGATTCCGCCGCAATTAACTTTTCTTTTTCGCCGGTCAGGTCAGCGGGATCTTACCTCTGTTATACAATGTGCGTGTTACGAGTTTTTTTGTTTTTTTTGTTACTAGTTCATGCGTTTTAATAGCCGTGAGCATTCGTGAATACGCATATCATAATTTTTTGTTTATTAAATAATGATGTTTCGCGTTTTCTAAGCTTGCATGTTAATACTGTCTTCAAGATCATATTTCTATAAAGTAAATTATTGGATTTTTTTAGTTTACCACAAATTCACTAATTCTACGAAACACAATCTAAATGCTTACATACTCATTCTCAATGACCTCACAAATGACAATAATAGAGACTGTAATCACTGCTGTTATACGATGAATATCGCAATAGGCAAGTTCAATAGAAACGCTAATAGAATATTGATTAAAAAAACGGTTAGGTTGTTTTAAATCTTGACACAGTGCTGATACCCGATTCACTTTGAATTTTCAGTGAAATAAGTATTACAGGTTCCGATACGATATCGTACGGCATCACTAAGTGCAGTGTGCTTAGTGCGATTTTTTTAACGTTCTCGATAGTGTAAAAGTTAGCTCAATTTTGTATGCCGTTGGAACAGCGTCCTTAGCGGCAAACGTAGACAAACGTTCTAACTCCATGTAAATTTGAGTTGACTTCGACTTGAGTTAACTATCGAGAGCATTAAAACACGTAATAAGCAAACAGGCAATTAATCACTTTTTGTGTCCTTTAAAGAAGTACTCACGTATCTTGACGCGGAATAAAATCAATCATTGTTTATTCATTAATCAATTATTATTCAAAACTTAGACAAAAACTGTTTAGACGTAAACCGCATCGGTTCAGTGTGTCTAGTTCGAATTTAAATTCTCGATCCCGTTTACGGGAACTTTTAAGTTAACTCCATACAATTTTAATTTAACTTTTACGTGATCGAGAAATTAAAAACTCACACTAAGTGCACAGGACGAATAAGGTTCTTAAAATTGTATAAGGTTGTGCTCCGGAGTATTTGCATAAGAGAGTGGAAATTAAAAAACAATTCTATTGCCCCGTAAATCGCTGGCTCAGAAGTATTGGTATTTATGACAATACCTATTATTATACTTACATAATAATACTTAGTTCATTCAATGCAAATTACTGTTTCACTGTGCTAAAATTAAAACTATATAGTGGTTACGAAAATCGTTTCGATATCGTTATCTGTAAAATACTTTAGCAACGCAATCCGACCTTTGTTCACGGTCGCACAATTTTAGAAATAATCAAATTCAGAACACACGCCGCGTCGCAATGTGCAACACGGTACATTATCATGTCAATGTGAAATGTCAAAACCTTTCTATTACCTACCGTTGTTGATTGTTTTTTTTTGTAAATTAATCTTATGAACATAGATTGCAGCTATCGTTTTTCACCACAAGCTAATGACCACTCAGCACAACACTGGTTGGAAATGTTAGAGATCGGTGGTTAAACTTGAAATCACGGTCATCATCGTCATACCAATCCATATAATATCATCTCCAATAGATATCCAGTGCGGTCAGTTCGTTGCCACCTGCATCCAGCATGACCCAACGGCGAAATCACGGTGACAAGATCCTATGGATGCCAGAACTGAGATGAAAGATACTTGCAAATTAACTCGATTCTCATATCGATCGAGATAACGAGATAAGAACGACTGTAGCTAGATCGCTACTGGAGTCAGCTGCCCGCAGACATCATAAGACACGTCCTTACGGATCCATCAGATCCAATAACTCTTACATTAGATACCTTCAGCTCTAGCACTAGGAGCAGGCTGAGGAACCCCGGTAACCGTACTCGTCGAACTCGACAAAGAGGTCGACGTCATGCATCAGCTCGCTGAGTTTCTAGCCGGATCTTCTCAGCGGGTCGCGATTCCGACGCGGTAGTAGATTCATTCGCGGAGCAGTTGCTCTTGAGTTATTAGGTCTCCTTCGGAGCCGCTCGGGCAGCTGTTAGAAAATCCAACCCCTCCTGGCTGAGCCTTTGCTCGCCCACCTGTTTTGGTGAAACTGGAAAGGCCCCCGGGCCACCAGTAATACTTCAATCATTGAAAAAAAACATCATAACACGAATACTGCTGACTATTTGAGACATGAGGTCGAAATCTCAGTTAGATACATTCGGTTAATAATAAGAGTTGCATTATCGCGACTAATACATTAACAGACTCCCAACTCTCATTGAACAATGTCAAGGTTGCAAAGTGCAACAATGCTAAAAACTATTTTTATTTACTCGTCTCTGTTCGAAGGTCTGCGGTCTAGACATTTAAACATACTGAAGTTAACTTGAAGATTCATTTTGTAATGCTCAAGATAATTTTAGAGAGAAAGAGAGAGAAAGAAAAAAAACAGCACACATATCATCAACAAAATAAGTCTCGCTAAAGGAGACAAAAGCCAACAATTACGCCATTGTCTATATCGTCTGTCTTCGCGTTGTGGGGTCTGCAGCCAGCTTGATTAAAGGTGATCAAATCTGTCAAGCTTTATCTAGCACTAGCTGACCCGGCAGACTTTGTAGTGCCTCAATCGATAAATAAAAGACCTAAACTTTTGTATAAAATAAACTTAAAACCAACAAAAGGTTGTTATTTTTATTTAATACCGAGAATGTTCATATTTATCTACCTTTTAAACCTTCCCTGGACTCCCATAAATAATTCAAGACCAAAATTAGCCGAATCGGTCCAGCTGTTCTCGAGTTTTATCGAGACTAACGAACAGCAATTCATTTTTATATATATAGATTAGAAAATAAATGAAACACTATAGCATATATATATATATATATATATATATAGCAAAGTGCTATAGACACAGCCCATTAAGTTTCTCGTCGGATGTTCTCAGCGGGTCGCGATTTCGAGAATCGGAATCATTAGGTACGGGAAAAAATCTGCAAACATGGCGCTAGAAAGAGCGCCAAAAAATCGAGAGCTCATGAAATATAAAACCCGTCAAATAATAAAGTGTTTAAAGAGGTTCCTATCCTAGCAAATGTTAATTTTCAAAGGCGTTGAAGGTTTAATTTACAGTTATTTAAAAATTGTTGCTTAGATTTGTGGACGAGCTCACAGCCCACCTGGTGTTAAGTGGTTACTGGAGCCCATAGACATGTACAACGTAAATGCGCCACCCACCTTGAGATATAAGTTCAAAGATCTCAGTATAGTTTGTTTGTAAATCGTGTAATTGGTTACTCCAACAAACGGTGTCAAAATACGATCTAAAATTCGAAGCGAGCGTTACTAACGATTCGACAAACAACATTCTATTTGTTTAAGATATTTTTGTATCTCGGGAATTTGTATAATGTTTTCGTACACAAAAGCGGCCTGAAGATCTCACTTGACTCGTATCGGCCATTTATTTATTGAATAATAGTATTCTCTCGTGACCCGGACAAGGATGCATAAATTAGGTAATCCGGAAGTTTTTATCAGACATTTTTTTTAAACACTTATCCTCCAAAGAGTGTTACAATATCCGTAAAGCTTAAAGTACTTGCGAGCGCTGAAGAAGAGTAAAGGATAGAGGAATAACATAAAATATTCTCGAAGGCCGAAGTCAGCGTCTCAAACCTCAAGGAGGTTCCATTTTTTTTTCTTCCTATACTGATAGCCTTGAGAGGGTATTTCAGCTTTACCCTAGCGTGTAGGTGAGCTCTCGTGGCTCAAACCAAAGGTGTTATTAACACTGGCCCTAGCAAGAGGAGTGCTCCGTAGAATCTACCATCGGATCGGAAACGCGACCCACTGAGAAGATCCGGCGAGAAACTCAGTGGGCTGTGTCTATGGGTTAATTTACTCGCCAAGTGCTTCGTTGCAAGCGACAGGCTCGGGAAGGACGGTGACCGGTGCTTAAGGTACTTAAAAGCACCGTTAATGGATCAGGAGGTTCCGTAATAACGTATTCAGGGCGATATCGACTGTTTACCATTCGGTCCACAGGATCGGCTATGGAGGTTGCATGAAGTGCTTTTCAACACGCTTTTACGGGTTAAGCTTGACCTGTGTCTACACAACCGAATCTTGCGACGTAATTTTCACTAACTTCAAGACGCATGATTGACTTGACATTTTGTATACGCGAGAAGGATTGATGATATTAAAATAATATTATTACTTTCGTCTAAAAGGCAAGGATTGCCAGAATAAAACCTCATTTTAAATGTTTGTTCGATTTAATTATACGGCGTTTTAATATATTATGAAGGGTAGGGTCTGTTGTATAGACGTATCGTTGCTCTGAATTAAATCATTCATTAATTTGATTCAGTACGATGGTAACAACACTTCTCCCGGCTTAATACCTTGATACAGGGAAATAAACCTGAGACTTTTAATGTTTGTAATAAAAATTCACCTTTTTACTGGTCATCATCAATTTTTTACTGGTGGTAGGACCTCCTGTGAGTCTGCACGGGTAGGTACCACCACCCTGCCTATTTCTGCCTTGAGGCAGTAATACGTTTCGGTTTGAAAGGTGGGGCAGCCGTTGTAACTATATTGAGACCTTAGAACTTATATCTCAAAGTGCATTTACGTTGTAGATGTCTATGGGCTCCAGTAATCACTTAACACCAGTTGGGCTGTAAAATCGTCCACCCATCTAAGCAATAAAAAAAACGGCTGTACATTCTTGATCTAATAATATGCTAATAGCAATGATCTTTATTGAACTGAACTTTATTTAAAATTCAAATGTTTTAACCGAGAAACATTAAATAAATTAAATTAAATAAAAACAATATTATAGAATTTTACGTTAAAATTCTAAGCAAATTTATTTTAATACATTTTTGTGCAAAATAGTGTCGTTCAAAATTGAATTTTACGTAAAGCTAAATTAAGTACAAATCGGTGTTGATATTGCGAAGTGTACTTTTCAAGACTGGAGCTTCGAAATATAAATAAAAGTAACAAAGTTATGTTTGTAAAATAACGTGTATGGATGCTATAATGCGCTATAAACTTCGAGAGAGCAATTAAATAAATTTAGATACGGCTCGGCTTGGTAATATATAGGGTGTTGTTATTTTTTTCAAAGAAAATGCGTATCTGTATATACATATGTCTCCGAACGCCTTTTTTTTATTGCATTGGTGGGTGGATGAGCTCACAGCCCACCTGGTGTTAAGTGGTTACTGGAGCCCATAGACATCTAAAACGTAAATGCGCCACCCACCTTGAGATATAAGTTCTAAGGTCCCAAGTATAGTTACAACGGCTGCCCACCCTTCAAACCGAAACGCATTACTGCTTCACGGTAGAAATAGGCAGGGTGGTGATACCTACCCGCGTGGACCCTACTGGCGTTCCTCTGAGGAATTGTTCGAGATGATACCGTCATCTCGTTTTTACCATCGCACCGCCCACCACTGCAGTAGAGTTCATCCATGCTACATGGCGACACTGCGGTCATACATAGTGCGTTTCCAGAGATCTTTTTTGCCAAGTACCATCCGGCTATGGAATGAGCTCCCCTCCACGGTGTTTCCCGTTCGCTATGACATGTCCTTCTTCAAACGAGGTTTGTGGAGAGTATTAAGCGGTAGGCAGCGGCTTGGCTTTGCCCCTGGCATTGCTGAAGTCCATGGGCGACGGTGACCACTCACCATCAGGTGGACCGTGTGCTCATCTGCCTACAAGGGCAATAAAAAAAAAAACACACCTCGCTCAGAAATATCAGTTATACAGTTTTCTGAATGGTAATAGCTTAAACATTTTTTTAGTTTGTAATTAATTCGTTAATTAAATTCTTCTGAGCTATGTTCGAAGTCTCATTGAAAATTTAAGTTAGTATTGATTTCATAAGAAACAGGCAAAAGTACAAACGCGAAGGCGAGAAAAAGCGTTAATTATGTTTAAAGAAAACAACGCTCTGTATAACGGTGATGTAAAATAGTGAATATTCATTGATACCTCGCATTGAACACAAATACTTTCGCTAACTAAATTATTTTCCTTGTCTAGTAAAAGCCGTTGTCTAAAAGCGGTCAAGGCTTTTTTAATTGTTTTAATGGTATTTGCGAAAAAGCTCTTTCGTTAGTTGGCACATCGATGCACCCAAAGAAACAGTGGTGCTTGAACTGGCGATCTAGTAATGTTAAGGTTACGATGGTGGTAAAGTCCAGGTTGTCAGAGCTTGTAGATTCCATAACGTGAATATTATGAAGGTGGTATTTATTGACCTTGATACTTTTGATCGAAATTCTATTCCTTTTGCCTCGGGATATGAGGTATCCGGTCTTCTAAGAACGGCGAGCATGATTACTTCGTGTTTGAAACCGAAAGGCGGGATAACATTACGCAGACAGCCCAATTTTGGCGTATCAGCCAGATTCCTGGTTGTGAGATAAGGGCACGAAGTAATAGAGTTAAAATTCGGTTATTTTTTTGGTGAATTTTCACAAATTCACCGTCCATCTGGTGTCAGGTGGTTATTAAGACTCATAGGTATCACAATGTATCGGTATGAAAGTAGACGGTAATGCGAGGAGAGGGCATCCTAAAAAGACTTGGACGAAACCGGGTGCATCGCTCGTATAGACTAGTTGTGACGTCCTTTTTACATTACCATTAGTTCTCAGGGTTAATTAATTCCACATCTGTCTTTCAGCTCAAAGAAGTCCACTAGAAGAAGAAGGATAGACGGTCCTACGCTGTCTGTATTCAGCGTACTCCCACGACCTTCAACAGGTCATCGGTTTACCTTTAATTTCACATTATGCTGTAAATTTTTATTTATTAATTAGATGGGAGAATGAGTTCACAGTCCATTTGCTGTTACATTGTTACCGGAGCCCATAGACATCGACAGCTTAAATACTGCCACCCATCCTTAGTTAAGTCTCAGTTTTATAGTAAAACCACCTATTAGTCAAAGTGGCAAGTAAGCCGTTACTTTTTCGTGGCAGAAATAGGGAGGGTTGATACCTACCCGTGCGGGCTCACAAGACGCCCTGTCAATACTACTAAATATTATATACATAGTAATGAACATTAATGATTAATTAACGTGACTAATTAGTAAACAAAAAAACGAACTGTTAAAACTCATGATCCACTTATAGGTCGACCTTTGCTCATGTAGATTAGTTTTAATGAAATGCACATGAAAGGTTCAATTATGTTCCAATAATGGGATGAGCATCTCGTGTGACCGTATAAATGAAACAGTTACAAGGCTGACGTGGTACATTCACTTACAATCTCATCGATAACTTATTCTAGACCTTTGTGATGACCGAGTTCACTCGAATCCAGACTATAGCAAGAAGGTTCGCGCAAAATGTATTATTTGTGTTTTTGAAACATCGATCTGTTCAAATTCTAGCGAATTCAAGATGAATTATTGAAAAATTACAAAAAAGAAAAGTCGCTGACAAAAGAAAAAAAGCCCTGAACTAGCCTGTATTAAAATAGAAAGGATATTTGTAAGTTTTCCTTTTTTTTTTTTAATGAAGAATTAATGTTTGCCCGTAGGCCTTTCCAGTTCCACCAGGACAGGTGGGCGAGTAAAGGCTCATCCAGAAGGGGTGGAATTTAAGACCTAACAACTGAAGAGCAGTTGCTTCGCGAATTAATCTTCTATTGACAAGATCCGGCGAGAAAGACAGCAGGCTGATACATGGGTTAGGTTGCACGTCGTACTCTTTGCTGGGTTCGACAAATACGGTTACCAAAGTCCCTAAGCTTGCTCCTAGTGTTAGATCTGAAGGCGTCACGTATTCGTGCGTGATCACGCTAAGTACTACCGCCAGTTATGACGCAATATTAACGCAATTGAAATTATTTTAATTACACGATGTTTCTCCTTAAATACCATAGTGGTATCATGCACATGGGGCGCGACCTACCCTCAGTTTGTATTAGAAGGCTATACAGCCATTACTATGGAAAGGAAAATGAGAAAAGGAATTTTTTCTCTCATGTTCCCGTGTCATAGTATTAAAAACGTTAACAGTTTAATCTTACGTTTATTGGTTTCTTCTAAGAAACGTAAATGTTAAGATTTTCTTTTCGCTATGATTTAATATAAATTTCATTGAACCTATCACTATTTACTCGTCCTACGTTTGGTTGACTGGTAGGGAATGCCTTAGGCATTAAGTCCTTCAATGTAAATTTTACATCAAGGGTAATAAATAAATAAAATAAATAAATATACAAATGTCGACAAGTGACTACACAGTCGTCCCTGACCGCGAAACTATGAATTATTCAAAACGTGGGAAATAATAAACGCGAAATTAAGTCGTAAAAGTAGTTCTAATAATTGCTTTCTCTCATTTGTCAGAAGTGAACGATGTACTGGTTAATGGCTTCGTTGTTTGTTAGCGATATCGTCGGTGAACAAGAATTAGGAGGGTGACGTGATTAGGGGGGTGACGTGATTAGGGGGGTGACGTGATTAGGGGGGTGACGTGATTAGGGGGGTGACGTGTTTATGTTTTCCTGCCTAAAATTATAGAAAGCAGAAAAATATGGCAGTGACGACGGAAAAGTTGTAGCAATTATTTTTTTCCTCAGGACTGTTGCTGACTGTGGCTTGGAACCGGCACCAACCGTTATGTTGACAGTCAAATACATGATATTGTAAGGACATTCAAGTTAAAACTATGAATTTGGTTCATAAAACATTAGACAGAGACTACCCTTCTCTTCGTCTTCTTCTCAAAGGTGTCATTATTGACAGAGTGGTCTTGATCGTCATGGACGGGGCAGACTTGTCGCGTTTCACGATGTCCTGCCATTTTCCCCTGGTCGAGGTAATCCTACTGCATTCATTTAGGGGACCTCCCACTGAAGCTTTAATTTGGTTTCAGCCAGTCTGCGGGGTCCCGTACAAACTCCACAACAATAATATTTTAGTTCACTTTATCGGTTATAATACCTAAATAAATGTATGCTGTTGATGTGCGCGTCAGATACTTTCCGAACCGAATCGTAAAGCTACGTTCACACATAGTCTCCGCGTATACGGTACCCGTTTTAACGGATATGACAAAAAATTATGCTTTGTTCACACACAGGCAATGTATTTTTTTTTCCTACCTATGCTGATAGCCTTGAGAGGCTATTTCAGCTTCACCCTAACGTTTGTAGGTGAGTTCACGGGGCTCAACCGGAGAGTTGCTAACAGTGACCCTAGCAAGAGCAGTGCTTCGCAGAATCTACCACCGGATTGGAAACGCGACCCACTGAGAAGATCCGGCGAGAAACTCAGTGGGCTGTGTCTATGGGTTAGTTCGCTCGTCGAGCCCTTCGTCGCAAGCGACGGGTTCCGGTGCTTGTGGTGCCTAAAAGCACCGTTAATGGATCAGGAGGATCCGTAATGACGTGCTTTGGGTGACGTCGACGGTTTACCATTCGGTCTACTGGGTCGGGTATGTAGTTTCCAGCGGCTACGATGAGAGGGTTCTCATGTCGAAGCACTGTATAACGTTCATCGGATCCGTCATTACTGGATACGATGTTCATAAGCAAATTCCTAGTATACCGCCGCTATTCTGCCAGGATGAAACTTGTTTGTCTAGCCGCACCGCCCGCCGGCCCCCTCACTCCCGCACAGTTTCTATCCGGTAAAATTGTACGGAAACATAACGGATACGTATTCCGTTCATCCAGTATTCGATGACAAAACAGTAATGTCATCATTTACAGGACTGTTTTTTTTTACTGTATACTGAATACTGTACCATATGTGAAATCGCTCATATATCTCCGTGCTCCGTCGATGAAAAAAAACGTATCCGACAAAACGGAGACTATGTGTGAACGGGCTGTAACGCGGTCGGAGTATTTCTTATCTCTAAGGCCGACGATGCGCCGGCGTGGTGCGCGTCCGGTGAGGTCCGGTGTGGGCAGGCGGGTGGCACGGAATGTGTGCACGCGGCCCGCAGCTGTCAGCTGGTGACACCGGTGTGACGAGTCGTGGCGACGTTGCCGCTCCGTCGGATTTATTCCTTTCCTGCATTTATACAATATAAACAGTAGGGAAAACGCTGCGTTTTAATCAATAGGTAGGCAGCGGTTTGGCTCTGCCCCTGGCATTGCTGACGTCCATGGGCGACGGTAACCACTGACTATCATGTGGGCCGTATGCTCGTCTGCCTACAAGGGCAATAAAAAAAAGGTCTACCTATGAGGGGTCATTGTAAAAAAAAAATGCTATTTTATCTGTTGTTTTGTGGCCGCTTACATAAGACTTTAAACTACGAAAGAGAATTCTACTTCCCTTTGACTTCAAATAGAAGAAAAAATCGTTCGGATGTGTCGAGAACCTCGCTCTCGTGCTTGGGACCTATGGGTAATGGTTTAAACGATGGTTTAAATAGTGAATTTTAGTTTCAAATGCGAAATGTATCACTGGCCATAAAGCCAAAGCTACAGATTATACGCAGTTTATCAGCATCACGGACACAGATTATTAAGCCAACAAAAAAAAAATATAACTTTTTTTTTTCAAAATATCCGTCCAACTTAATCACCGGTGCTTAATTTGCAAAACTGGTCCCCAAGAAAGGTCGAGGTGAGGTACAAGGCCGTTGTCATTACTTCATCAATTTAACGAAATGGCTTCAGTTCTTTTTGACTTAATTAGATAATGTTGGCTGCTTTCGGAGGGTAGATGTGATGTTTCAAGTCGTCGTGACCTAAAGGATAAGACGTCCGGTGCATGCGTGTTGTGCGATGCACCGGTGTTCGAATCCCAGGCGGGTGCCAATTTTTCTAATGACATATGTACTCAACAAATGTCCACCTATCCTACCTAGTTTTGCCGTGAAGCAGTAATGCGTTTGGGTTTGAACGGTGGGACAGCCGTTGTAACGATACTGAGATCTTAGAACTTATATCTCAAGGTGGGTGGCGCATTTATGTTGTAGATGTCTATGGGTTCTAGTAACCACTTTTTTTTTTTTTTTTTTTCCACAGGACAAAATCGCCGGATCCCCACCCGCACGGCAGGTGGGGTATGTGGAAGTCGAACCTCACTAAAAACTCCTGCCACTCACAGCCGGCGCCCTACCCCGGACCGGGTGGGAACCCAGTCGGAGCTATTGAGACGGCGGGACAGGGTTTACGCAGTGCACATTACATCCCACCGTCCCCCAGACGCCGGACCGGCGGCCGCCAGCAACACGATCGCCGGTTCCCTCGGTCGACGGGCCAAGAGCCCGATTGATAGCGCCGCGCTACACCTTCCCCGGAGTGGTCGGGGGAACGCGACCTACCACGCCGCCCCACGCCTAGGTTCCTCCCCGCACAAAGCGGGTGGAGCCCGAAGCCCTTAGGGGGCCGGGTTACGGACGGGACCCCGGTCCCGACCCCCTGCTCGGCGGCGGCGTCTAGTAACCACTTAACACATGGTGGGCTGTGAGCTCGTCCACCCATCTAAGCAATAAAAAAAAGACGCTCTCACCTGGCGTTAGTACCAAAAACTGAAAGCAATCATAGCTTAGCGGGAATAATATTTGGGGACCAGACATTTCATCTCAGCTCTATTTGGCTCTCATTTTTTTAATGTCATTAAATCACTGAACATAATATAAAGTGATTTGGCGCCTAACATACAGACTACTTTTTTAAAGATCAGCCAGTCATGTTGGAACAAGCATAATTTTTCAGTTTTTTTTTCATTTTTTTATAATTGGAGGATTACCAATGGCCCTGGGGCCTTTCCAGTTTCCCCGGGACAGGTGGGTGAGCAAAGGCTCAGCCAGGAGGGGTGGGATTTGCTAACAGCTGCCCAAGTCCTACGAAGGAGACCTAACAACTCAAGAGCAGCTCTTTCGCGAAAGAATCTACTACCGAATAGGAATCGCGAGATCAAGATTCTACGGCGTAATGAATATCCATTGAGCTTTTACTTAATAATACAGTTATTGGATGTCGTTCGGTTCTTCAGGATTCCAAGATCGACCCGAGGATTCTTTTTGTCGTTTCACATTGAACTCAGTGATACCCATTAAATCATTCCGCAATATGGTTTGTTTAAGTTTATTAAATTATTTAAATGAGTGTAAATTATCATTATTATGTCTCTTTCGAAACTTATTAGTTCAGCGTCGCTTTATAACCGTAACGGCTTAAGGTTACATTTTAATAAATCCGTTTGGGTTTTTATTTTATAAAATAAGTACATAATATTTGTTAAGTTCTGTTTTTATTGAATTCATTCTCGAGCGCTCTTGGACATAGGCGAATTATATTATTAAAGTAATTACGGGTGTGTATACATGTGCACATTCAATGAAAATGACAGACTGAAATTTTGAATTTATTTATCTTATATCTTCAGAAGTCGTCATGGCCTAGGGGATAAGATGTCCGGTGTATTCGTATCTAGCGATGCACCGGCGTTCGAATCCCGCAAGCGGGTAACAATTTTACTAATGAAATACGTACATAACGAATGTTCACGATTGACTTCCACGGTGAAGGAAACATCGTGTAATAAAAATGAAACCCGCAAAATTATAATTTGCGTAATTACTGGTGGAAGGACCTCTTGTGAGTCCGCGCGGGTGGGTACCACCACCCTGTCTATTTCTGCCGTGAAGCAGTAATGCGTTTCGGTGTCAAAAGTATTATTGAAAAAAAATATATATATATGTGTTAATAATATCATCCTTACGATCAGTCCCTTTGCCTCTGTGGACAAACCAGTACCTAATGGAATATGGGAAAATCTGTTTTTGTTTATTTGAAGGATTACTGGTGGCCCGAAGGCCTTCCCAACTTCACCAGGACAGGGTCTGTGATCTCGAACAACATGAGTATTGAGATTTATTTATAATGCATATTTCAGGGTAAAGTTCCATATGTATCTATTTAGTTCTAATTCAAATTTCTACTTAATACCTTCAAGTTAGAAGAAAAATGTTTGGGGAAAGAAAGAAAAAACTTGGCCACCGATTCTTAAAACATCCATAAAGTTGAGAAGCATCGACGATACTAATTTAGCTGTTTCTTTTTAAATTACACTCAAAGTCGATTCTAATTTAAGCAAATAAATGGTTTTCAAGTATAAATAAACCAGCCAAAATACGGTGCTCAACTTTGTCATATCGATAAAACAATCAATTACTTAGTATTTTTTGGAAGTCGCAATTGTCCTTGACCACAAAAACTGTAAAAATTAGTTGAAACGTCAAAAATGATATAATGACATTAAAAAACGCGGGATTCAACCGTAAAAGGAGGTTAAATTAAAACAGTTATACTAATTTATTACAGAGTAAAAAAGGGGCCTGTTAATATTTAAATCATTGCAGTAATGCAATTGTAATTCAATAAAATGTACAAAGGCTTATCTTATTACGGAGTTTAACGTCTGGCAAACCACAAAGAGTACGTCCTCACTTTTCACGTAATGATTTTTTTGCATCGTACATTATAATCTTGACCTAGCTTTGAAACTTTTCTGTAATGACATTTAAACTTCACTAACGAGGATCTGTATTATGGATGCTGTAGTACGTAATCAGAGACAGGAGAAAAGAAACGGATTTGTTGTAGCAGGTAAGTAGGTACTTGTTTCGCGTTTTCTATTTTTTTAGCTATTTTTTCTATTGCTTTTATTTTTTCTATTTTGTCTAGCTACCTAGCCTTGCTTGCTGCCTAGCCTCGAGAGGCTACTTCAGCTTCGCCTTAACATGTAGGTGAACTCACGGGGCTCAAACCGGAGTGTTGCTAACACTGACTAGCACGAGCAGTGCTTCGCAGAATGTACCACCGGAAACGCGACCTATTGTGAAGATCTGACGAGAAACTCAATGGGTTGTGTCTGTGGGTTAATTCGCTCGTCGAGCCCTTCGTCGCAAGCGACGAGTTCGACGAGGACGGTGACCGGTGCTTGTGGTACCTAAAAGCACCGTTAGTGGATCGGGAAGATCCGTAATGACGTGTTTTGGGCGACGTCGAGTGATGTTCGTGGTTAACAATCAGTGTACAGAATTCAATGACAATATCAATATATAGTGACAATACGTAATGTAGGTAACCGCTCCGCGTCCGCCGATTGAAACGATTGCATATATGCATTAGTAAATAATCTAGGGCGATTAGAAGTAATGATTAAGTTGATTATGTTAGAGAACATCATCATTTGTCCGTTTCCTCTATTTTTTTCGTAATTCACTTATGCGGAACACATTTAGGGTTGTCAAAACTTAATTTTATTTTGCCCAAATATATTGTAACTATGAACAAAACAAAGGGCAATAAAAATTTACTCATATATGTATATGTTTGTGATGTGTGTTGTGTATGTGTTTATAATTTTTTTAATTTTTTTTATTGCTTATTGGACAATGAGTGGACGAGCTTACAGCCCACCTGCTATTAAGTGGTTACTAGAGCCCATAGACATCTACAACGTAAATGCGCCACGCACCTTGAGATATAAGTTCTAAGGTCTCAGTATAGTTACAACGGCTGCCCCACCATTCAAACCGAAACGCATTACTGCTTCACGGCTGAAATAGGCAGGGAGGTGGTACCTACCCGTGCGGACTCACAAGAGGTCCTACCACCAGTAAGTTTTTGACTTAGATATGAAAACTCACGGTTCGGCAGTAAACAGTTAGGTACTAGAGTACATATATTATCTACTGATACCTGAACAATACCGCCGCTGCGGCCGATCAACTTAAGACAAAGTCTTCGTTGTTTTGGAATTAGCGGTAGTTTATTCATAAATGTTTATCGGTTTTATCTTTTCATTATTAACTTTTTCACACGAAATTTATTATAACAAATTAGTAAATTGTTATCTTAATATTTTACTGTGCTATCTCGCATCTATTACTAGTAATATTAAAAAAATAATCACGTATTTAAAATAAAACTTAAGTTTTTATAATAAAGTAATTTTATTATTATTAATATACTGGAAGTTTATTTCGCCAGATACAGTCTTGTGGCCCAGTGTTTCTGAGCTACAACCAGCTTTCAAGCTGTCGAATGCAAGCCTCTGACGCTTCTTATCGTATTTTTATTAAATAAGGCACCAATTAGCCTCAACACTCACTAAACGGATCGCTCACTTTTTCTTCAGTCACATGCTGTATAAGTTGAATCATGCCTAACTTAAAATTTAACTTCTGCGATCTCGTCATTCCCTTCATATAATCGCGGAAGCTCAGCAAGAACTGTGAATCCACATCTTGGTAGTTGTCTTCGTCGTCAGTTTTCTGTTTTGTAATATTTAAAATTTGATACGGTATTTCGTCATTTTCGTATTTTTGTTGAGCTTTATTCCTCCTCTCAGTAGTTTTGTATTTACGAAATGATTTAGTTTCTTCTTCTTCGTCATCCTCGTAACTGTCTTCAGTGTATGGTTTTAGTTCGATTTCAAAAGTTTCATTATCTTCGTCATTATCATCATGCGATTCTGATGGAAGGTTGCGTTCACGACTAGAAATATTTCGATGAATAAAAACATTAGGAAATGAAACAGACAAGTACAATAAGTATTTTGATTAAATTTAACTTACGATTTATTGTTTTTCAAGATGGGTAGCAAGAACTGTAGATCATCCCCGTATATGAATTTTTTTTTGGGCACCAGAGTGTTTTTATTTCTGTTTAGGTACTTTCTGTAACCATCTCTTACATTGTTCCATTGTTTCTTTTTATATTCTCCTGTAAATAAAGAAATGATCACTGAATTATTATTTCTCTTACAAGATTTCTTGCAACTGGAAAGATTGTCAGTTTGATTACTTAATTTTAAGTTCGAACTAATCTGTATTTGTAGATAAAAACGCAAATAAGCAACATGATAGCCTTAAAATAATCTATTTCGATTCTATTCCAAGACAATGGTAGGCCCTGGTGTTACCATGTGTATAATGATGACGAAGACGTAACAGCTACTGATACGTAATGAGTCTTTGGAAAAGTGTACCATAATTGTAGGTAGCGGTAACCTGTTTCCTAGGATAACAATAAAATAATAAAAATAAGGCATTTACGCTATTTGAAAATTATACGTCATTAGCATATAAACGAACTATAATTTACCGCGTAAATAAGGAATTAAAATATAATTATAAAACGAATGATAAAAAAATTGTAAAGCGTAAATTAAACCAAGAAATACGCAAAGTTAAACTCAGTGGGACGAACGCCTGTGTTTAAACAAATGCATATTTTTCATTATTGTCATAGATGGCGATATGAACAAAAATTGAGTGCCGTCACGGGAGGCCTGGCAGGTGTGAAACATCCGAATTATTTTGTTCAAGTAATATGCTTAGAAGAACAAATTACGACAGGAACTAATACGGTATAATGTAACCATAACACACCAGCAATCGGTTTTAGGTGCGGTTATAGATACATATTTCACACCAAAATATTTTACTTTTTAAATCATCACGGTCAGAAAAAAAAATTTAATCATTTTTATAGTAAAACACGGGTTATTTAGACTGTAGTAAACAAAACTGTATATTCTACAGGTATCCGAGCTCAGTGTGGCCAGAGAAATACAGTAACTCCAAACCAGTGGCAAGAGAATCGCACAGCCAGTTGCGAATGGCGACGCGACGCCACGCATTATTCATCGTCAAGTCATTCATGAACTCAGTATCAGTGTGATTAGAATACCGGCATAGCAAAGTTTCCGATAAGTGTGCATTATCTACTTACTGAATTGTAACACTGACGCCTGACAGCCAATAAGGATGCTTCTTTGTGTGTAATCTACGGCAACGCTTAATCTATACCGACCAAAACAAATGTCACTGCATTCATTTCTTAATATTTAATTTAATGAAAACGTAATGTAAATAAGTATGTATGTTTATAAATTTACATATCTTATTACCATATTATATTTATTATGACTAAAGGAACATTTTTGATGAACGAGTAATATCGGCTAATCACTTACTAATTTGCTTTCTATCCTCCATGTTCAAATCATTCCAATGTGGAATGATTCTTTTGCATATATCTTCCCAGGCCAAGTCCCTTTGTGTTTTATTTTGATAATTACTACAACCGACGTTCCATAGACATGGATTTCTTTCCACCTCCGAAATTAATTCTTCTATTTCAGTCATTTTCACTATGATAACAGCGCGCGCTGCACACGGGCGTCCGTTCGACACTGAATTTCTGACGGACGGGTTGCGCGGGGAGGCGGGACTTGCTCAAAATGTATGGGGAATGAGTCTTCCGACATTCTGACAGTATAAAATTTGACATCCGGCTTACTTGTCAGTAGCATACTAGGTTATTCATTTTGTTACTTTAATATGTTATTGTTGTGTGAGTTTACGGCTTTGTTTATTTATTTATTTTCAACTAATTCCAATCGAATTAAGTGGTGCTTAAAACTTGTAAATATTTGATTATAATAAATTTTTAAACATTTTACTACAAATTTGTTGTATTTTAACAAAAATAACAGGAGTTAACAAATTGAGCAACTTTAGTATTGGTATGAGTATTGTATTTTTTAATTTATCATTTTATTTTATTATGTATATAAAGCTTTGTACTTCTTATACTTTTCATTTCAGCACTATTATATTTCTACTATATTTATTCTTTAATTGGACTTTGTGGTAGTCAATCTTAACAGCTTATTAACTTAATAGCTACATAAATGAAGTGGTGAAACAGTTTTGACTATACATTACTAGCGACCCGCCTTCGCTTCGCTTCGGAAACTGTAAAATATTATTGATTTCTCCACTATTTAATGGATGTTATTATATATATAAAACTTCCTCTTCAATCACTCTATCTATTAAAAAAAACCGCATCAAAATCCGTTGCGTAGTTTTAAAGATTTTATCATACATAGGGACAGAGAAAGCGACTTTGTTTTATACTATGTAGTGATAGACGTCACTTTGTTTATTTCTTTTCAAACAGAAACGAATAATATGCTAGTATTTCACTATAAATCTTGGAAAAAGCAAAGATCATTGCTATTGCTATAATAGCAACCTAATATTGAATTTCCTGAATATTTTTTTTGTTACCTAATCGCGTGTTAAAGCGATTTTTCCATAGATTATTCTCGACCTTTATCCTACTAATGATATGAATTACTTCCTCTTAGAATAATGTTATGAAAGATGATTTTTGTTAAGCGTTTCTGTGTCATCCATAACTTTGCAGACATAATCCGACGCCGCGACGCTTCATTGTATCTCAAGTATCATTAAAGGTCATATCGGAGGTTCCGCGAGTGAAAAAAATACTTTGAAAACTGAACAAAGGCATAATTTAGAAAGAGGCGCGTGCGTGTGAGTTCAATTTAAATTTTATGCTTCAGATGTTACAAATAATACAACAAGAGAATACAGTGTCTCTGCACATTCTAGAAAAATAAATAAAAAAGAATGGGTTTATTTAAAGAATAATATTGAGAAGCAAATTGAGTTGTAATTGTAATTTTTATTGCAGTTATTTTCTGTTTGTCTGCTATTTTGTTCGCGCACATTCATCAGTCTGCTTGCTTAGTGCGAGTTTCTTAACGTTCTCGATAGCGTAAAAGTGAACCCAATTTTGTATGCAGTTGGAACAGCGCTCCTAGCGGCAAACGTACGCGAACGATCCCATTCCATACAAATTAAATGAGCTAACTTCTACGCTATCGAGCACGTTAAAAAACTCGCACTAAGCACACCTGAGAACTAGTTAGCGGAATTTCATGTAGATTCACAGGTAGGAACAAATGAATATGGAGCGATGATGAATTAAAATCGGAAGTTATCCTCATTTGAAGATTTATTCGCTTACACGTTAGAAGCTATTTATCAAATAATATTGTTATATACGAAATTTTAATGAATTCTATGTATTTGTAGCTTTTTCGCTCTCAAATCACTAAATATATTTTTTTTATTGCTTAGATGGGTGGACGAGCTCACAGCCCACCTGGTGTTAAGCGGTTACTGGAGCCCATAGACATCCACAACGCAAATGCGCCACCCACCTTGAGATATAAGTTCTAAGGTCTCAGTATAGTTGCAACGGCTGCCCCACCCTTCAAACCGAAACGCATCCCTTCTATACGGCAGAAATAGGCAGGGCGGTGGTACCTACCCGCGCGGACTCACAAGAAGTCCTACCACCAGCAATTACGCAATTTTGACGCAATTCGGCATGTAAATAGTTTGAACCGAAGGAAATAATACAGGCTACTTCGCATTCTATTTCTGACTGCGAGTTTCCGGTCTATGCGATGTAAAGAGTAGTCTACACAGACAGAGTTGCGAGCGAAAATCTTTTAATAGTTAAATTACTGTATGTGTATATCTAACCAAAAAAATTACAATCTCCATATAGATATAAAACTTAATCAATAAAATAATACGTTGGTATGTAAACGGTTTAAAAAATATTGAATTTGGATCGATTCATAAAACATTTTCGTAAGCTAAAAATTTTGTGCACACTTTAAAATAAATGTATTTAGATTAGTGCAAACAATCATTTTTATTTCTTTTTCGAAATTCTTGGGTCGTTGTCGTCTGTGGCCGCTCCGACTTAAGGTACCGTTTCAATAAATACTTTTGCGTTTTTTGATTATCAATTTTTATGTTACAAATTTTTTAATCGAAGCACTTACCTAATCTCTTATTATACCTAGTCAGGTCATAAGTTCAGTCACATGTTTAATGTAAAATAATTGAAACAAGTTTATTCATTATGTAACCATTCATATACCAAAATGAACTTAACAAAACATAGATTCTTATGACACTAAAGTTTATTCAAAATTACCTCCGTGATTTGAATACAGGCCTTCAATCTGCGCGGCCAGTCGTCTGTCGCAGCACGAACGAGGTCCATGTCAATATCGGCGGCTGCCTTAATCAAGGATGTCTTGAGTGACTCCAAATTGGGATGAGGCTTTGAGCACGCCTTTTCCTCCAAGTGTTGCCATATCTTGTAATCTAACGGATTCAAATCTGGACTGGAGGAGGGCCAGTCTTCGTGCCGGATGAAGTCGATTTCACGCGCCGCCAGCCAGTCTTGTGTGCTCTTCGCTCTATGAGCTGGCGCAGAATCTTGTTGGAATACCCAGTGCCTGTTATTGAACATGGTATGAGAAACAGGTTCCACAAGGTTCGTCAGAACTGTATTTTGATACACAACTGCATTCGTTTTTACACCTTTCTCACAAAAATGTACCTCTGTTAAGCCCCAATAAAAAACTCCCAACCATACCATGAGCGAGGATGGAAAATGACCTCGTTGGACACACGGAATACGGTTGCTCGCTTCTTCACTACTGTGTGCGTACACCTTATCATTTTGTTTGTTGTAGCTCTCTTCTAAGGTAAAAATTTTTTCATCCGAAAAAAGAATTTCCCGATATTTTTTTCCCGCGTACCGCTTCAACAAAGCGCGGCATCTCTTCAGTCTCAGGTCCATTAGACGAGCATTCAAACGATGTCCTGTTTTTCTTCGATATGCCCGAAGCCCTAAGTCTTCATTTAACACCCTTTTCACCGTGGTTCTGCTTAACCCCACCTGAAGGGCCAACAGTTTCTGCTTACGTTTGGGATTTCTTTGAATTCGCGCCTTCACAGCTTTTATCACTGCTGGAGTCCTAACAGACCGAGGGCGACCACTTCTTGACCTGTCATCTACACTAGAGTCTTCATTGTATCGTTTGATGGTACGATAAACGAATCTTTTGGTTATATTCAAATTTTTCAGTATGTTAAAAATTTGAATTGGCGCGTAACCGCAACGATGCAACGCAATAACTGCAACACGGTCTTCTTTAAGCGTCCACTCCATCTTTAAAAATGAGTAAAATTCTAAAAGTATACATTTTTATTTTCATGAACAATTCGAAATTCGAATTCAATAAACTTTTTTGTGGCCAGCTTTTCTAAAAGAAAACTTTTTCTAAAAGAAAAGTTTTTACTGTGTGACAATACTTATGACCTGACTAGTTATATGTCTTTTATGACAATGGAACAACATCGCAATGTACAGTAATGGGTTCCGTAGTAAAGGTAACCATAATTTAAAGTGATTGATTAAATTGATGTATATGCAGATAGCAGGTTTTGTAGTAATTTGAATGAAAAAACTAAACTTGGTCTTATAAGTTTATTGGTATGATGCAGTGCAGGCAAATCGCGAAGTTGAGGTCAATAACCGGCAAGTGTGTAGGATGGAGAATGGAAGGATACACTTCGGGTCACCGAGATAAATAAGTAAGTAAGATCAGTCAACGCCTGTCTACCACCTGTCTGCAACGCATAATGCGCTACTTTGGCCACGCTGCCTGCAGAGGTGTAGACAACTTGGAACGTCTGATGGTCACTGGAAAAGTAGAAGGAAAACGTCCTAAAGGCCGGAGCCCTAAACGTTGGTCCGACCAGATCTCCGAGCAAACCAGCGCACCACTTAGCGCTGCATTACACCAGGCAATTGACCGGAACCGATGGAGACTGGCGGTCAACAAGCTGAAACGGAGTCACGATCCTCAGCAATGAGGGAGCGATGAAGAAGATGAAGATCAGTCATGAATATTTAATCACAAGCATCTTAGTTATTGCATGTTTGCGAAATGTACAATACTTAATGTCCTTGACGACTCTGGCTCCCCACACCAAGCGCCGGCGCCGGTCAGCGCGAAAATTTCTGAATTCCAAATGGCCAACCCAAAGTGGACGTTATCTGCGTATACTGAAGTGCGATTTATAAAATTATCATTGTCAGTCACAGTTTCATTGAAATCATAAATAGATATACCGAAACAAAACGCAAACCTGTACGCGTTACCGGCGGTAGGACGTCTTGTGAGTCCGCATGGGTAGGTACCACCACCCTGCCTATATCTGCCGTGAAACTGTAATGCGTTTCGGCTGAAGGGTGGGGTATCTGTATTAAAAACTGAAACTTAGAACTTATGTCTCAAAGTGGGTGAGACAGAATCTACGTTGTTGATATCTATGGGCTCCAGGTACCACCTATCTCCAGGGTGAATGTGAGCTCGTCCACCCATTTTAATAATAAAAGAATAAAAAAAGCATTAAATTGTTTTTATTAAATTCAAATTGAAACTGCGCGATATGATAGATCATAATAATATAATGCTCTTAATTCTGAGAGCACTTTTGGGAGAGTATTGGTGTGTTTTTGCCTAATAAAGGATCCTTAGATGTCTCAACACTCACCGAAGGGGTCACTAACCCGGTCTTCGGTTACGTGTTGTATTAATTGGATCATGCCTAACTTGAATTTCAGTTTCTGAGATCTCGACATCGCATTCATGTCATCGCGGAAGCTCAGCAGGAATTGAGAATCCACATCTTGGTAGCTAACTTCATCGTCCGTATTCTGTTTTGTTATGTTTAATATTTGATAAGGTATTTCGTCAGGCGTATATTTCTGTTGAGCTTTAGTCTGTCTTTCTGAAGTTGCGTATTTTCTGAACGATTTCCTCTCGTCTTCGTCATCCTCGTCTTCCGTTTGTGGTCTCACTTCAATTTCAATAGTTTCGTTGTCTTCGTAATTATCTTCGTGTAATTCCGATGGCAGATTCCGTTCGCGACTGGAAAATATCGAAAAATAATACATTCGGATATAAAAGAGAGACGAATAGTGTAGAAGAGAGAGATAAAAGATTCTAATAGTCGACGAGTTTGAACTTACGATTTGCTGTTTTGTAAAACCGGTAACAAAAAATAAAGGTCATTCTCGTAAATGAATTTCTTCTTTGGCACGGGCGTATTTTTGTTTCTGTTCAAATATTTTCTGTAACCATCTCTGACGTTATTCCATTGTTTTTTTTTATATTCCCCTGAAAATTAATGCAATCGTTAAAGAATTCTAATTATTTTCTCTTTAAATTACAAGATGCCCAGCGTAGAGTTACTTTCAATGCCCTCAATTGGATTCCTCAGAGGGGACGCGAGGGACGTTTTTTAGCGTTTGAAAACAAATAGTATTACTCAAAACAGAATTATTTTTTTAAATAACTAGTACACCGAATTATTGAGTAGCCCGCAGCTAAAATTGATATTATTATGTCCTCAATTCAGCCGTTCTAATTATTAAATTATAGAACATTCGATAGGTATGCAGTATTTTTTAAAGTGACACCAGTTGTGGGTTGAACATGCAGAGGCTGGTGGTTCGGCGTCCAGTAGGGGAAAGGTGGAGGGGAGAAATGCACTACGCACTAATTAAATTACTTTGTCCCCAGCCGGCCTCAGGTGATATCTGTCTCGAAGATAAAATCTTTTTCATACGAGAAATACAGTTCTTTAATACTTTTCTCGTAGATAGGAATGCAGATACACAAGAATTTAAAACAAGTATAATTATAATCGGTATTGAAAGAAGGTACGCTTTATGTACATAGTATACATCATGATTGTTGGCTGTATGGTTTGTGTCCCTTTTGTCTGTCCCAGTGAACGAACTAAAAACGTAATTTTATGACTGTCAAATACGTCTTTGTCAAACTTCAAAAGATTATTGCTTTATCTGTGCTAGACACCCTATTAAAAAAACATCTTTACGAATCTACTTAGTTAACTATTTTCTGATCAATATAGTCACATGAACGTGTATGTGAAAAAAGTAAAATCGGCTAATCACTTACTAATTTGCTTTTTATCTTCCATGTTCAAATCATTCCAATGTGGAATGATTCTTTTGCATATTTCTTCCCAGGCCAAGTCCCTTTGCGTTTTATTTTGATAATTACTACAACCGACGTTCCATAGACATGGATTTTTCTCCACCTCCGAAATCAAGTCTTCTATTTCTGTCATTTTCAATGTGAACAATGCACGCGCTGCAGACGGGCGTACGCTCGATACTGAGTTTCTGACGGCGTGCGCGGGGCGGGGTCGACAGTACAAAATGTATGAGGAAAGGGAGCGCGTCTTCCGTTCCGACGACGTTTTAGCTTCGGACACAATGCTTTAACGTCCGGCCGGTTTGCACGAATATTTTAAATAGAGAAGTTCAAATTCCATTCTTGTCTGCAGTTTGCATTCCTGTTAAGCTTTAGTTAAGCTTAAGTTTTAGATATTTTTTTCTTAGTTGTTATTTCTATGAGAACATTTTACATACGAAGGAGCGTTCGCAGTGTATCAGAATATAGCTGCAAATATTCTACATGACTAAAATATGTACACTGTCTTTAATTATTTTCGCATTCCTGTCTACTACCTTTTCGATAAAGATAATTTTAATGTTACTTTTTAGAGTTCCATAGCCATGGCATAAAAGTCTTTAATAATATCATAAGTTCTTTTGCCGTTGTATTCGGTGGCATGGAAATTTCTAGATGTTCGTAAAGCAACGCACAAATTATAAATAACAAGAGTAGTAGGTACATAACGACATCCGACTTTTCAAATCATCTAAAGTTTGATCACGGTATGTAGCATACATACATTTTGCCTGAGGCCTGTGGGTGAAATTACACTAAAATGAAAGGCGGTACGATTATTATAAGAATGCTGTGTGTGTGTCCGTGATTTCACTTTTTTCTTGCTTCGCTTTTAAAAAGTTCAGGGTTCGGAACTAAATTGGATGGTTGTGAGTAATTTGACGGGATCGCGTCACCTCGTCCGTCACCGGAGCTCAGCTCATCCATACTCATTGGAGACGTTATCCTCATTCTAATTGCGTTTCCAGACACAAACAAAATCTTCTACACGGTGTTTCGAAAAAATGCAATTAGTGACTTAAAAAACATCTCTCAGTGTTCTCAGAGGGTTATGCCAGCGTAATCTGAGAAGTAGATGAGCTCACGGGGCTCTAACCTGAGGACGTTGCTAACATTAGCCCTAGCAAGAGCAGTGCTCCGCAGAATCTACCACCGGATCGGAAACGCGACCCACTGAGAAAATCCGGCGAGAAACTCAGTGGGCTAAGAGGCTTGGCTAAGCATCTGGCATTTTAGATGATCAAGTGTAGCGGTAACCACCCATCATCAGCAGAGTCGTATGCTCTTCTACCTTTGAAGGAAATAGAAATAGGACATGATAACTCATCGCTCACTCAATAGATAGATTCCATACCAATACTAAAGTACAACTCTTGACATTAAGACATTACCTACTTAAAAATGCTGCTTTATTTGAAGGAAAGATATATTCTATAATTTTTCTATTTTATACTGGAGTGCGGGCTCTGTGTGGGCACATAAAATAAAATATAACAGTAATGAATAACGTTAAATAGAGACAACAGATTAAATTACAACTAATTACTTTTACGAAAATTAATTACTTAGCAAATAAGGTACGCTAGCTGCACGGCACTTTAAAAGTTAGTTCAATATTAATTAATTCTGATGAAAACACACACGAACTTGATTGCGAAATGGATTTTGTTGGTTTTATACTTTGCGATTTCAATACGATATTGAATCGAATGCGATAAGCGTATTCTAGGCTAGACCCGTAGTTCACCGCGCCCCACAAGTGAGTATTTGGTAGGAATTATCTGCGTAACAAAGGGGATGGCCCATTTTAGGCCCAAAGCGGACAATAGATTATAGAAAAAATACTTAGTGCATTAATGTTGTCATAAATAAATATGCATTTACTTTCTTGCAAATAAGCGCCACTATAGTTTACAATAAGTAGTTTAAAAAAAGTAACTCTCTTGAAAAAACAAGGATTTTTATTTTTGCGGGAAAAATATTGCCAGCTTCAAATCCTTTTACGTATGAAGTAAATATTTTGATTATATAAATAAAACATATAAATAAATCATTTTAAGTATTATCATTAATCAAACGATTTTAATGGATTTTATGCACATAAAATAACATCGAATACATACCCATTGGACTTTAACTGGTAACTATACTTGAGACCTTAGAACTTATATCTCAAGGTGGCGCATTTACGTTGTAGATGTATGTGGGCTCGAGTAACCACTTAGCAACACCAGGGTGGCTGTGAGCTCGCCCACCCATCTAAGCAATAAAAAAAACTTTACTAGTATTGTTATTTAAATATGTACAACTAAAACAAAAACATAAAAAATAATGTGTACTCGTAAAAAAAAGATTAAGATATAAATCAATTATCGGTTATTTAAAAAAATAATCGATATATGAATTTCATGTAATTATTTTTCTTTATACTGACAACACTGAATTTAATCTGACTGACTGATACTTCGCTTGCTGCTTGTCAGTGCTTGTGGTGTTGTGCTTGCGTACAAAATGGATGTGTTTTGATTTTTCTTCGATTTATTTTACTTTTATCAATAACGTTTCATACTACGACAAAAAAACATTGTGTGAATTGTGGTTTTACCTTGACCGAGATTTAAAACCGTGTATATGCTCTCCTTTGCTATTTTTAGATGATACTAATTGTGTATGAAGATGAAGAAAATATAGATATTTATAGAATTAAGTGTGTTTTTATACCCTATTGGATAAAAATACATTAGGAACATCTTAAACATTAAGAAAAGAAAAGTTCTTGAAGTATCTCACAATCCGACACTTATTTATGTAGAAAATTAACCTCAAAACGAGTTTTTATTTTTATTATATTTTTTATAATAGTGGCGTCAATTTCAATATATTTTTTAGATATCCAATACATTTAAGAATTTGAATCAGTACATTTTTATAGTAATATTTGATGTCCATCTTGGGCCTAGCACACTATGGAGAGTGGGCAATCCCCTTTGCATTACAAAGAACGCTCATGGTAGGTTAATTCAACTCAATATTGTTCGGTTTCCATTGCTCGCTCATTGGAGACTTCTCAGCTATTATCCGTCTTAGACTCGGCCATGTTTGCTCCCCTGTTTTTCTTGCCAAAATTAGAGTCCGAGGCCGTTCTCTTTGTAAGTGTGGATTAGATGAGGGTACCCTGGATAAATTTTTCTTCGACTGCCCCGATATCGTGTCCCCTCTTTTTGATATCCTTCCAAAATATATCCCCGGCCTATTAATATTAATTCTCTATTAACTGTTTTTTTTTATTACTTAAATGAGTGGACGACCTCATAGCCCATCTGGTGTTAAATGGTTACTGGAGCTCATAGACGTAAATGCCTAAACCTTGAGATATAAGTTCTAAGGTCTCAAGTATAGTTACAACGGCTGCCCCACCTTTCAAACCGAAACGCATTATTGCTTCACGACAGATATAGGCAGGGCGGTGGTACATACCCGTGCAGACTCACAAGACCTCCTAATGAAACAAATCAAATCGCGTATCTATACATAAATTTCAAAAGATTTTGTTCACACAATTTCGCGATAAAATCTTTTAGTCTCAAGTCGAACTTTTACTATGAGTTCAAATAAGCATCAATGGCAGATTTCTCTCATAGAAAACACAGACGTTCGGTTTCATATTTTCTGTGGTAAGCTCGTAACAGTAAATGCAGTAAAATCGTAACTTGTAAATGGAAGATTTATTTAGCGGTTAGCTACAGTTCGTGATAGCTCCGAGTTGCAAGTAACATACTCCACCACTCATCTTCTAATTATGGGATAAGTCATCAACTGAAAGCGTTTTATTGTTAGTCAGTTATTCGTCTTTTTTAAATCTCTTACAATAATATATTGATGGTTGAACTAAATTCTGTCATAACATCTCTACCAATATTTGTCAAACCGTAATAAATAAATGATACTGAACTTGAAAGGTACAAATTGTAATTGCGTAATTTTAAATTTGCGGTTTGTAAACAATCTAAAATAATAATAGTGCTGAATTAGTAAAAAAAATAAACGATAAAATTTAAAAATTAAAATTGTTTTTTAATTAAATGAAAAAAACATATAACAATAGAAAATAATAGAGAAATTAAGTAATATGTAAGGCATTGCTTGTTTCCTTAAGAAATATCTTCCAGTAGACTCGTAAACTTCAGAGTACTAAAATAATATATAAAAGCGATATTATATACATATTAAACTTGTACCACACTAAATCGTGAGCTATGTGATGTATGCGTCGATTACGAAATATGTATTTAATTTTTGGCGTTACAAGGGGAAATAATATGACACTTGTGGTATGAAACTTAGGGAGTATGACTTAGTTTGTTTAGCAGCATTTTAGTGTTAAAAATCAGCAATTTAGCCCTTATGAATGCTCAAGGTGCGGGTGAATTGATGCAAGAATATATCATAAATTCTGCTAGAATAGCAAAAAGTAAAATATTATAGGCCTTAATAAAAGTTGCAAGATATTCTTTGTAAAAAAATAAAAAGCCCATAACTTTACTGGCGTTGTTGAGACTCTTCAATTCCGAGGGTTAGTGTTAATGGCTTGATTATTTCTGCCGCAATTTCGTGTATTTAAGTCTAAGGAAGATGACAGCAGTATCCCAATAACATTTCTTACGCAAAGCCGCCGTCGCTTGAAACATGACGGATCCCCTGGATTCACTTTCGGTGCTCAGAATACAGAAAAAGAAGAAAAAGAAGAAGAAAAATTCTGTATTCTGAGTTTCGGTGTTTTTAAGGCCCTCAAGCACCGGTCACCGTCCTCGTCGAACCCGTCGATTACGACGAAGAGTTCGACGAGGGAATTAACCCATAGAAACAGCCCACTGAGTTTCTCGTCGAATCTACTTAGTTGGTCACGATTCCGATCCGGTGGTAGATTCTCCGAAGCACTGCTCTTCCTAGCGTTAGTATTAGCAAATTCTCTCAGGTTGAGCCCGTGAGCTCACCTGCCCGTCCGGGTGTAGCTGGAATAGCCTCTTAGGGTACCAGCGAATAAGCGGGGAAAAAAAAACACGTGAGGCACTCGGGGACTGCCGCGGTAAAGCTATTGCATAGCATTTTTATCAACTTATGCAATTATATTTAGACAATAATAATTTAATATTAAAACAATAATAATAAAATAAGACCACGCTATATTTATAAACATTAACGAAAGCAAAACATAACTCATAAGCTAGACCGCGCGAGAGAGATGGGCAGACTTTTCATGATGCGCATGTAGTGCGACGTCACGTCGCGTGCTTTTCACAAACACTACAAGCGCAACGTGTGAATGTGTTGAACGCGAGCTACATTTTAGGCGGAGTGAGGGTGTTAGGTTTTATTTTCGTTACGGAATTTCTAGATGCGGTCGCCGCGCTCAAAGCCCGCGATAAAAGCTATGCAATAGCTTAAAAAGATCTCAGCTGGCCGGCGGCAAAGGTTTCCACCCACAATACCATGGAACCTTCAATAAAAAGGCCTCAGTCCTTAATTACCATCGGGCCACAATCGCTAATATTACGTGGTTTCTATGTAGATGTAGCAATATTAACTAGTGTGGCTTCAATGGCTTTAAAACTATTTATGAATAATTTGAACCGTGTAAACGGCAAGGTGCCGTGAGAAATATGTATACTTGTTGTAGCAATACTCTAATCTTAAATGAATAATAACGTAGCTTACATATGTCCGAGATGTGAACATGTTCAATAGGATACATTGTGTTTTAAAACAAATCGATTCATTTATTATCGATGTGAGTAATCTTGGGTTGCAATTTGTTTCTTCTTCTTCTTCCTCTTCTGTTAAATAAATTAAATACGAGTTATTATTTTTATTGTGAAGCTGTAAGGTGTATAGAATGGCACATATCTCTCACGAGTTAATTCAAGTCTATTTCATGGCAGAAATAGGCAGCATGGTAATGAGTTATTATTCCCTACCATTGCATGCGTAAATGCCATTAGACTACGTCGACTGAACAGCTAATTTAATATTGTCTCTAAAATATTTCGCGCTAACCCTACTAATTTACAATCTGTTTGATACTCTTAAACTAAATTAATATGTTTTCCCATCTTAGTGATTATAATGTTAGGTAATGGAAGGATGGTAGGTAAAAAACTTAGAGGGATTGTGTCAAATAGGATATGCGAGAGAGGGGTGTGATTGTAGAGATAAGATATGATAGACCTCAATGGAAAAAGAGGATATTCTGCTCCGACCCCAAGTAGTGGCATAAGGACTTGTCCTTGAAGGTAAAGAAAAAAACACTCCTTCTATTATATCTTATTTGTAGGTAGGTATTATCGAATTCAAATTAATTGATAGGTGCCTGAATCTCGCCAATGACCTTTTCTAGATAAGCTTGCATATAAACAAGTTCCATACAATTTATTACACCCTTCTTGATCAAACAATCGCTTCGCGGGAACCTACAAAATTTTCTTACTCTCAAACCGGAACGAACTAAAAATCTTTTAACTCGTTAAAATAATTTCCCAAACGCATAAGAGAAACGTTTATCATATTGTATTGTGCTCGAGATAAATCTTTCTCATGCATTACGCACAACGATTTTATTGTTATAAAAATGTGGGTCAAAATATTTTGTGTTTTAATGGGGGGAAAAAAGACGTTACTATATTATGTGACCTCGCTCGAATAGGTTTTTTTTTTGATTGCCTTTGTAGGCAGACGAGCATACGGCCCACCTGATGGTGAGTGGTTACCGTCGCCCATGGACTTCAGCAATGCCAGGGGCAGAGCCAAGCGGCTGCCTACCGCTGATCATATAGGTTATAGATATATCTGTTTTTGGGGCGCAGAAGCCATGCGGTCGAAGATTGGATTTATTCAGGAAGGAAGGATGGTAGTTGATATACCTCCTATGCTCCAAGGGTTCTGATCCCGGGCGGAGATCGGACGTCGGGTGTGAGAGCGCACAGGGAACCCTATGTCCTGCCAGTCAGCTCTTTCACCAATCTATGCACAAAATGCTTCTCGAGTGCTTCTCCACAGCCCTGACCTTTAGGTGGTAGGACATCTTGTGAGTCCGCACGGGAAGGTACCACCATCCCGCCTATTTCTGCCGTGAAGCAGTAATGCGTTTCGGTTTGAAGAGTGGGGCAGCCGCTGTAACTATACTTGAGATTTTAGAACATATATCTCAAGGTGGGCGACGCATTTACATCGTAGATGTCTATGGGCTCCAGTAACCACTTAACACCAGATGGGCTGTGAGCTCGTCCACCCATCTAAGCAATAAAAAAAATACCTATGGTTGCCAATAAACACTAGCTGCGCTTAGATCTCGATGGCACATCTAACTTAAGTAGTGGTCGCCCAGTAGTCGAAATTCGATTATAATTAACTTAAATTATAAGTTTGAACATTATTAAGGGTCTATTGTCAAAGGCTATCATAGACCTCTATAATAACAAATTTCTCCAAGGCTACATTATAGATTAATAATATTGAAAACAAACAAGTTTAATCTGTTCTCAATTTGCCCACAGATTTTAACAATAAACAAAAAAGTTGTGTGTGTCAAATACATGGTAGTGTGTGTAATGTTTTTTTATTTTATTGATTGAATGTATTTTTATGCATAATTTAAAAAAACTCCTTCTCTATATCTATATCTATACTAATATTATAAAGAGGAAAGATTTGTTTGTTTGTTTGTTTCGAATAGGCTCCGAAACTACTGGACCGATTTGAAAAATTCTTTTTCCATTAGAAGCCGACATTGTCCCTGATGAACATAGGCTACTTTTTTTTTTATTTTTTTTTTATTATTTTTTTTGGTTTCATGTGTGTTTTAATGTTTCCGAAGCGAAGCGAGGGCGGGTCGCTAGTTCTTTATAAGCGTAGGAAATTTCATACTCCTCCGTCCACGTAATTTTCATAAAAAGGGCTACACAGTTTTTGCTTCACGTATTAATATATAGATTGCTGGTGGCGCTTATTATATAGCATCGTATTACCTGCGGGTACATGCCACCACTCTGCCTATTTCTGCTTAAGTGAAGAGCTTATGCGTTCCGGTTCAAACGATAGGAAAAGACTTTTTCTTTAATTGCTTAGATGGGTGGACGAGCTCACAGCCCACTTGGTGTTAAGCGCTTACTGGAGCCCATAGACATCTACAACGTAAATGTGCCACCCACCTTGAGATATAAGTTCTAAGGTCTCAAGTATAGTTACAACGGCTACCCTTAAAACCGAAACGCATTACTGCTTCACGGCAGAATTAGGAAGGGTGGTGGTACCTACCCGCGCGGACTCATAAGAGGTCCTACCACCAGTAAAAACTTAACTTAAGGCTGCCCATTCTCCGACATATTCCATAGTCGCCCTTTGGTCGTCGTGGCCTAACGGATAAGACGTCCAGTGCATTCGTGTTGAGCGATGCACCGGTGTTCGAATCTCAGGCGGGTACCAATTTTTCTAATGAAATACGTACTCAACAAATGTTCACGATTGACTTCCACGGTGAAGGAATAACATCGTGTAATAAAAATGAAACCCGCAAAATTATAATTTGCGTAATTACTGGTGGTAGGACCTCTTGAGAGTCCGCGTGGTTGGGTACCACCACCCTGCCTATTTCTGCCGTGAAGCTGTAATGCTTTTCGGTTTGAAGGGTGGGGCAGCCGTTGTAACTATACTTGAGACCTTAGAACTTATATCTCAAGGTGGGTGGCGCATTTACATTGTGGATGTCTATGGGCTCCAGTAACCACTTAACACCAGGTGGGCTGTGAGATCGTCCACCCATCTAAGCAATAAAAAAAAAATTAATATATAGATAAAAAACTGTTTCGTTTTCTACTTTAGCTCACCCAGCCTTCTCACAATACTTACTCAACGTACACATTTTGATTACGTAAAATCATTTCACCGGTTCGCATTGTTATTGTAATAGCGTAATTTACTTATAATGGCTCTTCTTGTTCGATATCTCGGTGTTGCTAATGAAAGGTCAATCTTTGCTTCCTTGTTTGGTTTAATCAGTGTACGTGGGGTCATTTAGCCAATTCTAACTGAATAATCATATAGAGTGGGTGTCTGTGTTTCTTTAACTAATTTTCGTATATATTATACAAGATTCTATATTTAATATAAGGAGGAATTTGAAAGTAACGTTAGGGACAGGAAATAAAAGTGGAAGGATATTTTTTTAATGCTTAGGTGGGTGAATGATCTCACGACCTACCTCGTGTTAAGTGGTTACCGGAGCCCACACACACCTAAAAGTAAATGCCGCCCTACCACCTCGAGACATGAGTTCTTAGGTCTCAGTTTTTACAGTACAACGGCTGCTCTACCTTTCAAACCAAAACGCATTACTGCTTCGCGCAGAAATAGGCAGGCCACCACCCGCGCAGACTCACAAGACGTCCTACCACCAATATTATCGTGGTCAAACCACATGGTATGCGAAGAGAAGATGATCATATAGCCATAAACACCATAGGTATGAAAGTAAGGATAGGGCATCATAAAATACTTTTATTTTTTATTTATTTTTATTGCTTAGATGGGTGGACGAGCTCACAGTTCACTTGGTGTTAAGTGGTTACTGGAGCCCATAGACATCATCGCTTCGAGTCTCGCCCAGTGATACTAGCGCGTGGGTGGGCCCTAAAATCCTTGGGCCCGCGATCTGCTCTCAACACCTGCAGATCGTTGAGTCTCACATACCCCGTGCGCCCCCTAGGCGCGGGGACCTCGTAGGAGGTTCGGCCCCCGGCCCGAGAAAAAAAAAAAAAAAAAAAAAGCCCATAGACATCCACAACGTAAATGCGCCACCCACCTTGAGATACAAGTTCTAAGGTCTCATGTATAGTTACAACGGCTGCCCCACCCTTCAAACCGAAACGCATTACTGCTTCACGGCAGAAATAGGCAGGGTGGTGGTACCCACCCGCGCGGACTCACAAGAGGTCCTACCACCAGTAATTACGCAAAATATAATTTTGCGGGTTTCATTTTTATTACACGATGTTATTCCTTCACCGTGGAAGTCAATCGTGAACATTTGTTGAGTACGTATTTCATTAGAAAAATTGGTACCCGCCTGCGGGACTCGAACACCGGTGCATCGCTTCAACACGAATGCACCGGACGTCTTATCCGTTAGGCCACGACGACTGTGAAACTTAAATGGACGGTGTGAAAGAAGACATGCAAAAGAAGGGTGTGAATGCAAAGCTGATGTATTATAGGCCTGAATGGGAAAAGGCAGGGAGAAGAATAAACTCTACAAGTTTCATATTGTTTACCACAATTTTTCATAACTTTTAAAGTTATGCTTATTATAATAAAACAATGTAGCTAAATTAAGCAGTTTCGTAATTGGGATGAATTTAATAGCGGTTGGAGGACTATGAGTATAAGATCCAAGATTTCAAACTCGTGTGTCAAAATGAGCGGCGTAATCCACAAGTCTGTCAACTTCCGTAGCCGCTTCGCATCAGACGGGTCTAATATAAAATGAGGACGTGTAAATATATACGTAGCTATAAAACTGCTAACAGTAAAAAAAGGCTAGAAGATACTTATTTCATGAAATTAAAACAACTTTTACAGTTATTCTGGAATTTTTTTTAATTGTCATTTTGTTTTGAAATTGAACACGACTGAACACGTCATCCGTCATCACGAAAACCGCCAATAATTCTAATTACAACAAAACCGTAAAATGAAATCGTTCTAATTACGTCTAAAACTCACGAAAATCAAGAAAATCTTAAAATATATAACACATTTTTTTCCGTTTAGACTACAATATAATATTTCGTAAATGAGGAAATAATGCGATCGAGTAAATCGAGCGATAAATTAATGTGACGACATAGAAGGTGCCATAACCTATGCCTCTTACTTTCCATTGACCTGCGGAGTGCACCGGCCTAGTGACGGAACTCGCATAGGCCACTACTTGTCGATGCTTTAGTTACAATATTTTGTAACTCATGCTCTATAGATGCAGAAATATTGTGCATTTACTTCAGTTTAATGTTCTCGAAACTTCCATTCAAACCATTCGAGAACGTTCCATTTGAACATCAAAACGAATTAAAGTTTTGTTATGAAGTAAAAACGTCTGAATGACTTCACTCTAATGAATTAAGTCAAGTCTTCAATTTGCACACATTAAATGACGTGAAGACATTTTGTAAATGAGTCGACTATTATCAAAGCCGGCAATCTGACTTTTGGACAATGCTTGGTAAATCAGAAAAACGAATTATTGACTTTGTATTCCATTGGCAGTCACAAAACTCTTCGGAACGACATCTTAGATAAATAACAGGTTAACTATTAACCTTTATTTAATGCAGGTTTTGAACCGTATTCTTTGAAGGAGACGATTATATTCAAATCAATCTGTATTGACATATCAATAAAATTTTTTTGTCCAAATGCACAGATTGCCACCTTTGATAATAGACGACTCAAATACCCTGACTTACATCCTAAATTAAAGGTAACTTATGGGTCTCTGTGCTCACATTTTCTATGGGATCTGATGCAAGGAATTATCGTCTAAATCGGGGTCTTGAATGTACATCCGCGACTTTTTGGCGGGAACGCGAGGAGTGAAGTTGTGTGATTTGTTTTATTTTGCCTATTTATTGTTTCTTCAGGTTTAAATGTGTAATAACGGTGGTTTGTTAACTGTTTAGTATCTATGAAAGTGCACAAATGTGGTAAAATGACACAAAGCCGCTGAACGTAACTTTTCGAGATCCTCCATAAAGTCCACTGAAAAAGTCTCAGTAAATGACTAAAATTTTACTGAGATTTTTATTTCATTCTATATCTTCTCATCTCATTTAATTTAATTTCATGCCAATTGATTCCTTCGTTTTGAGTTCTTCATAAACTGTAAATAATTAAAGCGAATTATAAAAATCTATTGATTCCTTCGTTTTGAGTTCTTCATAAACTGTAAATAATTAAAGCGAATTATAAAAATCTTATTAGGTACTTGACGCTGGCTAATGCACAAACCGTGCCGGAGCCAAAAAATAAAGAAGAAGAAGAATGCACATCCCTAGACCGAGCAATGACAGACGCGTTATTATGTCAATGGTTATGTCACGACCGCCGAACATCCGTAAATAAACATATGAACATGCCATATACTGTAATTACAACGATTAGCACTTTATATCATTGTTTTGAAATCAGTTGCTGGTGAAGTTCGCAGACTAGCCCGTCACAACTACGTAATAAAGAGTTACAGGACTTTTTTTACGGCGTACGGCCCACCCGATGGTGAGTGGTTACCGTCGCCCATGGACTTCAGCAATGCCACCAGGGGCAGAGCCAAGCCGCTGCCTACCGCTAGAAAAATTAAAATACGAAAGATTAACTTGAAGATGTCGATGGTGTGACTCAGATTTTGTGACAGCTACCGCTACAAGTTCCCCGGTTTATGTTATGTTATGTTTATTATTTTCTTTTTTTTTGCTTAGATGCGTGGACGAGCTAACAGCCCACCTGGTGTTAAGCGGTTACTGGAGCCCATAGACATCTACAACGTAAATGCGGCACCCACCTTGAGATATAAGTTCTACGGTCTCAATTTAATTAAAACGGCAGCCCCACCCTTCAAACCGAAACGCATTACTGCTTCACGGCAGAAATAGGCGGGGCGGTCGTACCTACCCGCGCGGACTCACAAGAGGTCCTAAAATCTGAAGCATTCTTTCGTCTGTGATCCTCGAGAAATAAAATGTTCAGCGCCAACAAACCGTTAGAAACAAATATTAATGTTAATTTTTTTAACTAATGTTTTGATTAGCACAGCCTTTGCGTATTGCACTAGGGCTGGACCTACTTGCGAAACACGAAAGCAGTTTCCGCGAACCGATCTCGTCGGCGCATCTCTATTCAGAGGATGACGTGTCTCTGTCATAATGTTTGTTTAGAAAACTAATTTGTATGTGTTGTGGAAATGTCGGAGGACGCGCGTCGCGGTGCGTTCGTAATGGGAAAAACTTTTCGTGACTCTTACGAGTGGATCCTTAGTGTGGCCTAAGTTATGCGTTGACAGAGTTTAAATCGGCTATAAAGAGAATTGTGGGTCGCGTATGGTTAGACATTCACTTTGCCTACAGCTGCGAAGGAATCATGTGTTGCGGCTTCAAGCGACAGATGCTCTTAAAAAGCATTGTTTTTTTATTGCTTAGATCTGTGGACGAGCTCACAGCCCACCTAGCGTTCGGTGGTTACTGGAGCCCATAGACATCTAGCAAATGAATGCCGCCACCCACCTTGAGATATGAGTTCTAAGGTCTCAGTATAGTTACAACGGCTGCCCTACCCTTCAAACCGAAACGCATTACTGCTTCACGGCAGAAATAGGCAGGGTGGTGGTACCGATCCTTGCGGACTAACAAGAGGTCCTACCACCAGTAATTACGCCAATTATAATTTTGCGGGTTTTGATTTTTATAACACGATGTTATTCCTTCATCGTGGAAGTCAATCGTGAACATTTGTTAAGTACCTATTTCATTAGAAAAATTGTTGTCAATGTTGTGGAAGAGCTGTTAAAATTGGCAGCTAGTCCCACCAAAGTCCAAAATTGTTGATTGGATGGGCAGGACTGGCGCAGTATTATAAAGGAGAAAGTTATTAGAGGAGGTCACGACCCTCAGCATTGAAGATTATCGACGAAAGGATGAGTCCCACCAAAAATCACCAATCCTGATTAACCTTGTAAAGATAACGGGTTTAGCTGCTTAAATATTAAATTGTCATTGGTCTTTGAAAAGTATATCAAATTTCGAGCGAATCCGACGTTTTGAAGGGTGTCAAAATTATGTTCAAAGTTTCCGTTACATACTAATATACGTATAAACCTAATAAAAACGTGTAAAAAATTAAAATATCTAAATATTTTTTTCATACAAGTAGACATTTATAGTGTGGGATGCAGTTTTGCCAATTTCAAGTATCGGCATAAAAGTAATATTGTTTTTCTTCTATTAATGCAAAATTAATCAGTATCTGCGGAAACGCACATAAATTACAAAAGCAAATTATCTTTTTTATTGCCGCCTGTGGCAAACGAGCCCATCTGTCGATAAGTGTTCGCCATTACACATGGAAATTAATATTACTAGCGGGATAGCCATGCCGTTTAAATCAGCTCTTTTCAGAATGGTGCGTGACAGAAATAATTTTAGAAAAAGCATTGTTTGTATTCAAGATTTTTAAAACGCTACCCCTTGTTCTTTGGACTCTAGATGGAGTCCGTAAGCCCGTCTCGTTAACTTTACGCAATTGACGCGGAAACGCTGCCAGTGCGACCGACTTAATGATATTTGCATCACGACAAATAGACGAGCGCCTCCGATACCATTGATCTTATCCGCGCTACTGTGTCTCACACTTCATTTGTAATCGTAGTTAAGTAGGGCAGTGAATTTTCGTAAACCTTTCCTTTGGTAATTTGTTACAAATTCTCAGCCCACCGAGTTCGCCGGACCTTTTCAGTAGGTCGCGTTTCCGATCCGGTGGTAGCTTCTGCGAAGAACTGCTCTTGCTAGGGCCAGTGTTAGCAACACTCCGTTGAGCCCCGTGCGGTCACCTTCTCGCCCGGTTACGCTGATATAGCCTCTCAAGACTATCAGCAAAGGTAGGAAAAAAAAGTATTCTTTGTGTTGTGAATGCTTTTTTTTACCTATTCGCTGGTAGCCTAAAAGGCTATTCTAGCTACACGCGGTCGGCTGAGCTCACGGACTCAACCTGAGAGAATTTGCTAACACTAGCCCTAGAAAGAGCAGTGCTTCGCTGAATCTACCACCGGATCGGAATCGCGACCAACTGAAAAGATCCGGCGAGAAACTCAGTGGACAATGAGTGGTTCCAAGACGGTGATACGTCCCGAGATTACAGTCATACTATTGAGAAATCGGGAATATCTTTTGAAATACATTTGCATACCTAATTGCAAGTTCACAGGAGAGAGCAAATTTAAAGTATAAAATATGGAAAAAATACCATAATAACAAAACTACTAAAGTTAGATATTTGAAGTAAATTTATTACTATTACCTTATAACTATTTGGAGTAAACTTAATTGAAATTTCATTAAAACATCAAACTGTTGATGCTAGTACCAAATAAAACGGACCTTTAATTATAAAGATAAATGTCGCAAAAAAGCGAAATGTCGCTTAAACCAAATAGCCTTTCATACCTCGATATAGGTAATAAATGCATATGGGTGTGTTAATAGAGCTTGTGTCATTATAATTAAATCTGTAGTAAGCACGCCCGAGTTTTTCCTCTTCAGCCACAACTTACTATTTACTTCCAACATACAAAAGATTTTCGGCAGCGGCTTGGCTCTGCCCTGGCATTGCTGAAGTCCATGGGCGACGGTAACCACTCACCATCAGGTAGGCCGTATGCTCGTCAGCCTACAAGGGCAATAAATAAAAAAATAAAAAAGAACACTTCAAGGATCCGGATATCACGATTCGTACTATTTTAAACGGAAAAAGTAGATTTTCAAAAGTCATTTTTTTATTACCGGATCCAACTTCCATTGGCGCATCCCTACCCATCCATATACGATGCCCCAACACACAGACCTTTGAGCGTACAATGCCACATTTTTTATCGTCAAGAGCTGTAATTAAATAACGTTCAAAAATTTGGAAAGCGAAATATTATCATTACCGTAAATTACCACTGCAACAGTAATTTAACTATTATTGTAATAACGATTCTTTAAAACGCGAGAAATCGACCTCCATTTCGGTGAAGCAACATTTATTATACATATTTGTAGCTTATGAATTTTCAAACTAAATTGAACCTTATGTGTACAGGTCACAGATCATCCAATATAACATATAGTATTGACTGGAATTGTTCCGTGATGACAATTTACTCTACGCTGCTGCAAATGCATTTAATGCAGATAATCACCACATTTAGAGAATTAATGTAAAACAGCGCCATCTATTATGTATAAAATTGTCAAAATGGGTAATACAAAGTAATTAGAATTTTTGTATGATCATATCGGTGGTGCTAATGCACCCCTGACAATTGTGCCAATCCTGATCACGCAGGAGCCAATCACCGTCGACGCCCTAGACACGTCCTTACGGATCCATCAGATCCAATAACCTTTGCATTAGACATCTTTAGCTAGAGCTCCGGGGCTAACCCGGTAACCGTACTCGTCGAACTCGACAAAGAGTTCGACGTGAACCTAACCCATGAATCAGCTCGCTGAGTTTCTCGCCGGATCTTCTCAGCGGGTCGCGATTCCGATTCGGTAGTAGATTCACTCGCGGAGCAGCTGCTGTTGAGCTGTTAGGTCTCCTTCGGAGGCACTCGGGCAGCTGTTAGCAAATCCCACCTCTTCTGGCTGAGCCTTTGCTCGCCCACCTGTCCTGGTGAAACTGGAAAGGCCTCCGAGCCAGCAGTAATCCTTCAAACATAAAAAAACAATTGTGCCGAGGGTCGCAGGTTCGATTTTCACATCAGGCAAACATTCGCCTAATGAACAGATTTGATTGCTCTTTTTCTATGTATTTTCTATGTATGTATGTTATATGTTTGTTAGTTTCTGGTACCTATAATACAGGGAATCCTAAATTAGGTCAGGATGACTGCGTCATTTGTTTCTAGTTTTTTTTAACAAGTACATTAAAATACTTTGTTTTTACCGAGTAACATATTGAAGTCTTATTTAATTACATCATAAGAGCAGTTAGAAATTTATAGTTCTTGTATGTATAAAGAACAATAGTGGTAAACGGAACCACGCACCACATATTTATCTGAATCAACGCCTATTCACACGCAAGTTACTCAAGCATCAGAATTCAACTATCCTAGATTAACATCACGAACACAGCAGTAAAGAAACTGATAAAATTGCCACAACATTTTCTGGGAACGGTCATTGTTAACTTTTGCTACCCGACTACGGTGAATTGAAGAGTCCGGACCGCATTGTGTTTATTGGTTACATTAATATACCAATAGACATCGACGCCCTAAACACGTCATTACGGATCCTCCCGATCCATTAACGGTGCTTTTAGGTACCTCAAGCACCGGTCACGGTCCTCGCCGAACGCGTGGCTTGCGACGAAGGGCTCGACGAGTAAATTAAACCATAGACACAGCCCACTGAGTTTCTCGCCGGATCTTCTCAGTGGGTCGCGTTTCCGATCCGGTAGTAGATTCCTCGAAGCATTGCTGTTGCTAGGGCCAGTGTTAGTACCACTCCTGGTTTGTAACCGGTGAACTCATCTAAACGTTTTTTTTATTTTTTTTTATTGCTTAGCTAGGTGGACGAGCTCACAGCCCACCTGGTGTTAAGTGGTTACTGGAGCCCATCGACATCTACAATGTAAATGCGCCACCCACCTTGAGATATAAGTTCTAAGGTCTCAGTATAGTTACAACAACTACCCCACCCTTCAAACCGAAACGCATTACTGCTTCACGGCAGAAATAGGCGGGGTGGTGGTACCTACCCGTCAAGAGAAGCTGAAATAGCTTCTCAACGCTATCAGCATAGGTAGGAACAAAAAGGACTTAGACATCACGATTCCACTACCTACCTTCCAACATTAGGTCTAAGTCTCAATTGGTTAGTACAAAAGCTGTCACAACCATTAAAATCAGAACGCATGAATGCTTCGTGGTAGAAATGAGGAGGTTGGTGATATCTAGTCATGCCCGCTTATAATACGCTCTGCCATCAATAATGAGTAGTAGGTGGTAGTAACTCTAGCTGTGCCTGTAGGACCAGCTGTACCCCCGTAACTCACATTACTTAAATTATGTTTGGTATTAGATAAACAGTGTGCTCAGTGCGAGTTTTTTAACGTTCTCGATAGCGTAAAAGTTAACCCAATTTTGTATGCAGTTGGAACAGCGCCCCTAGCGGCAAACGTAGGCAAACGATCCCATTCCATACAAATATGAGCTAACTTTTACGTTATAGAGAACGTTAAAAAAACTAGCACTAAGCACACAGGACACGTAGTTTGAATGGAGGAGACCAGAACGCCTAGACAACTGCTCTATGGCAAACCAGTGGGCCGTGAAAGTCGTGGCAGGCCCAAGCTCCGATGGTTAGATGGCGCAGGGCAGGTTTCAAAGTTATCGGTGTCAAGAACTGGAAGGAGAAAGCCTTGAACAGAGCAGTCTAGAGAGACATAATGGACCAGGCTAAGGCTCACCCTGAGCTGTAAGATTATGATGATTAACTTGATTAGTCGATTTTAAGAGTTTCCATTAGTTTCCAAAAGTTTCCATTTAGTACTGCTGTTTATAATTTTAAATTCGGATACTAAGCTTGTAAGTTCTGTGGAAATATCTTATGAATCGTGCACTGTAATTGGACAAATACTAGGCGGTTTTCGCTTTCACTTCAAAACGTTCCCATAATTCGAAAAAAAATCTAATTATTACGATATAACTGTTTTTTTATTGCTTAAGATGGTGGACGAGCTCACGGCCCACCTGTTGTTAAGGCGTCACCAGAGCCAATAGACATCTACAACTTAAACGCTGCCACCTATCTTGAGATATGAGTTTTAACGTCTCAATTTTCGGAAGCCTTCGGAAGTACCTACCTGAGAACATGGTCCGTCTGACGATGAATAATCACGGTCAAGTATCAACAGCAGAGGAACATTTTAGCCATTGATCAAATCTCCTTTGTAGAAGGACTTATCATATTGTTCACCTTTATAAAGCTCACCGGTTACCCTAATACGGTGTTAAGCTGGAACTATCTGCTGCATTGCACGTAACGTAAGCCGATCGACCTGTTGCAGTTGGTTTTGGAATCCGTGCGTACTGGCACCTCGCTGGCCTTTGACAGCCCCACCCCAGGCCAAGTTAGAAAGTTCGTTATAAGTGTAGACAGAGCTGAGAATGCTTAGTGACCTATACGCTCACCTCTCAGGCATCCCATCTTGCGTCGTAACGTTTTATCCTATCAGTTATTCGACCTGTGCTGTGGAATTGCTTGCTCTAATAAGAATTGTAAGGCTGTAACACGTAGGATTAGGTCTTACTAAATAGCAATCACCTGATCCAAAGTGTCCTCGAGTCGACGCTGGAAAAGGGAATGAAAGCCAAAGTGACGTACAAATGTTTAACTGGTAGATTTTTTTTTATTCCTTAGATGGGTGGACGAGCTCACAGCCCACCTGATGTTAAGTAGTCACTAGAGCCCATAGACATCTACGACGTAAATACGCCACCCACCTTAAGATATAAGTTCTAAGGTCTCGAGTACAGTTACAATGGCTGCCCCACCTTTCAAACCGAAACGCATTACTGCTTCACGGCAGAAATAGGCAGGATGGTGGTACCTACCCGCGCGGACTCACAAGAGGTCCTACCACCAGTAAGAGATTCACCCAAACATATTTTTTAATTAATGCTTTTGGGACAGAGTCCAAGCAGTGAGCACTATAGTAGGAAAATTAACATAGAGGTTAATATGTGGTTAGTTTATTAAGTTCTACAAGAATATCTAACGTTTATCATGCAAATTTTGTATTTTTTGCACCAAACACGTCTATGTTTCGGAATTCTTTGCATTTTTATTAATTATAATAATTTAAGTTAAAGTGAAAATATTTTTTGCGCAATTGTAATTATAAACTCTCTCCGAAACGAAAACTAGAAAGTGACACTAAAACAGTATAATAATATACAGAAAAATATTATATTACGAAAATCGATATCTAGAGAAAAGATTATTTACACGCTAAGCCCTAAAATAATAATTTCGAAGAAGCACACACTTCTGTTATGTGTTATATATGCGGTTGTTGAGGCCTGTAAAAGTGAGGAATTACATAAACTGATCAAATTACCTGAAGAAATATTTGAGTGCAAAATGTCTCTCTAGTTTATTTCTTTTGGTTGATAGGTTTGGTTTTTGGTTTGGTTTGGTTTGGTTTGACGAGCTCTTAGTCAATCTGCTATTGAGATACCGGATCCTATAGATACCTCAACAAGCACGCCATCGTCAACACTGGTGGTTTCACTGGTGGTAGGACCTCTTGGGAGTCCGCACGGGTAGCTACCACCACCCCGCCTATTTCTGCCGTAAAGCAGTAATGCGTTTCGGTTTGAAGGGTGGGGCCGCCGTTCTAACTCTACTGAGACCTTAGAACTTATGTCTCAAGGTGGGTGGCGCATTTACTTTGTAGGTGTCTATGGGCTCTAGTAACCACTTAACACCAGGTGGGTTGTGAGCTTGTCCACCCATCTAAGCAAAAAAAAAAAACTTTTCGGAGTATTCGTAAAAGTTTCTATTACTGCAACACTTGTTTAAAAAATCGGTTAAAAAAACTGACTCAAGTCTTGGTGGAATCGTTTGACGGGGCAAATTGAGGTGAAGAGTCTGGTTGAGTGACAGCCCACGCAGAATTCATTTCCGATAATGATATTCTGTCGTACGTGTGAGCAAACATTTCTAGTAGTCAAACCTAGATCGGCATCCGAGTTAGGTTTGAGAGAAATAAAAACTTTATATCTAAGCACATTATGTCTGAAATTCCTTACCTGAAATTAAGCGTTAATGTGTCCATTTTCTTATTTATTTAATCCTAAAGTCTGTTTACTTATTTTAACAGTAAAAATATAAATGTTCTGGCGAGGATGTGGCACTGGGATCCAAAAAACAATGGTACAATAAAACGCAACGATACGCAACTATATAGTTTTTAAACATCTGGGACATAAGTAAACACATATATGTGTATATGCATTTATTTAAATTGGCACTTTACATTACACATTTTATGTTAAGTAACGTGGTCAAATAACGTGGTCAAATAGTGGTCAGTACTCGGATGCTATTTAAATGGGCCCTTTTAAGTATCATCGTATATAAAATAGCATTAGTATTATGCAATATCTGTGAATGAAATATTATGATATTTGATGCTTAAGATTTTTTGAGGTTGGAAAGCGTCCGCAGTGCTTTATTAAACATGAGAAGAGCTTATAAGACAGTGGGATCAGCTATTATCCAAACAGGTTTTTTGTTTTTTTTTTGGTCAGGTGCAAAACGCCGGACTTCCGCCCTCCACTGGGGATAGAGGGCGGAGCATGTCAGAGTCGAACTGACTAAAACCTCCTGTCGCTCAACAACCAACGTCCAAATCTCGCATGAGACAGAACTCATGAAGAGGCAAAGGAGGAAATGTGAAGCGTTTAGTGCGGAGCACATCTCTCCCATCACCCTCCCCCTCGGGACGCCGGACCGGCGGTCGTCGGCGCCACGACCACCAGCCCTCTCGGTCGGCAGGCTATCCGAAGCCCGCCTAGATGGCGCTGGTTAGAATGGTCTACCCTCGGAATACCCCTCTGGGTCAGAATCAGCGTGGGTCGAGGATAGCCGGCTTTCCATCACCCGGATGCTCTTGCATAAAGCGCGTGCAGAGCAGCTTGCACGTCCTCTGTCACGATTCACCCAATCCACAAGGACCGGGTGAATCGCCTCGACGGTCATCCAACCAGGTACTCACTGGTCAGCGAAGCCCCCAATTAGCTTTATCGCATAAGGATAAAGTTTCAGTTATGTTGTATAACGACTGTCCCACTTTTCAAAGAGGATTACATTACGGGTTCGCTGCAGAAATAGGAGGGGATTCGGTACTATTATAGTACTCCAGAGGGCTCCGTATAAGGTGACTAATTGTAACTGTGGCGAAGACTCCAACAATATGATTCCTATCTACAGTCACTGTTTGCTGTTGCCGCCAAAGTCTACTAATTATTAACATCTCGTAACATAAAGTTTTTCCGAAATAAATAAATAAATTGAAACACAGTGAAAATGCCTAAGATATTTCCTTACTATTTAATTCCGACATACAAATAAAATATGAATATGTATATTTAACTGGAGAAACTGGGGAGAAAGGATGGAATTGTGTGTTTCGAATCTTTAAGCTAGTTAAAAATTCATTACTTACATAGGATAGAATGGAGTTGTAATAAGTCATTACGAGAATTGTAGAGGAAGAGGTAGATCTAAGAAGAAATGGATGGATTGCGTGAAAGACGATATGTATAAGAGGGGAATGAGCGAAGAAATTGTATATGATAGAGGAGTATGGAAGGAAACATGTTGCGCTGACCCCAGGTAACTGAGAGAAGGGCAGGAGAATGATTATTACCAGAATTGTAACCTATTAGTTCCTCGGATCACCGCAATCTGCAGCGCGATTGAATCAAATCTCTCTGTATACTAGACTCAGAGTGCATAATGCCTAGGGTTCCTCGGACGTCCCATATTTTAGGCTTAGTTTAAAATGTTCCGGTAGGGACTGACTCTGTCCCATATTCGAACCGTACGATTACAATTGTATTGATTTTTATAAATATGTTAAAATCGATAAAATTATAGTAAAGCTGACTCGCTCCTCGAAGAAATATCAAAAAAATAAATAATGAATGTCACTATATAATTTTGCTTTTTATTTGTCCGGGGTAAAAAACTAACTTCCCGTATTTTTTTGCTTATTTATGCATTTATTTGCCCTTTATAAGCTGAAAAAAATCTGCCAACCCTTATGCCCCTTTTCCAATCAGAGAGGGTTACAAGGTACTGCCGTAACACGATAGTAGTAACAAACACTATTCTAAAACTTCAAGAGCTCATTAAATATGAATGTCACTGTAAGAGTTCGGTAAATAATATATATTATACCTATATGTGTATGCTCGGAGAGTTTCTTTGATGGATCGACTTAGAAATGAGGAAATCCGTCAAAGAACCAAAGTAACCGACATAGCCCTAAAAATTAGCAAGCTGAAATGGCAATGGGCTGGACATACGTGTCGCAGAACCGATGGCCGATGGAGCAGACGTGTTCTGGACTGGAGACCGCGTACCGGTAAGCGCAGTGTTGGGCGTCCCCCTGCCCGTTGGACCGATGACTTGCGGCGATATGCTGGGAGAGATTGGATGCGGAAGGCGGAGGATCGTTCATTGTGGCGGACTATGGGAGAGGCCTACATCCAGCAGTGGATACAGGCTGATGATGATGATACCTATATAAATATAGCAATATACATCATCACTACATAGTATAAAAAGAGTCGCTTTCTCTGTCCCTATATCACTATGTATGCTTAAAACTTTAAAACTACGCAACGGATTTTGATACGGTTTTTTTTAATAGATAGAGAGTTTGAAAAGGAAGGTTTATAAGGGCGAATCGCTAGTAGACCTATCTATTTCAGTGGCAACATAGTTAGGGTAACAGTTTGAAAACAACTCGCAACAAAATCTACTATTTGCAATTTTAAACTTCAATGGGTTAATTATCGTCTAATCTTTTCAAACTCCGGCTTCTTGTAAAACTTTTATTTGTCCCACGATCTGTGGTAGTCACGGCCTAAGCTAAGACACATATCTGTTTGCCTAAGCTAAGATTCCAGAGATACAGTCCAACAATGTAGTTTCACACACGCACGTCCTATTTCTCACAGTGAGTTTCAGTCACTGTTCTAAAAAAGAAACTGCCAATATAAAGCTATCAGTAATTTTCGAAAAGGCTACATTGTCAATTCTGTTTTAATTTTTTATCATATACGCAACAGTTCTTCTTGCAAAGTGCCAGTAACTATATTAGTTACTAACCCTGAGATTTCGTCAGCATAATTCAAGTTGCTTATTACTTACTAGCTGACGCGGCAGACTTCGTAGTGCCTCAATCGATAAATAAAAGACCTAAATTTTTGTATAAAATAAACTTAAAACAAACAAAAGGAAACCGTCCGACGGGGGACACATCAAAGGGAAAACAAAATTGTTATTTTTATTTAATTCCGAGCATTTTCATATTTATCTACCTTTTAAACTTTCTCTGGACTTCCAAAAATAATTTAAGACCAAAATTAGCCAAATCGGTCCAGCCGTTCTCGAGTTTTAGCGAGACTAACGAACTGCAATTCATTTTTATATATATAGATATAGAAGGTAGAAGACTATTATTTTTCACTTCACTTCACTTCGGAAAACTGGATGTTTATTGGATACTTCCTATCTGTATAATATGTTCAGTGCTGCAATGCGCTAACAAGAAATTAATGCATGCAAAGGGATGCAGTTTCGAGGATGTATCAACTTTCATTTTTTTTTAAATCTACAGGCTTGATCATAAATCCTCACGGTTATTGTAAAATGAAAATTATCGATAACAGAGCTTACTACAAAAGTAGTCGTCAACTTGCAAGCACATCGAAGACAAAACTTCATCGTCACAATTATTATCATCGTCCCCCGTTGGGCATGGGTCGAACACGAATCCAGTAGCTCTTCACATTAGCTGGGGCTGCGTTCCCCGACGAATTTCACTAAGTGTTCGCTTCAACTTGTGAGAATCGCCTCTCAAAACCCCTCGGAGGCCATCGGCTATGTTATCTACTAGCATTAAGTCCAGTCCATCCCGATCAAGCTTACCAGTTCTTGTATACACAAAGCATAAACTCTGTATGCAGTTACAAAACGACCTTGTAAAGTCAGTGCCGTATTTCCGGTCATGATTCCGACATGGCTCACAATGGAGCATGATAATGAATAATTTAACACATCATATTTACAAGGAAAGACAAAGATATTTAAATTTCAAAAGTATTATATAATTGAAGTATGTCCCTCTCCCGTCGGCTTGCTTTGACCGTCCTGAGAGAAGAAGCACAACATTTGGCGAAATCTCAATGATCTGAAGCTATTGAATCAATCAGTAAACATCCAAAATCTAGCTCGTTTCCACTGCCGGGTATTTCGCGGAACACCCACCCGTCATTCCATCAACTGTGGCGTAATTTTTTTATTTATTTAATTTACTTCAGATTTTACGTCCATATTACACGTCTTAATTACATTGCATTAACATTTCATTTATACTAAAATTAAATAAAAATAATAACTAATCTCGGACTAAAACAAAAACAATAATAATAATAATAAAAACAAAAAATCAAATAATAATAATAATAATAAAACAAAAACTCTAAATTAACATGAAAACTACCTTAACCTAAAGGCTGGTTTGGATCCAGAGTGCTCAAAATGCACACGTGTCCAGTGTTGCATTATTGGGCAGTCCAGATCCATCCGTGAGGAGAACAGCCGTAGGTAGCGGTTGCGACTGACCCGCACACGGCGAATTAGGGAAGCAATTCGCTTACGAATGATTGCTGCGAAGCTATCTATTCGCGCATCCGCAAACATCCCCGACGCACCGCAGTGACGCGGCAGCCACATCAGCGCTCTGAAAGCGTTATTATACTGGACACGCAAGGTGTTGTAGGATTTCTTGGTATACTTAACCCATAGGCTGCACGTGTAGAAAGACTGGCAGTATGCTCTAAAAAGAGTAGCTTTCACCTCTGCAGTACACAGTAATGATTCACTCCATTTATATTTCACCCACAAGGAGAGTAGAAGTAAGGAGTAACATCTCAGTGTATTAAACAGTGTTTGCCGAAAGTGTTTTTTACTGGTGGTACGACCTCTTGTGAGTCCGCACGGGTAGGTACCACCACCCTGTCTATTTCTGCCGTGAAGCAGTAATGCGTTTCGGTTTGAAGGGTGGGACAGCCGTTGTAACTATACTTGAGACCTTAGAATTTATATCTCAAGGTGGGTGGCGCATTTACGTTGTAGATGTCTATGGGCTCCAGTAACCACTCCAGTAACCACCTAAGCAATAAATAAAAAAAAAGTGAGCAAAAGAACTTGGTGCCATAATGGCAAGTGGAAAGATTTAAAAAACAGCGTCATCAACTATCACATTTCATTTTAATCCAGCACACTTCACTCTTTTTAAAACTGCTATGCTCATACCATTTTAACTTCCTACACTAGCGCTATTTCGGTGAGTTTCCCAACAACGATTTGCTATTTACAGATGGACAGTTTTTCAACTTGTTCCCTAAGCATGATTGTGATCCTTACCTCTACCCTCCATTCCTCCCTCCGAAATACAGATTACACCGGAATACAGATTATCCAAATTAGAAGTGATTTTATTGAGCTCACTGGAATGTCGTTTAACGTTTCTTGAACTAACTAGTCGACGCCCCTAATTATGATAAGTTCACAGTAAAGATTTTGAAATATACCTACATGTTATTACTGGTGGTTAGTCGCCTCTTAAGCCTGCGCGGCTTAGTAACCCTGCCTATTTTTGCCGTGAAGCAGTAACGCGTTTCGGTTTGAAGGGTGGAGCGTCCGTTGTACTGCAATGATGGTCTCATGGTCTCATGGTGGGTCCGTTGTACTGTAATGGTGGTCTCATGGTGGGACGCGGTATTCACGTCGTTGATTTCTATCGGCTCCTGCGGCCACTCAACACTAGATCCGCACGGAGTTCGTTCGGCCATCTTAGCAAAAACAAAAAACATGTATGATTAGCATTCCGCATGCAAAAAGAATGCTTATGACTCTGTTAGTCCATATTCTTTGTCAATATAGATGACGCACGCGGTGACGCACGAGACATTACAAAAAAACGATTTTATTTTATGCATTTACTCGATGAAGGTCACCAGGAAGCGGTCGAGGAATGTATTAGTAAAAAAATATATACAAAAAACATACACTTTTAGCTGCGAATCAAGATATTTTTAATCATGTAAATTACGAATCCTTGTTTTCTCAAATGAGTGAGCAAATGATGAGTGAGCAGAAAATTTTAAAACGGAATTTTTGAAAATTCATTGATATGAAACTACTAATGCTCTGATGCTTTCTTAATATTAAATTAAATAAGTGGAAGTTAGTTAGTGGAACAAAACGCCTGAAGTCAATTTAATACTAAAACATTTATTTGAGTTGAAATAAAATAAATTAATCTGTGTAAACAGAAAACATATTCAGGCGTTTCAAGTTTTTTTTTATTAAAATCTGGAATTAAAAACAGGCAGTAGGTAAATTTTTTTTTGCGTTTTCGCATGTATGAACACGTCCTTTTGTGTATTTTATAGTATTATTATATTTATAGTATTATTCGCATACGCAACATATTCTTGTCATCTAGAAAAATGATTATTTTGTATCTCATGCCATTCTCTTCCTCCTTAACCTTTACTTTAACTTAACCTAATTTTTCCGGCCGCTGCTAACGTCGTGACGACAAATCTCAATTTAGTCCAATTGAGATTTTATTTAACGATTTGTCGTCATTACAGGGAGCAGTGTGCTTAGTGTGAGTTTTTTAACGTTCTCGATAGCGTAAAAGCTAGCTCATATTTGTATGGAATGGGATCGTTTGCCGTTAGGGGGGTTGTTCCAACTGCATACAAAATTGGGTTAACTTTTACGCTGTCGAGAACGTTAAAAAACTCACACTAAGCACACAGAGGCAGAGTGAAACTCCTTATTAATTTTCATGTCACACTTGTGGTAAACACTTGGTCGATCTCTTCCTTCAACAGTGCAGTAACCGGATTCCGGAGGGACCAATTGTCATTTTAATTGTTTTAATTATTCAACTGATGAAATAAATGGAATGCGAAATGGTTCAGTCTTTCTGCCACTTCATGTTTAACTAAGCTTTTAGTATGGTCGTCATCAGCCTAACTCTCCCAGTCTTCTTCTGCACTGATTTTTACGAGTCTCTTCGATTCTTCCCAAACTCTTCTAGTAAGTTCAGTGTTACTTACCGACCAATGCCTCAAAAATTTTTCACAAAACTTGTAATGTTGATTACTAATATTCACCATTTCCGGAGCAGAGGCCAAATATGATATCTGCCGACCAGCATCTTCTTTTTCTTGTCCGATTATATTCACGAAAAATCTAGATATCTCCTTTATGAATCCAGGTAGGTTTGTCAATATATCTGTGTCTTTGACTACGAAGGGATCGTATGTATTAGCAGTGACGCCACTGCCTTCTAGTCTCCTGGATAATTCGGCATTGAACAAGACCATCGCTAATTTTGAGTTACCCAATGACGTCACGATTGAATACCGACCAACGTCATTCCAGTGATCGAAGTCTATTTCTCCTAAGTACATTGCAGCCGCAGACCCGTTGATAATACGACTCGGAGATGACGCTTTAAGTCTTGGCAACAATAGGAACGTGAGTAAGAAAGCGCCGTAAAAGTTTATCTGCATGGTGAGGTTTAGACTATCTGTTGTTACTGCGTCTGGTAGTGCGACCGCGCCAGCATTGTTGATCAAAACATCTACTCTTCCTTCCGTATTGATCTGGTTAGCGAAATTTCGCACTGATTTCAAAGAGCTCAGGTCTAGTTGTTTGTACACAACGTTAGAATTTCCTGTTGCCTTGATGATTTCTTCACGAGCCTTGCTTAGTTTTGTTTCGTTGCGACTAGCGATAATAACTTTAGCGCCTTTGTCAGCTAAATCTTTAGCAGCTTCAAATCCAACACCGGAACTGCCTCCAGTTATGATGACAGTTTTGCCGTCCATTCGTGCTTTTGATTCGCATTTCACACTCAAGAACATACTGAACACAAGGAAAATTCTTTTATGACTGACTCTGAGCGTTTGATGTTGTTATTATTTTTGTTTCAAGGCAAAAAGGGTATGAGATGCTACCGCGTGTTCTCGTTTAGAGGTCGTTTCCATCACTGTTGATTCAAATTTTAACAGAAATCGATACTTTAAAATCGCTTTCAATATTTCGATTTATCTTTGGATAAGAACTGGTTTAATGAGGAATCGGTGCATTCCGGTTTTATGAGAAAAAAAAAAGTTGTAGTCTATAGACTCCGGCATATTCACAATTTTTGTTCTTTTTGTGTTATATACCGAATGTTCCATGGAGAGTATCCTGAGGATATAGTTAATTGAGGTGATTTTGGTATTGACTATTGCACAGCCTAATACCGGGTCAAAAGTATCACCTGGACCCACTGCGGTCATCTTGCTTACTTCGAAATTAATACCTTCACGCTGTGTCTCGAGCGCGGAAACGTCATTCTTTAAATGAAGTTTGAGTAGTATTTTGCTGGTATAGGCTTAGCTGTTCCAATAGCAATGCCGATAACCACGAGCGACGGTTGCTAATCACGATAAAATGATTCATTTTTTTTTCCTACCTAAGCCTTGAGAGGCTATTTCAGCGTAACCTTAACTAGTAGGTGAGCTCACGGGGCTCAAGCTGGAGTGTTGCTAACACTGACCCTAGCAAGAGCAGTGCTTCGTAGAATCTACCAACGGATCGGAAACGCGACTCACTGAGAAGATCCGGCGAGAAACTCAGTGGGCTGTCTCTGTGGGTTAATTCGCTCTGATGGCTTCGACGAGGACGGTTAACTGGTGCTTGAGGTACCAAGATCGGGAGGATCCGTAATGACGTGTTTTGGGCGACGTCGACATGGTTCGTACGGTCGTCTGCTTACAATGGAACTAAAAAACCTAACGTTAAATAAACAAAAAAAGACTTAAATTCGTAAATTCTTAGTTATGCTCATCGTATGTGACATGATTATATTATTTATAAGATATTCCAACATTGTTCTCGGTTTTATCAAGTAATTTAATTAAACGCCATTAGGAAGTTTGGCCTTGATCAAACTACCTCTATTCTGTAGTGAAATTTTTTGACGAGAAATTTGGCAAAAATCTGAATTGCAATAGTAAAGTGCTCTGAGGAATTGTTCGAGATGATACCGGCATCTCGTTTTTACCATCGCACCGCCCGCCACCGAAGTAGAGTTCATCCATACTACCTGGAGCCACTGCGGTCATCCATAGTGCGTTTTCAGAGGTCTTTTTTGCCACGTACCATCCGGCTATGGAATGAGCTCCCATCCACGGTGTTTCCCGAGCGCTATGACATGTCCTTCTTCAAACGAGGCTTGTGGAGAGAGTATTAACCGCGGTAGGCAGCGGCTTGGCTCTGCCCCTGGCTTTGCTGAAGTCCATGGGCGACGATAACCACTCACCATCAGGTGGGCCGTATGCTCGTCTGCCTACAAGGGCAATTAAAAAAAAACATTCAAATACTTTTTCAACCATACACATTATGTGTAAGGATCGTTGCTGATTCAGTCTAGTCAGGAAATGTTTCGAACGATTCAACAAAACGAACATTCTAGAGCGTGAATTTCATGATTATACAAACGAGATTCTAATTCGAAATTTTGGATTGCGATCAGTACCTACCATGTTAAATGATCCGTGAAAATAAAGTTTTTGATGTTATTTATGATTCTTGTTATAAACTATCGGACTCGCGGCGGTTGTGACCGTTTTTATTTTATTTAAACCGGCTAAAATAATGAGAAGATTTTTTTTCATTTGTATTATCATTTTAGTATCGGCAGTCATGCTTTGTCATTGCGTAAGTTCTACCTACCTTGCCGTCTGGAAATCTTTTTGCTACTATTGAATTTAATTTTTTTTAAACTTTCCTCCTCCTCTACGGTGTTTCTCGAGCGCTATGACATGTCCTTCTTCAAACGAGGCTTGTGGAGAGTATTAAACGGTGGGCAGCTGTTTGGCTCTGCCCTTGGCATTGCTGACGTCCATGGGCGATGGTAACCACTCACCACCGGGGCTTGCAAGCTCGTCTGCTTACAAGGACAATAAAAAATGCTGTAGCTTAAAAACAACAATTAATTTCTGCCTCTCCCTAATCCCTTCAACCGGTTTCGGTAATATTACATTCTTATTCGCAGGATTTCCGTCAGGAACGTGCAAAAGTCAGGTACTGCAATCCGAAGTACTTGACCGACTGCGTTGTCTTCACCGGCAGGAAGAGCAGGCACGAGCCATACCTGACCAACATGACGGGCACACTTGTCGTGCCGTTTGGAAACAATGTTACCGTACGTACGATTCTCGGGGAGGTCTCTCGTATTCTCCCACAACGAGTTCTTTAAGGAAGATGACCGGTACTTGAAGAGATTTTTCGAGCGATGCCAGATTTGTGTTACCCCGTCGCCTGGGATATACAATTAGCAGCCACAACGATAAGAAGGTTATCGTGTCGCGCCGTTTTTTCGAAGTATTGTTCTGATGCTACCTTAAAATACTTACGTTGTAAATTTAGATCGTCTTGAAGGTCGACATTCCTTACGTACCACAGTGCTCCGACAGCTATCCTGCAGAAATGGGATTGGATGACCTGGATAGGTGTATGTGTATGTGTAACCAGAATTGTGTCATGCTATTTGTTCACAGATCGCTTTGACGCTACAGATGAAATCTGGCGGCGATTTCCGCGTGACCACCAAAGTCTGCGAAGCGTTTCAGTCCAAGTGGATGAAGGAGTTCACGATTCGACACACCAACCTAACTTTGGGCCATTGTCCGTATCCACCCGTGAGTATAACCCATAATGCCGTACTCATAAAAGCGACGTAAGTAAATTTAGCTAGTGTTTTGCTTTTTTCGATTTTATATGAAACTGATATTCAATACAAAAGTCGTAACGATTTCTCTAGAATACCTACTCGCGAAATGGCCTATTCCTATTCGTAATTTTTTGTAGTAAATAATACGTGTAAGCGAATACGCAAGAAATGGTATTATGAAGAAAGCAAATAGGTAGTTATTAAAATTTTAAAGTGAGGAAATCTAGTCGTCTCTCTCCCACGGTCTCTTATGCTTCTTTTACATACTTTCTATTAACTTGGCTTGTATGTTGTATGCACGAATGTACACTAGGTGGATCGACATACCCGATCCTGTGGACCGAATGGTGAACGGTTGACGTCGCCCTAAGCACCTCATTACGGATCCTCCCGATCCATTAACGGTGCTTTTATGTACCTCAAGCAACAGTCACCGTCCTCACCGAACTCGTCATTTGCGATGAAGGGCTCGACGAATAAATTAACCCATAGACACAGCCGACTCAGTTTCTCGCCGGATCTTCTCAGTGGGTCGTGTTTCCGATCCGGCGGTAGATTCTGCGAAGCACTGCTCTTGCTAGGGCCAGCGTTACCAACACTTCCGGTTTGAGATCCAAAAGCTCACCTACACGCTAGTGAAGCTGAAATAGCCTCTCAAGGCTATCAGCTTAGGTAGGGAGAAAAAGAGGTGGATCGAGACCTTGTTTACCCACCTTAGCCAAAACCAATAGCGTTCGCAAGCGAAAAATAAAATATTAATATTAAGAAACAGTTCTTACATATGGCGACGCGTAGCCACATCATACATACTACTATATTTATACTGTATATATGCATATATACACTATCATATACGGCTTCCGTCGGCATGTCAGCAATGGGTTTTACGTGCGTGAAAAAATGTCTAATTTGGCAGTCGCCAAGAGTCATGAGATATGATGAAACGAATCATTTCGGAAACATAACAAACTATTATTAGTAATGATAACAATCTTATTATACTACTCAATAGCAGCCGTATTTAGCCGACTGTTGAAGGGGGGGGGGGTATGTTTTCGGAGCGTACGGATGCCTAATATTCGTTACCCGCTATTGCCTAACTCTTTTGCCACATTTCTAATAATTCGTTTATTGTCTATGGGCAGATCTCAACTATTTATCTCCATTGTGGAAGGTTTTTTATTGCCCTTATAGAGAGTCGAGCATACGGCCCACCTGATGGTGAGTGGTTACCGTCGCCCATGGACTTCAGCAATGCCAGGGGCAGAGCCAAGCCGTTGCCTACCAAGTGAACTTATTTCAATGTAGTATTTGTGAGAGAAAAAAAGAGGTATCATCTTTGGTACAGTTAATGTAATCTATTCCAAATATATCTTTCTAATACTACTATATTTTTTATTAGAACCTTGAAAAAGTTGCATAAAATATTTCTTTTATTCGTAACGAAATAAATTAAGAATGTCAAATAAATTAGCTGAAGAATAGCTAGACTGGATTGTAGGAGGTTTAACGACGAAGAGAATATGTTTCACTGAGCGGGTGCTAGTGTTCGGTAGACCTGGTGGTTCGGTAGACTCGGTAGACTTAGGTTTACTGGTGGTAGGACCTCTTGGGAGTCCGCACGGGTAGGTACCACCACCCCGCCTATTTCTGCCGTGAAGCAGTAATGCGTTTCGGTTTGAAGGGTGGGGTAGCCGTTGTAATTATACTGAGACCTTAGAACTTATATCTCTAGGTGGGTGGCGCATTTACGTTGTAGATGTCTATGGACTCCAGTAACATCTTAACACCAGGCGGGCTGTGAGCTCGTACACTCACCTAAGCTATAAAAAAAAATGTTCGAACAAATAAATAGTCGTCACGATTCACGTTCTCGTCGACATTAACTTTGCAGGGCAGATACCGTTATATGAACATGGAGCTACCGCCCAAGAACGTACCGATCCCCGTTGCGGACGGCGACTACTACATACGCTTCCAGATGCTGGTCACCGACACCAATGAGGAGATCTGCGATCTGATCACGTTCCTCCACTTCGAACAGAACAAGAAACCTAAGAAGATTAATAAAAAAACATAATTAAAAATTTAAACTCGGTTTTTACTAAATTCAACCCTATTATCATGATTAAAGGTCTAATTAGTATTGTCCATACGTGTCTCTCAGTTCACTCGTATTTCTGCTAGTCGTAGGGCGTTTTTTTTTTTTTTGGTCAGGAGGTAATCGCCGGACTTCCGCCCTTTTCTGGGGATACTGGGCGGGGTATATCAGAGTCGAACTGACTAAAACCTCCTGTCGCTCAACAACTAACGTCCAAACCTCGCATGAGACAGAACTCATGACAAGGCAAAGGGGGGAAAGTGAAGCGTTTAGTGCGGAGCACATCTCTCCCATCACCCTCCCCCTCGAGACGCCGGACTGGCGGTCGTCGGCGCCACGACCACCAGCCCTTTCGGTCGGCAGACTGTCCGAAGCCCGCCTAGATGGCGCCGGTTAGAGTGGGTTACCCTACGGAATACCCCGCTGGGCCAGAACCAGCGTGGGTCGAGGATAGCCGGCCTTCCATCACCCGGATGCTCTTGCGTAAAACGCATGCAGAGCAGCTTGCACGTCGTCTTCTTAGGGCCCCCTCGCCGGTCCCCAGACCGACATGTGAGGGGGACCCGAAACACTTAGAGGGCCAGGCCTTGGGCGAGATCCGCCTCCCTGGCCCCCGCTCGACGGCGGCGGGATTGTGCGTCTCTCACGCGCCCCGCCGCCTCCTTCTGCGAGATGGTGCACTCGCAGAAGTCGAGCATCGCCTTCTACGACTCGTCGTCGCCGAGCATCGATGCCACAACACTCGGCAACGACAAGTCGGTTCCTATTTTTGCGACGAGGACACGGCGCCACCCCTCCCATGCGGGGCAGGCGACGAGCGTATGCTCTGCCGTGTCCAAGTCGCAACCACAATGGTGGCACTCTGCCGTCGGCTCGGCTGTGATCCGGTGCAGGAACTCACCGAAACAACCATGTCCAGTGAGCACCTGCGTGAGCCGGAAAGTGAGGCGTCCTCTGTCACGATTCACCCAATCCACAAGGACCGGGCGAATCGCCTCGACGCTCCTACGACCAGCCGAAGGATCAGCCAGCCGTCTGGACCATGACTCCAGCACGGACCGCCGAGATTGGGCCCTCCGCGCTCTGACCACACTGGGGCTGGGACGCGCCACGCCCCGGGCACGAAGGTCAGCCTGCCACTTATAGTCAGCGGCGAGCGCCTCCGCTTCCAGAACCCAAGGCGGCGTCCCAGCCAGTACACACGCCGCCTCAAAGGAGATGGTGCGATAACCACGGATGACCCTGACCGCGATGGTGCGTTGCGGCCGTTGCAGCAGCTTCGCCACCCCCACGGCCAGGGACTGGCCCCACACGGGCGCCCCGTATAGGGCCATTGATCGCACCACCCCCGTATAGAGACGGCGCGTCACCCGGTCAGGCCCCCCGACGTTGGGCAGAAGCCGGCTTAACGCGCCGGCCACCCCCAACAAACGAGGGACCAGGTTCTGAAAGTGAGCACGAAAGGTCCAACGACTGTCCAGAATGAGGCCGAGGTACTTCAACTGCATCCCGACCCCGATACGGACGCCTCCAACCACGATATGGGTATCGACAGGTGGCACTCTCCGGGGCCTGTGGAACCACATGGCCTCGGATTTACTGAGCGCCACGTCGAGGCCCAATCTCCTAATTTTGCCGACGACATGCGCCACCCCAGCCGTAGCAAGACGGGCAGACTCAGCAAAACTCCCCCCCGGGCCACGAGCAACGTGTCGTCCGCGTAACAGATTACGCTCAGGCCCGGGAGGAGGGCACCTCTCAGCACCCAGTCATACCCGATATTCCACAAAAGGGGGCCGAGCACCGACCCCTGTGGAACACCGCGCACGACCGGGAACCGGTGCAGGATCCCACCGTGTCCGGTACACGTGACCGATCTGTCCTCTAAGTAGGAACCCACCAGCCGGCGAAGGTAGGGGGGCACTCTATGTCGTTCTAGCGCCCCCCCTATCACGGACCAGGGCAGGGTGTTAAACGCATTGGCGATATCGAGCGACACCGCCAAAGCCACCCCACCCCTGGAGACGGCCTCCTCCGAGAGGGCCCGCACGCGAAGGATCGCGTCTACCGTTGAGCGGCCCTCTCGGAAGCCATACTGCTCCGCCGACAGATCGGGTCCCACCCCGACCAGAAGCTGGATGATGCGGGCTGCCAGAATGCATTCCAGCAGCTTGCCCACCTCATCCAGCAACACGATGGGACGGTACCCGGCGGCAGTATCCGCCGGGCGCCCCTCCTTTCTCAACAGCACGAGTCTGCCCGTCCTCCACGATGAAGGAAACCGTCCCGACTCGAGGCAGGAGTTGTAAAGTCTCAAGAGTCGGTCCCCTAGGGCACCAAGAGCCAAGGCCCAAACCCGGCCGTGGACGCCATCCGGGCCGGGTGCAGTGTCCTTCGCGCACATTTTGCGAACGGCCACACGGAGCTCCGCCCCCGTTATATGGGGCACCTCAGCAGGGACTTCGTCGTCGTAGTCTGGCGGCGCGTCCATAGCGGGAGCGACAAATCCCTCCCGCTCCTGCGGGAAAAGCACCGAGACGATGTCCCGCAGCTGCTGAAGCTGGAGACGCTCCGTGATCGGGGGCGCCATGGGCGCATTTTATTGCGCACCATATGATAGGGTCGCCCCCACGGATCCTCATCCAGCGTCTCCAAGAGACCCTCCATGTGTTGGTTCTTGGCTCTTCTGATGGCCAGCTGCAATGCCCTCTGCGCGACGCGAAATGCGCCGTACAGCCGGGCCTCTGCTGCCGCGAACGCAATCGGATCGTTGCGCCGCGGCAGGCGGCGGCGGCGATGCCTGGCGCACTCGCGCCTCGCCCGAACGCACTCCACGCGGAGTTGCGCAATTTCGGGCGACCACCAGTACGCCTGGCGATTAGGAAGTCGAGGGCCGATCCGGGGCATCGACGCATCACAAATGCGACGCATCGTGTCCCGGAACCACCCTGCCTCACCCTCGACCTCGACCGGGTGTGGACGCATGGGCGCCCACGCCGCCACCATAGAGGCCTCCATCAGGAGCTCCTTATTCAGGCGCTTCAGTGCCCACTTGGGGAATGACCGGGACGCACTACGGGGGTGGTCCCCGTGGACGTCCGCGACTGCGGAGCGGGCGGAGAGATCAAACCGAATATATCGGTGATCTGACAGCGTCTCCGCCCCCTCCAAAACCTTCCAGTCGCAGATACGGCGTGCGATGGCTGGGCTCGCGAACGTAACGTCCACAATAGACTCGCCCTGCCACCGCACGCAGGTCGCAACCGAACCTCTATTCAACAAACAGAGGCCGGCCGCGTTCGCCCACCTCTCCAGTAGCCTACCACGAGCGTCCGAGCGGGGGGAGCCCCATGCGACAGACTTCGCATTGAGATCCCCCACGAGAATCACTGGACGGAGAGCGAGGCGGCGAGCAATCGCCCCGATCCCGCCCAGGAAATGCCCGAACTCGACAGTAGGCCTGTTCGGAGAGAAGTACGCCCCGATCACGACGGTCCCTTCCAACTGCACCGCGACGAACCCTTGGCCCCTGGTCACCATCGCCAGGGGGGGGATCGCCGCGTCTCTTCTTATGGCTATGGCCGCCAGGCCGCCATCGTCCCCGAACCAGCAATCATTTGCCGGGGGAACGAAATATGGCTCGGCGACCACAGCCACATCTATAGACCACTCCGCCATACTCTGAGACAGCATGTCCTGAGCTCTGGCGGAGTGGTTCAGGTTTCCTTGGAGGAAGCGATAGGTGCGGTCCATTACTGTTGGACCATATCCATCGCTCCCTCCCCTTCACCGCTGCCCCCACCCTCCGGCACCGGTGCCGCAGCGGGAGTCATAGGGCGTAGTGCAAGCTCACAAGATTCATTAGAGCAGGGGTGAGCAACATTTTTATTCAATGGATCAAAATAATCTTCCTTAAACTCTTAATAATTATTTACGAAATTGATTTAAAATAAATATTAGAATGAAAGAAAAAATTAAATTAAAAAAAAAACTAAACATTTCATATACAAATTTTAATGCAAGATAAAAACAAACAAGTAAAGAACAGAAAAACTAGCAGAAACGAGAAAGTCGATAGAATAAATTTAATTTTAGGGATGCTTAGCGGGCCGCGTGTTGCTCATCCTTGCACTAGACTGCGGTAGGCAGCGGCTTGGCTCTGGCCCTGGCATTGCTGAAGTCCATGGGCGACGGTAACCACTCACCATCAGGTGGGCCGTATGCCCGTCTGCCTACAAAGGCAATAAAAAAAAAAAAAAAGACCAATAATCTTGATATCGAATAATAAACTATTGGCACTAAATGGTGCGTCTTTTGGGTGTGATTTAGCAGCGCGTCCCACCACACCAGCCTTGTGTTCAACATCGAAACAACCTGGGTAAGAGAAAATAGTAAACAGACCAAATCGCTTCACGGTATTCTAAGCACAACAAATTATAACAATTACAAACAACACAAAATACTTTTAATTTTAAAACCACAATAATTCCGTTCGTGACCGTGAACAGTTTGAACACGATGAGGGCCTCCTTATTGTTTTTATTTGTACTGTGTTATGAAGTTGTTTTATGCTTTGTAAGTATTAAATGCGTGTATTTTAAGTCGGCACGGTTGGATCAGTATTGTGCGACGTATTTTAACCACGAAGCTGTCATGTACTCCGGTATAGAAGGTGGGGCCATGTCAGTGGCTTCGTCTCATGTCTCAAGGTGGATACGGGTTTTCACGTTGTGATGTTTAAAGTTCCGACAACCACTTAATACCAGGTAAGTAAACGCATCTGGCCATTCGCCGGAATATAAAATCCTCGCAAATGACCAACTTTGTGACAGCTATTGCTTTCGTCTATAAACCTTATCGTAACATCTTTAAGCAATGTCTATTGTTGTTTTTTTTTTCTGGCTCAGAAAGCAAACCAAGGGCAGAGCAGAATTGTGTATGCTAATCCAAAATATGTCCGAAACGTTCACATACTGACCGCTAGAGCGTCTAAAGGGAAACCTTACACTACTAACTTTACTATGGAAGCTTTGACCCAAATAGAAGATAACATCACGGTGAGTATACGTGGAAGGGTCGCGGAGCAAAAACCTTGTTCTTTTTTTTATGATTGAAAGATACTGGTGGCCCGGAGGTCTTTCCAGTTTCACCAGGACAGGTGGGCGAGCAAAGGCCAGGAGGGGTGGGATTTGCTAACAACTGCCCGAGCGCCTCAGAAGGAGATCTAACAACTCAAAAGCAATTGCTTCGCGATTGAATCTACTACCGGATCGGAATCGCGACCCGTTGAGAAGATCCGGCGAGAAACTCAGCGGGCTGATGCATGGGTTAGGTTGCACGTCGACCTCTTTGTCGAGTTCGACGAGTACGGTTACCGGGGTCCCTAAGTCTGCTCCTAGTGTTACAGCTGAAGACGTCTAATGCAACGGTTATTGGATCTGATGGATCCGTAAGGACGTGACCTTGTTCTAACGTTTAGTAGCGGTAGGATTTGGGACTACCGAGAGACCTCGGTTTATCTGTGCTTTTTTACTGTTTGTTTTGGGGACATTCTGGGACACATTCTGGGAGCTCTCTGAGGAATGCTTCGTGATTCTTCTACCGCCATACTACCTAGAACCATTGCGTTCATCCAAAGTGCGTTACCAGAGATATTTTCTGCCACGTACAATGCGATATTGGAATTAACTTCCTTCCACGGTTCTTCTTGAGCGCTGCGACAAGTCCTTCTGCAAACGAGGTTTGGGGAGAGTACGTAACGGTAGGCAGCGGCTTGGCATTACTGATGTACATGAGCGGACGGTAACCACTCACCATCAGGTCAGCCTTAAGCTCGTCTGGGCAAAAAAACTATCTAGTATGATTTCAAATCAGTTGAGTTACTAAATTTGAACGATGAGCCGCGAATTTACATGTCCATCAAGAACAAAAAAATACTTTGCTATCTTTATAACAAAGAGCTATAAGCGAATGAGATCACAGCCTACCTCGCGTTAAGTCCCTCCTCCGTGCGCCGTATACCTCAGTGCTGAGGGTCGTGACCTTTACGAAGCACTTTTGTTAGGACTATGTTCTTCCATTCACTCCTGTCCTCCGCACAGTGGATAGCGACATTGATGCTGGATTCCAAAGTCGTCTTAATCTGATCGGACCAGCGCATGGGACTACGCCATCTAGGCCTCTTTCCTTCCACTTTGCCGGTGATGAGAAGTCTTTCGAGATTCGCATTAAGTGGTTATCTTCTATCTTTAGACTTCAATATTCACGAGTTTAATTGATATTTTCAGATGATTGCAACTTACAACTTCAAAGGAATGAAGGTACAGTGGAAAGAGACATTTTGTAAAATTATAAGGTTCAAATGGGTTAAGGATTTCGTAAATGAATTCGTTCAGCCAGCGATCACAAGGTGTCCTTGGCCTGTCGTGAGTACTCTAGTACTTTTAGCTTTTTATACGTAAGCACACTCAAGTGAGCGAGAAAAGCTTAAACATAAATAAATTTATTTATTTTAAAGTTTAACATTTTAATAATTTTCTTTATAATTTTTTTTGCTCTCGTAAAGATATTAAAGATTTTAAAATTGATTAGTCGTGATTATTTAATAATTACATGTGATTACTGGTGGTAGGACCTCTTGTTAGTCCGCATGGGTAGGTACCACCACCGTGTCTATTTCTGCCGTGAAGCAGTAATGCGTTTCGGTTTGAAGGGCGGGGCAGCCGCTGTAGCTATACTGAGGCCTTAGAACTGATAACTCAAGGAGGATGGCGCATTTACGTCGTTGATGTCTATGGGCTCCAGTAACCACTTAACACCAGGTGGGCTGTGAGCTGGTCCACACATCTAAGCAATAAAATAAAAAAAAGTAACTGATTTTCTCACGGGCCTCAATTAGCTCTAATTCTATTTTGAAATTTTCATTGAATTCCAGGGTAATTATTCGATCATTGATATGGAACTACCACCGAAGAACCTCCATCTACCGATGTCTCAAGGTAAATTGGATCCGTCCGTGGACTTCCTGATAACCGGAACCAATACATATGTACTTCGGATTACGATGTTATTGGTTTTGACCTAATTGTTTCTAACGCAACCTTCCGATGTCTGGGTTTTTCGAACGGTTCGGTGACAAAAAAAAACACGCTTCAACAATTCGACAAAAAAAATATCCATGTTGAGTTTTACAGTTGCAGAACTGTTTTCTATGTGAATTGTGTGCGATTTAGATGATTTTTGACTATACCTAATTAGTGTTCAGGCCAGTGCCTTCAATTATTTTATAGCAATGTCAAAGATGCTAGCCTTCTAAGGCGCTAAGAATCATAGTTTGATAACTTAATGTATTTCGTTATCATTCAATTATTCACTACCCGCTCTTCAAGCACGCTGTATATCTCTCAATTTAAATATTATAAGAATAACATCAAATGCTGGAGTTTTATTACCACAAGAAACTCCTTTATGTATTAGAAGCCGGTACAATTAGTTTTATTTACATCGATTCGCGAAATCCTAATAAAATATCAAACACATCATAATTTAAATATTGATTTAAAGTAGACCATACAATTTCATTGTAACGATATTATGTATTCAAATATTATTTCGCATCATTTCACTGAGTTTTTCGGCCATAGCTATTAGCACAGAGTTCGGGTACAGAGACAACGGCGCCGGAAGTACGCTGGCGTCCATTATCCGAACGCCGGAAACTGATTTTAATCTGAAAAAAGAATTACAGGAACATACGTTTTAATTGGGCGACCAGACCAACTCGTGATCTATTTGGTGTTGAGAAGTTACCGGATCCATTTTGCGGTTGGAGGTAAAGAGCAATCCTACCTACCCTTCATATAGTATCGGCATTCATTAGCTGCCTCGGGGACACACTGAGAGAAGATTGATTGAAGTTTTTTATGATAATTAGCTAGACTCTTTCGCGGCTGGAATGAGTAGGCTACCCCTCGCCTACCAGGTGTGACAGCATTAAAAATCGGACTTCCATCGGACATCCTTATTCGTCTCATCACTGCCAATATAAACATAAGCGAACATGATCAAGATACTGTTTCCTTAAAATAATTGTCAAAGAGTTTTTTTTTTTTTTTTTTTTTATTGCCTTTGTAGGCAGACGGGCATACGGCCCACCTGATGGTGAGTGGTTACCGTCGCCCATGGACTTCAGCAATGCCAGGGGCAGAGCCAAGCCGCTGCCTACCGCTTAATACTCTCCACAAGCCTCGTTTGAAGAAGGACATGTCATAGCGCTCGGGAAACACCGTGGAGGGGAGCTCATTCCATAGCCGGATGGTACGTGGCAAAAAAGATCTCTGGAAACGCACTGTGGATGACCGCAGTGGCTCCAGGTAGTATGGATGAACTCTACTCCGGTGGCGGGCGGTGCGATGGTAAAAACGAGATGCTGGTATCATCTCGAACAATTCCTCAGAGCACTCCCCATGGAACATACGGTATAAAATACAGAGGGAACCGAAGTCCCTCCGCAAACCCAGAGGCTCCAAACGATCCGAGAGAATGGTATTATCGACAATCCGAACGGCCCTCCTCTGTATGGAGTCAAATGGAAGAAGCTGGTATTTGGGAGCCCCGGCCCAGAGATGGGAGCAGTACTACATGCGAGGCCGGACTTGTGCTTTATAAAGCAAAAGTCTTTGTCCAGGCGTGAAGTACCGCTTCGCTCTGTTGAGGACTCCCAGCATTTTGGACGCCAACTTGGCTTTGCCTTCCAAATGACTCCGAAACTGGACATCGCTCGAAATGTCGACCCCAAGTACCCCGATACTCTCGGAAGGTTGCAGGGATACTCCTTGGAATTGCGGCGCCATGACAAAGGGGTCCTTCTTCGCAGTGAACGCGCAAACTTGTGTCTTTATAGGGTTGAATTGAACCAAGTTCAATTCACCCCATTCGGAGACTTGCCCCAGAGAGTTCTCCACTTCAGACACAAGTTTTGATCGTCTCTCTTGCACCACGCTCCGAGAGAGACTCTGATGGCCGATATATCGCGCATCCCCCGTGCTGTCATCCGCATAGCAATGCATGCCATCAATAGACAGCATGTCATTGATATACAGGATGAAAAGCGTGGGGGAGAGCACCGAACCTTGTGGAACGCCAGCGTTAATGGTCATGGTATCAGAACAATCACAGTCCACAACGACCGTGATGTTCCGCCCATCCAAAAAGCTAGCGATCCACTTGCAGAGACCCTCGGGGATTCCGTAAGATGGTAACTTCGACAGAAGTGCCCTATGCCAGACCCTGTCGAAGGCCTTCGCGATATCAAGGCTCACGGCAAGAGCCTCGCCCTTGCTCTCCAAGGCTTCAGCCCACCTGTGAGTAAGGTATACAAGAAGATCGCCAGCTGAGCGACCGTGACGGAAACCGTACTGTCGGTCACTGATCAGCTGGCGATCTTCAAGATACTTCAGGAGTTGTGTATTTATAATTCGCTCCATCACCTTGGAAAGCAAGGAAGTTATCGCGATAGGCCTGTAGCTCGATGGGTCCGACCGGTCACCCTTCTTGGGGATAGGGTGGACATGGGCGGTCTTCCATGAAGACGGAACCCTGTTAGTGCAATAAGAGAGGCGATACAAACGCGTTAGCGCAGGTGTCAGCTCAGGGGCGCACGTTTTCAAAACCACTGCGGGGATGCCGTCTGGCCCACTCGACTTATGGAAGTCCAGGAGTCGGAGCTCCCGCCTGACTGCACACTGTGTGAAGCAGATATCCGGCAGGGAGCTATCACACCGGGGGATGTTCGGTGGTGTGGCACCCCCGTCGTCCACAGTCGAGTTCGAGGCGAAGAGTTTGACCAGAAGGTCAGCCTTCTCTTTCGCGCTGTGGGCCAGACTGTCATCGGACTTGCGCAGTGGTGGGAGACTAGACCTGCAAAAGTTTCCTTCTGCAGCTTTGGCGGGCGACCAAAAAGCACGGCTCCCGGAGGGATAGCTCTTCAATCGCTCGCCAACTCTAGCAACGTGCTCCGACTTCGCCTTGGCAATTATCTTCTTGTAGGACCTGGAAGCGGCGTTATATTTCCGCCTTTCCCCTGAGATGTTAGGATCCCGACGTCTCCTGGCATTATCCCATGCCACGTATGCGGACCGCTTGAGGTGTGCAGCATCCCTGCTGGCATTGTTATACCAGGGTCTGCTGCGACCCCCAACGGGCACTTCAGAGGAGGGAATAAACAATTCCATCCCCTGGAGCACCACGTCTTTAAGACGGTCCGCACAGACGTCAGGATCAGCAGAGGAAAAGCAGAACCGCCCCCATGGGTAGGATGCGTAAAATTCACGCAATCCATCCCAATCTGCTGACATATACCGCCAAACTCTTCGATACCCGGTCGTCGTTCGACGATCAGGACGAGAGAGTGGTACGGCAGCACGAATAAGGCAGTGATCAGACGATCCAAGCGGAGCGTCGACCACCACACTGTATCCGGCCGGATCTGTGGTCAGCAGAAGGTCCAACAAAGAAGGCTCGTGCCCCTCGATATCTGGGACACGGGTGGGCTGTGTCACCAGCTGGGAGAAGCCGTAGGCCAAGGCGAAATCGTAGGCAGTCCGAACCGGGAGGTCAGTGGTTCTGGACCCCAACCACTCTTGGTGGTGAGCGTTAAAGTCTCCAAGAACCACCACCTCCGCAGATGGGTACTGCTCAAGCACGCGGTTAGTCCCCTCTTGCACATGCTCAAACAGAGCTGAACCTGCATCACTGCTGTGGGACCTGTACAGGCACGCGTAGATTCGGCTACGACCCCCGTGATCTACGCGCAGCCACAAGAGGGACAGGTCCCGTTGTTCGAGGCCCCGAAGACGGCGACAACAGACATCAGCCCGGACGAATACGCACACCCCGGCTTTACGCAGGAAGTTGTGCTCCAATACGTAGCCGGGGTACTCAAGGTATGAGGTATCATCCGGAGCAGATATCTGCGTCTCCGTTAAAAAAAGCAGGGCAGGCTGCGCCGTCTCAAGGTGGTGGTGTACGGCGTCAAGGTTGCTATGTAGGCCCCTGACATTGCTGAAATCCACATTAAATGTGGAATGGGGAACCGCCTGTGAAACCCTTTTCTTTTTTTTTGTCGACTTCATAGTTGTTAAATTTTCGGAGAGTAGGATTAGGAGAGGTAGGATGTTGGAGGTGAGATCGAGGCAACACCTGAATGAAGCGCGGAGCATAGTACGCGCTCGACCACGGATTGCGTGAGAGACCGACGCAGGGCATGGAAGGGCCCCCAGTCCACTCTGCGTGCGATCGCCGGGATCCACTCCGGTCTCCGACTCCGGCACGACGACCGCACGACAGGATTTTACACCGGTTGGCGGGACAGCTTCCCGGGGCGGAGTTTAGTAGAAACACCCGGGTTCAGGTCCCCTACTGACCGGCGGGCGGCAGCGGGTACCGTTTCACTGGGTCTCCCTATACCCCCGTCAAACAATCACGCCCCGTGAGTTCGCACGCACGTCTGCTCCGCAAGTTCCAGGCGTCACCAAGACTCACCCCCAACAAGGAAGGGGAAAGGGGAGGGATAGAACTGGCTCTCCAACCCACACGCCGGAACACAGCTAGGCTATTTGGCGGCGGACTCTAGTTGGAGGGTGGTCGCCAGCCAGTCGGACTAGGTCTTACCACCGGTTATGTTTTCGGCTCCCGTTTAGCACCACCCAGGGGTCACTTGTAGGGAATCGCGGGTTAAACCTACGGAAGCGGGAAGCACCAACCCCCAAATTGTCACTTTATAATCCAAGATCCACAGTATATAAGGCATATCAGTGAGCCCAGGTAGATACTATTATAGTGTCTATGTATACGGCGAAGCAGTCGTGTGCTTGGTTTGAAGAGCGGGACAATATTTTTAGAATACAATTGTAAGGTCTACCTCATATTTCTTTTTTTCCTACCTAAGTTGGTAGCCTTGAAAGCCATGTCAGCGTAACCTAAAAAGTAGGTGAGCTCACGGGATTCAAATCTGACGACGTTGCTAACACTAACCATAGCAAGAGCCGTACTTCGCAGAATCTACCACCAGATCGGAAACGCGTGAGAAGATCCGCCGAGAAACTCAGTGGGCTGTGTCTTTGGGTTAATTTACTCGTCGAGCCTTTCGTCGCAAGCGACGGGTTCGTCGAAAACTATGATCGGCGCTTGAGGTACCTAAAAGCACCGTTAATGGATCGGGAGGATCCGAAATGACGTGTTTAGGGTGACGTCAACTGTTTACCATTCGGTCCACAGGATCGGGTATGGGCATATCTCAAGATTGATTGAGAGCATTCCGTTTCAATCCTTAAAAATATCAAAATAATTCAAAGCGATAATAATCATTATGAATATTGATATACGTACTGTAATTGGTCATCAACGACCGTTCCACCGGAGCAGGTCCCGGCGACGTGGTGGCCGGTCACCGCTACCTCTCGGATCAAACACTCCAGATACGTATCCGGGGGAGTATTGATTTTTGCAGATTTTATCTTTCTTTCAAATTTCTGTTGCTTTTGCTGTCTGTATATAGGAGAAATTATGGTAGTATATTATGATACAAATGATAACACTCGTAGAAGCGCATTGTCTGTACTGTTTCGAAGTCGTCGTGGCCTAAAGGATAAGACGTCCGGTGCATTCGTGTTCAGCGATGCACCGGTGTTCGAATCCCGCAGGCGGGTACCAATTTTTTAAATGAAATATAATGAAATATAAGTAAGTACATAATCTTAACAAATGTTCATGATTGACTTCCACGGTGAAGGAACATCGTGTAGTAAAAATTAAACCCGCAAAATTATAATTGGCGTAATTACTGGTGGTAGGGCCTCTTGTGAGTCCGCACGAGTAGGTACCACCACCCCGCCTATTTCTGCCGTGAAACAGTAATGCGTTCCGGTTTGAAGGGTGGGGCAGCCGTTGTAACTATTCTGAGACCTTAGAGCTTATATCTCAAGTTGAGTGGCGCATTTACGTTGTAGATGTCTATGGGCTCCAGTAACCACTTAACACCAGGTGGGCTGGTCCACGCACCTGAGCAATAAAAAAAACCTTTAGAATTGTTGATATGAGCGACGGTGATCACTCGAAATCGGCTAATTGGATGCATAGTTTGCTGGAGTTCACTATTATAATACCATCGATTATTATAGATATTTATATTTTGACGAAGCATGTGGCTGATAACTCTATTTCTATAATCTGACGAAGCGTGTTGCGGATAATAATATGTACTTTTAGGTTATTAAAATAATATTTTGTGTAAATATTTGGAAATATATTTATATTTTATTATAGAACTCCTATAAACCAGAATACCGCGACACACCTTGGGAGATGAGGCCAAAATATCAAATGTATCGATGACTGTCTTACTCTTCAAGCCCATGGGCAGAATCATGGTCACTACCAGTTGGGCCCCTAAGTTAAAATCAGCACTAAATACCGTTGAAGCATCATCTTCAGTGCGAAGTAGCCTATTGCTGGGGCCAGACTGTAGTGTTACGGCCCGTGGGCCCAAATGAGCTGGCGACACTATCCCGTCTATTCCTTTCAGTCACTTAAGCCGAAGCATCCGACGATGATACGGAACTAGCTTACAATCTCAATCTCTTTCTGCTCCTCTGGTCTTCCGACGTGTAGTTCCAGAAGGTAAGACAACGCTCAGGTCTGGGCCAGTGGATCTTTGCTCCCACATCTCGAAATGGCTTTGTTGACACCAGCTGCTCTGCCCTCCTTATTGCTGTTGCATAATGTTTTTAAGTGTTATTAGGCTATTTTTAGTTGCTTGGTACATACCAATGTATTTATGTTTGATTGTATGTAACGGAATTTTTGTAAGTTATTTTTAAGCGAAGACGCCAGGTAACTTAAAAATATGCACACGCATCAAGAACCAATGACAGTACAATAATTATTTAACTTCCCTCTAATAGCCTGACCGTTGTAACAATGGGATAAATTAATATGAAATTAATTGTTAGTTCGTTTTGTTATTTAAGTGTGTTTTTTGTGTTTTTAAAGGAAATTTATTAGTAAACTCAAGAAGAACATAGCAAAAGTTGAAGGGACTATTCTATATCAGATTATCTCAAGTTAAGCGCACATCGCATTTGATTGACTGCGTGAACATTGCACACTGCATCAACCATTGAGTCAAAATATCCGCAGCATTAAAATATTAGTCTTTAGACTTAGAACCGACGCTGGTGGTCGCTTCGCGGACGCATCAACCAGGACAGTACACATCCATACGATCTTAAAGCGCTTTCCACCACGACGGTCCTAATAAAGCATTTACGCTTTACCTTGTATCATGCATCTAACGTCCTCGAATCTCTCCAAGTACCGAGGGTCTACGAGGGGGGGAGTTTTCGTGTTGGCATCCGCTAAGCTGACAGACCCTCGGCTGATGGGCTGGGTGCAAGTCGATAGGAACATGAACCCTTCCTTTCTTGTCGAATTGTGAAATGGAAAGGTTGCGCGGAAGACCTAAAAACGAAAAGACTTAAAGTTTTTCTATGTGAACTTTTTGGAGCAATCTGGCCAAAGCTTTTACTTGAGGTTTGTAATTGGACAGATCCCGCAGCAGTCTCTCACTAGATGTTCCCATGGAGAACAGCATCACGGCAGACTGGTTTTGGTATTCGACTCCAGCGACAGGTGGGAAAGACAGTAGACCTGAAATATTAAAATAAAGCATTTCAACAATTATCGTTTTAACTGCATTGAAAACAAGCTGTCCACAAAGACAATAAATTAGAGACAAGGTTACTGGTGGCTCGAAGGACATTCAAGTTTGATAAGGACAAAGCGAACACAGGCTCAGCCAGGAAATACTAATAGGTCCCCCCTTTTGGTACTCATTGTGCTAGTCTACTAAATCAAATCAGAATCAAAAATGCATAGTTAGACTGAACATTATTTATTCTAGTAAGAGGTGGATTTCTGTCAGCGTAAGCTCTGTAAAATTATACTCTCACCTTCGCCTTTCCACAAGTATTCCCAGACGGTCGTCGCGGTGAATACCTTCGCCAGGGTCACGCTGATTGGCTTCTGGATGCTGACGTAGAGGGGAAAATTCATATGATCGTGCAAGTTCCTGCCAACGTGCTCGTTCACCACAACCGGCTTTATTTTCAATCTGTCATTGAAAGGTTTTTTGTTTAGAAATGTTTTTTTAAATAAAGGTCATTAGGGTTAAAATTGTATCATTATTTTACAAAACACATCTTTCGCTGATGCGTATATTTTAAAGCTTGAAGAGTTCGAATTCAAAAAAGTCTGTAGGATTAGCACTTGCGTTCTCAGCTCAGTGAAGTTAATTTTACGTGAAATGTCTTCTGAGAGTTCCAAGAAAACATCTTAGTTGACGTAATTTTTTTAATTTCCCATCAGAAACGTTTTCGTATGTCTTGGCTGCGAGATTTTGTTCTCTTTTACAACAAATTTGATTTAGGAATAATCCCTCAATAGACTGTCCTTGTTTTGGATCAGAGCCCACTCTTGCTAGCCGCAGGATTCCGTACTTACTTCTGCAACAATTCTTTCGGTCCGATTCCAGACAGCATTAGTATCTGCGGTGTCTTAATGGCGCCCGCGCAAATAATGATGGCCTTGTTGATGAAAACGTTGTTAAGGTATCGATGGTTTAGCAAAATGTACAGTGAGACTGCCTTCTTGTTTTCGAAGCGTATCTGAAAGATGTAAGACCCGGAATTTTTATTTTATGCCAACAATCATCCATCGCGTTCCCAACATTGGCACAAAGAAACAAATTTAGGAGACGTGCAGGTATTATTGTAATGCTGAGAAGTTGCTGCCAATTCTCAGTTAAATCACCAGTAGATTTCTACAGCACGGAAAGAGATGAGGTGGTGATATTTCAGGCCATGTTAAATACAATTGTCGATAGAATCAGATAATTAACTGAAGATCATATACATCACAACGGGTATACTACTTACTATTTCTCTAGACATGAACTCGAACTCCAATCGTATTGCTTACTAGTTTCTTCTACCTTCAAACTGGAACGTATGACTGCTTCATGGCAGAAAGAGGTAGGAGGTTTGTATTTTCTCATACGGGATAACAATACACTCTCAGCTAGTTTACGATAGGAATTTAATATCAGAAAATGCCACTATCCGTTCTCCTGTGAGACCTTCAGTCGCCAATTGCCATACATACGGAAAGAGTTGTGATGCAGGGGTGGAGGAAGGCGAAAACCACAAAGTCTGCTGAAATACATATACGAAAGACTTACTGAAATACCCTGGGTGTTCAGCAAAACGTGTAAGTTGTCTCTCTGCAGCGCCGGCTTCAGGTACGCGTCGAACGAGACGTGTCTGACACCGGCCTTAATTGTCGCTGTGGCTTTTTGAAACTTTGTGTACTCTGTCTTCGTCTGTCTTGATGCTTCTTTAAATGTCGTCATGAGTTCGTCGCGGTGATTTAGTACTAGTTTCATTGGCGCCTGTAATTCAGCTCTTCATTGTTATTTTACAACAAAACCTTTCTTTTTCGTAAGACGAACTCAGTGACCCCTTAATACTAAGCGGCCAACGGAATTATTTGATAACAGGACATAACAGGACAAAAAAAAAAGAAAAATCAGTGGCACTGTTTGAAATGCTTGAGGTATTGGTTTGAAGTTTTAAAGACATTCAAATAAAGAGCCCTGTTCTTTTCACCGGTCGTTAATATAGGAAAAGGAGGTTTGGAATTAGAGTTTAAAATTGTGGTCATAGCAACAGTACTGAAGTGAAAGTGATTTTACGTACTGGTATGAAATATTTTATTGTTACTTTTTTCATGTCCCTTTTTTGACATATGAACTACACAATTATGAACGCTCACCGTAGCGTACCAAAGTTCAGGGGGTACTACAGCTAAACCAATACAGACCGCTAAAATATTTAATACGTAGATGTTAAAAATTATTATGTGTTTTAAGCTTTACCATTGATTTTGGACAAAAGCCATATTCGTAACAGCGTTCAGTGTCAAATTCACTCTGCGTTGTACCAAATGCCTTCAAGAAGTATGGCTTCAGGTCGGCAAACGTCCAACCTTCGAAGCCGAGTTGAGACCATTTCTCGTAATCTCGGGGCGAACCAGAGCCGTGAAGGAGAAAGTTTATTTGTCCGGAGCCGCCGAGTCCTTTTCCGCGTGGCAGGATTTGTGTCTTGAATATCGAAAAGAAATCCAATTTATTGTGATGATAGGCAAATGACTGGTGGTGGTAGGACCTCTTCTGAGTCCGCGCGGGTAGGTACCACCACCCTGCCTATTTCTGCCGTGAAGCAGTAATGCGTTTCGGTCTGAAGGGTGGCGCAGCCGTTGTAACTATATTGAGACCTTAGAACTCATATCTCAAGGTGGGTGGCGGCATTTACGTTGTAGATGTTTATGGGCTCCAGTAACCACTTAACACCAGGTGGGCTGTGCGCTCGTCCACCCAACTAAGAATTAAAAAAAAAAGAAGGAAAGGTAGGATTTTCACTATGTATATTTCGAAACTCTGCGACCTCTTCTTCGTCGTATTTTCTTCCCAAAATAAAAGATCGTTCACCTGCCGCCAAAGTCCAAAAGATGAGTATCTTTGTGGCACTGTTCTCACAGACCAGTCGTTTGGTCCCTGCTGTGCTGCAGTTGGCGTCAGAGGCATCCTGGTGAAGTAGCCCATTTGCTCACCAGCTTCGATTAGTAGGACTTTGGTGTTCGGGTCTTCGGAGAGGCGAGAGGCCAGAACACAACCTGATGTGCCGGCGCCAACTGAAATGAGCATTGATAAGAAGGCAAATTTTCACCTGAAGTACCACCAATAACCGTATTAAGTTTCAAGACCATCTGATAAACCAAATGCGAATGTATAAATTACAAACCAAGAGACAATTCTATTTTAATTTATTTTAATTTTTGTTTTATTGCTGTGTTTGGTGGACGAGCTCACAGCCCACCTGGTGTTAAGTGGTTACCGGAGGCCATAGACATCTACAACGTAAATGCCGCCACCTACCTTGAGATATGAGTTCTAAGGTCTCAATATAGTTACAACGGCTGCCCCATCCTTCAAACCGAAACGCATTACTGCTTTACGGTAGAAATAGGTGGTACCTACCCGTGCGTACTCACAAGAGGTCCTACCACCAGTCGTTTTTTTTATATTAGGACATATTATATATTGCAGCTATGTATTTATTTTAAAATTGTATGTCCAGTAATTTAAGTTCTTGTTAAATACGTACAAACATAGAAGAAAATACATATCATTTGGTGTTTAATTACTGTAAACTTTATTGAAAATTTTCATAACATTGGACATGGACTAAAATATTAAATTCCAAATTTCGTAGATCAACAATTTTAACTCACTCAATAAATGTTCGAAAGAAATCGAAAACTTAAATGCTAAATCTAGCTTCTACCAAGCAAAAGGCGCCGTTTTGCTCCACAACTTTCATAAGGAGTCACGAATGTAGCTTACCAATAATATAATCATATCTCTTTTCTGGCTTCTTAATAATACTGGAATACACGTTCGCATATCTCTGATATAAAACGTAAGACAAACATGCGAAAACCACACCTAAGACGTACGTATATATTGTCATTGTTATAAAACAACATAAAACACTAATTCCTCACACATTACGATGGCATGTTTGTGATTTGTCTGAAGTTTCACGCGGGTTTTTTTTTTACTTAATTGAATTAGAACGGCGTCGGCAACATTTGGTTGGTTAGAACCGTTTAAAATTGCATAAGTAATAATAAAGCCTTTTATTTCCCATCACCTAAGTATTACATGTACATTTACTGATGGTAGGACCTGTTGTGAGTCCGCGCGGGTAGGTACCACCGCCCTGTCTATTTCTGCCGTGAAGCAGTAATGCGTTTCGGTTTGAAGGGTGGGGCAGCCGTTGTAACTATACTGAGACCTTACAACTTATATCTCAAGGTGGGTGGCGCATTTACGTTGTAGATGTCTATGGGCTCCAGCAACCACTTAACACCAGGTGGGCTGTGAGCTCGTCCACACAACTAAGCAATAAAAAAATAAAAAAAATGTAAATATTCTTAAATATATAATAATATGATTTTTACATTTTGATCTATTTCCAGTTTTTACATTATTATTTTTTATATTAGATTTCTTTTTTCTTTATTGTTGCTTATTTGATTAGCCTACATCAAACTTTTCTTCGATAGGAACCCCTCTTTGGGTATAGGCCTCCTCCAGCTTAATCCAATTTTCTTTGTTCTTAGCTCTTTTCATCCATTATTTTCTTCTTTTGTTTTAGCTATCCTTACCTTGGCATTGAAGTGCCAAGTGAAGTTAAAATTGCATATTGCATTGCAATTCGTATTTGCATTTACAAAAATAATTCTGCTATAAAATTAAGTCTATTGTAGAAGATGATGAAAACAACGGATGAGTACCTAAACGGCCTATCTGATTGGAAATAAGAATCGATTCTAGTGGCTGCCTATCAGTCTCAAAGGCTCGACAAACTTCCTTCCTCTTTATAAGATCCTAAGTATTTTTGTTTATAGATTAGGCAGGAAACCTCACGATGGACTTGATATCAACATCACAAAATCAATGCCGGCGTCCGCTTGAGGACATCAGTTAGAACTAACCTTTAATGCTGTACTTATCCTTATTACTAAAAATAATTTAAATATATGGCTACATTGCCGCTACGAATGTAGGCGAAATAACAGTTGCTCGGCTATGTAAGATCTTTTGGTAGTATTCAAAATCATAATGGTATATTTTTTTCAATTGCCAGCACAGCTAGCTGCGGTCGCAGTGGTCGCCGTCTGTTGTATTTCTATGGAATGTTTTTTGTTTTTTTTTATTGGTTAGATGGGTAGACGAGCTCACAGCCCACCTGGTGTTAAGTGGTTACTGGAGCCCATGGACATCTACAACGTAAATGCGCCACCCACCTTGAGATATAAGTTCTAAGATCTCAGTATAGTTACAACGGCTGCCCTACCCTTCAAACCGAAACGCATTACTGCTTCACGGCAGAAATAGGCAGGGCGGTGGTACCTACCCGCGCGGACTCACCAGTAATTACGCAAATTATAATTTTGCGGGTTTCACTTTTATTACACGATGTTATTCCTTCACCGTGGAAGTCAATCGTGAACATTTGTTGAGTACGTAATTCATTAGAAAAATTGGTACCCGCCTGAGATTCGAACACCGGTGCATCGCTCAATATGAATGCACCGGACGTCTTATCTCTTAGGCCACGACGACTTTTAAGACTTTTACGTTTAAGAACAAAAAATGTTATAAATACTGGCTACTTGTTAATCCTCTTACGTTGAATTCATTTGTGGGACAATCAATACTTACGTTCATAGTGACGCATTAGACGACCGTTAGGCCGTTCTATCCGTTTTCCGCGTTAAAATTTATCTTTTATATCTAAAACTGCGAGGCATCTTTTCCTGATATTCTAAGTATAATTTTTTACTAATAATAATAATAAATAGCTGAAAAATATAGATTATGGTGATTGAATCAATTATTTATATACCTTTATTTCATTTCTACTATCGCCAACGTCCATACCATGTTGAAAACACCGGTTCTCGTCCGATCACCGAAGTCAAGCAACATCGGGCGTGGTCAGTACTTGGATGGGTGACCGCCTGGGAACACCACGTGATGTTGGCTTTTTGTAATTTTTTACAAACCTTGTATTCAAATTTTCTATTGTTTTCTACATATCTTCAGAAAAAAAAAATTAGCTTAAATTCATTTCCGGAAATTTCTACTTGCCAATGAGTAGAATCGAGCCAGGCGTTTATGTGATTAGGTATTAAAAAAAAAGAAACAAAAATTGTATTTTCATTATGCAAAGGCACACAATAAGTAGATATCTCTTATCCTCTCATTACCTAATTAATTATAGGTTGATGGTGTTTTTTAGGTATACCTACTTCAATATTTTATATTGCCCTATTTTACTAACTTACTACTTAGTTGATAGCTTCGAGGGGCTATTCCATCTTAACTGAACTGGTAGGAAAGCCTCAGCTCAGCCTCAGCACAGCCTGAGAATTTACTAACACTCACTCTAGCAAGAGCAGTGCTTTGCTGAATCAATCATCGGATCTGAATCGTGACCCATTGAGATCTGGCGTGTGACCCAGTGGGTTGTGTCTATGGGTTATGTTGCAGGTCAAGCTCCAACATCAGAGTTGGACGAGAGTTGTGACTGGTCATTTCTAAAAGCACTGAGATTGGATCGGGAGGATCCGACATGGCATGCTTAGGGTGAAGGCGGTTGTGCATTGCCCCTTCTTCTGCACCGGGAATATAATTCAAGGGTATATGTAAACAGGATGGTAAGTTTGTAGAAAACTGAATAAAAGCATTATAATTTTCTATCCCCTATAAGTATTACAAGTTATTCGCACATATCAGCATTTCGGGGACTGCAATTTAAAAGAAACAATAGCTTACATAAAGCATGTGAATTTTAATAAAAATCCTTGAATTATAAAATAATAATAAAACTTTTGTTTATACATTTATTGATGAGATTGAGGGTGGATACAGTAATGCAGCGTAGCTTTCTTGTAAAAGTATAAACAGTCAATTTTCTGCCTGCTCCAGTTGTGACTAGGTGGAAGAAACACTCAGCAAAATGCTTTGGAAAATTTTAAGAACAGATTTGAGAAATTTGGAATCAACAAATTATACAATAACAAAATAAATGCACAGTTGGCAGTTCTCTCTAACTTTATTCTTACTTAAGTTACTTTAATATGTTTCTAGTGATGTATATTAAATTATGAATTCAATAAGGATAAACAATGACAAATGGTCTGATCGTTAAATAAAAAAAAAGAATGATGTTCTACTTCTGAGAATTTATTATTTTAAAAACATGTTATCATCAAATCATCAAAATTCAGACCCTGCTAATATTCACATTCAAACAAATGAATCCCTGAGCATATTTACTTATCCAATGTAAACATTATATTTTGAAACTTTTTACTTTGCTTCCTTTACATTAACTACAATTCAATATCACCACCCTCTTCAATCAACTCGCCTGTTGCAGGTACCATGACCGGAGCCTCAATAATCTGTTTCCTGCCTTTAGCATCCACAACTTCTATTGTCTCGGGTTCGACTTCCATTTCTGTGGCTTCTAAAGCTTGTCGCTGTTTCAGACCAGCCGCTGGTGACCTGTAAATTATCCAAGGAAAATCTGTTTTATTGGATCATCATTACATTTACTTAAACTTAAATCAATTTACAATAGGTCGTATTTTTAGTCAAAGAAATGATTTTTTTATTGCCCTTGTAGGCAGACGAACATACGGCCCACCTGATGGTGAGTGGTTACCGTCGCCCATGGACTTCAGCTATGCTAAGGGAAGAGCCAAGCCGCTGCCTACCTGCAGAGATATGTTGAAAGTGAATTAGAATGCAGCTAGAATATAGTAATATCTTTTTTATGATAATTGTCTTGCATTTGCAAAATCATAACCATCACTACATAGTATAAAACAAAGTCGCTTTCTCTGTCCCTATATCCCTATGTATGCTTAAATCTTTAAAACTACGCAATGGATTTTGATATGGTTTTTTTTAATAGATAGTGATTGAAGAGGAAGATTTATATGTATAATAACATTCATTAAATAGTGCAGAAATCAATAATAAATTACTGTTTCCGAGGCGAAGCAAGGGTGGGTCGCTAATTCAATAATAATTCGCTTAATATGCAACATTTATCTTTGTAAGGGAAGGTGCTTTTTATTTAGTACTAGCATCAACAGTTTGATGTTTGTAATTGAGCTTCAATTAAGTTTACATAATTAAAATAGCTGAAGAAGTTTTTTTGCTATATTCTTTCTAAATTTTAATTTTCAAATGGCTCTGTTGTAAAATTGCAAAAATGTCGCTTAATTATGTTTTAACTTCGATAAAGCGGCACGACACGAGAACCCTCTCATCGTGGCCGCCGGTAACTACATTCCCGATCCTGCGGACAGAATGGAAAGCAGTCGACGTCGCCCAAAACACGTCATCTCGGATCCTCCCGATCCACTAACGGTGCTTCTAGGTACTTCAAGCACCGGTCACCGTTCTCATCGAACCCGTCGCTTGCGACGAAGGGCTCGACGAGTAAATTAACTCTCAGACACAGCCTACTGAGTTTCTCGCCGGATCTTCTCAGTGGGTCGCGTTTCCGATCCGGTGGTAGATTCTGCGAAGCACGGCTCTTGCTAGGGTTCGTGTTAGCAACATCGTCAGGTTGAGCCCCGTGAGCTCACCTACTAAAGTTAGGGTTACGCTGACATAGCCTCTCAAGGCTATCAGCTTAGGTAGGAAAAAAAAAAAAAAAATTATGTTTTACGGTAGCATTGGTCGATATTGTGTAATAGTGTGTAATTGTTATTTAGTTGTAATAGTTTTTGTGAGAGTTTAAAAACATAAAACAACACTCCAGTGTACAAATTTAAAATAAAAATTTCTGACTCTTGTTGCATTGAGATACCGGTACTTATTCACTTCATTCACATCCTGGTTCACAGTTTATTCGATACCATGTATGGCTGTCGTATCACATAAAACACAAAATAACACTTACTTTATCAAAGAGATGTCTCTCTGGACTTCTCGCACGTCTCTTTGCCACTCTACCTCTCTGCCCTGTCTCAATCGCTGCATAATATAATTATTACTCCTTCTCTGTCTAATCTCTTCCACTTTCTTCATAGCTTCGATTGTTTTAGCCCACAATTCGCGATTGTATTTCAAGGGCACATTTCGTCTCTTTTCGAACTCAAAGGATGGGTCTATAGACAATTCCTTACCCGCAGTCTTACGGTAAGCTTTAGTCCATTTAGTTTTACGGGGATTCTTCTTCTTTTTAAACGCTGCGTGGCATTTTGAACGACAGAATCTGAAAATCTGAGGCCAGATTGGTTAGCTTGTTGAGTATGGTAATCTTTAGGGGCATTGTTGTTTATAGACTCACTTTGCAGTCATTCCGGACAAATTGGATTCCGTGTCCGGGATAAACCCTGGATGAACAGAAATAACATGTTTCTATACGCATTTTATTGGTTTTATGCACGTGTAGCGTGCACTGTTTTGACAGAAAACGTCAAAAAGAAACAGATTATGCATACACCTATTACTTGAGAAAAAGAAATAAGAATTTTTTATTTTTAAGGGATTTTATGACCTGGTAACTAAGACCTTTAGGTTAAGTCTTATTTTAATTTACATTTTAATTTTTATAAAAATGTTATGTGAAATGAAATGAAACGAAGATAATTAATTTGAGACATTAATCAACTGGGATGAAATTAAATGAAATGAGATGAGAGAATTTGCGAACATTAACCTTGCAAGAGAAGTGCAATAACAGAATCTACCATTAGACTTTTTTGGCGGGAACGCGAAGAGTGAAGTTGTGTGGTTTGTTTTATCTTGTATAGTATAATTAGTGTTTCTTCAGGTTTAAATGTGTAATAACGGTGGTTTATTAACTGTTTAATATCTATGAAAGTGCACAAATGTGAAAAAATGCAACAAAGCCATTGGACGTAACTTCTCGGGATCCTCCAAAGACCACTAAAAATCTCAGTAAATGACCACAATTTTACTGAGATTATATTTCATCCCATAACATCTCATCTCATTTCATTTAGGCCGTTTTCCAATTACAGCACAAGAGCGCATTATACGGCATAACGCTCAACTAAGCTTCAGCATAATTCGGCATTGTGCGTCACTGAGTCGCATTATGCTCTGTAATTGGAAAACTACCATTAAGTCACTGAGTCGCATTATGCTCTGTAATTGGAAAACTACCATTAAGTAATGATTAATTACAGAGCATAATGCGACTCAGTGACGCACAATGCCGAATTATGCTGAAGCTTAGTTGAGCATTATGCCGTATAATGCGCTCTTGTGCTGTAATTGGAAAACGGCCATGATTTCATCCTAGCTGATCTCAAAATTCTCAAATGAATCATGTTCATTATCTATGTTATGTCGTGTACACCATAAACAATACACATGTATACTCAAGTACCATATATACATCTCATTTCAATTTAGGTTTATTTTACTCCGCTCCTTAAAATTTTTCAAATACTAATGTATGCTTTTATAATAATAAGGGAAGATGTTACAGACTTGACATAATCATCGCAAAAGTTGGTTTTAGAATTTAAAAAAATGAATTTGACAAAGATTATCAAAAATATGCCTTTAGAATTAGTGTTAATGAGACTTTAAACTTACTCAACCTTAAGCATTATCAAAAAGGAAAACGAAAGGAAGAATAAGGTTAAGAAAAGACTAAATAATTTATCCACCAAGAGATGGCGCTAGAATAAAACAATGACTTACTTAACACTAGAGTGCGCGATCTGCATTTTTCTTATAACGAAAAAATAATGTCAATTTAAAAATAAAACATATTTTACTAAATTATTTACAGTACATACCTACTCTATGATATTTTAATAATTTATTTTGTAATATCATGCATTATTTTTGTTCATTTTGTGTTGCAGATCTCTTCATCAGTGACTTTCTTAATTTAACCACAGTTGTTTATTCCTGTGGGACGGATGGTTTATTTTCAAATGAGTATATTTTACCTAGTCGCTGTTTGTTTAGTCAAATGAAATATTATTTAAGTGTGTATTTTTACTGGATTTATGCTTTTTGTTAAGATTTAATGAAAACGAATGACATTTATTTTAGGATTAATTCATTAAATTCTTTACTGTACATATTCTTGAACAATGTTAATTATACCTAGTCAGGTCATAGATTCTGTCACATGTTTAATGTAAAATAATTGCAACAAGTTTATTCATTACTAGCGACCCGCCCTCGCTTCGCTTCGGAAACATTAAAATACACATGAAACGAAAAATAAAAAATAAAAAAAAATTAAAAAAAGTAGCCTATGTTCATCAGGGACAATGTCGGCTTCTAATGGAAAAATAATTTTTCAAATCGGTCCAGTCATTTCGGAGCCTATTCGAAACAAACAAACAAACAAATCTTTCCTCTTTATAATATTAGTATAGATGTAACCATTCATATACCAAAATGAACTTAACAAAACATAGATTCTTGTGACACTAAAGTTTATTCAAAATGACCTCCGTGATTTTGAATACAGGCCTTCAATCTGCGCGGCCAGTCGTCTATCGCAGCACGAACGAGGTCCATGTCAATATCGGCGGCTGCCTTAATCAAGGATGTCTTGAGTGACTCCAAATTGGGATGAGGCTTTGAGCACGCCTTTTCCTCCAAGTGTTGCCATATCTTGTAATCTAACGGATTCAAATCTGGACTGGAGGAGGGCCAGTCTTCGTGCCGGATGAAGTCGATTTCACGCGCCGCCAGCCAGTCTTGTGTGCTCTTCGCTCTATGAGCTGGCGCCGAATCTTGTTGGAATACCCAGTGCCTGTTATTGAACATGGTATGAGAAACAGGTTCCACAAGGTTCGTCAGGACTGTATTTTGATACACAACTGCATTCGTTTTTACACCTTTCTCACAAAAATGTACCTCTGTTAAGCCCCAATAAGAAACTCCCAACCATACCATGAGCGAGGATGGAAAATGACCTCGTTGGACACGCGGAATACGGTTGCTCGCTTCTTCACTACTGTGTGCGTACACCTTATCATTTTGTTTGTTGTAGCTCTGTTCTACGGTAAAAAAAATTTCATCCGAAAAAAGAATTTCCCGATATTTTTTTCCCGCGTACCGCTGCAACAAAGCGCGGCATCTCTGCAGTCTCAGGTCCATTAGACGAGCATTCAAACTATGTCCTGTTTTTCTTCGATATGCCCGAAGCCCTAAGTCTTCATTTAACACTCTTTTCACCATGGTTCTGCTTAACCCCATCTGAAGGGCCAACAGTTTCTGCTTACGTTTGGGATTTCTTTGAATTCGCGCCTTCACAGCTTTTATCACTGCTGGAGTCCTAACAGATCGAGGGCGACCACTTCTTGACCTGTCATCTACACTAGAGGCTTCATTGTATCGTTTGATGGTACGATAAACGAATCTTTTGGTTCTATTCAAAATTTTCAGTATGTTAAAAATTTGAATTGGCGCGTAACCGCAACGATGCAACGCAATAGCTGCAACACGGTCTTCTTTAAGCGTCCACTCCATATTTAAAAATGAGTAAAATTCTAAAAGTATACATTTTTATTTTCATGAACAATTCGAAATTCGAATTCAATAAACTTTTTTGTGGCCAGCATTCTAACAGAAAAGTTTTTACTGTGTGACAATACTTATGACCTGACTAGTTATATATATCGTTCTTCATTACATATATATATATTTAGCCATATCCATAGAGCTGTTTTTCTTTCGTGAACCATTTCATTTATGTTTTTTCACCAATATCGATGGAAGCAATTAAGATCAGAATTAGGTAGCTGGAAGGTAATCTAAGGATACAAATATTTCGGTCGGATCATTTGTATGGGTGGTATGGAAGTACTTTTTAAAGACATGATATAAAACCTTAACTTTAACTTTAACCGGTTAAATTTGACTTGAAAAGCTTTATTACGCGGCGCTTAGTGAAGACCAGAGGATTTGTCGGAACAGATATCTAAGTATTAACTTAAAACCTTAGGTACATTTATTTGTAAGATGAATATTTAGATCTATAATATTATTTTATTATTTATGTAAGTGTTTTTGGGTGGTATCACGTGCTAAAGTTATGGGGTAATAAAGTACTTCGTGTTTTTATTGTTTAAATTTTAGTTAGTGAAACCGAAGGAATGACGTAAGACTAATGTACATCGAAATGATATCGGTATATTGCCACTTAAAATCTATGAAAGAGTAGCCGGGGACTAAAATAAATATATTTCAAACACTATGATGCCCGCTCCCATATATGCCGTGAGCTTCTCCATTGAATGAAATATCTCAATAACAAACCCATTAGCCACGGAATAGCTTTCGTATGAAGCTATTTAGTCGTTTTTTTTTTTTGTAGTTTTAGTAGTTTTGGTATTAATAACGCGACAATATTCAAAGCGTCCATCGTTTAGGCAATTCTATTGCGAACTTTGCAATTATTATGAGACGTGCCCCGTGTGGTCTCATTTAAGAGACATTTGTGTGATAATCAGATACAAACGTGATGTAAATTTTTATTATCATATTAATAAAGATGCTTACGAGTACGGCCCACCCAGCTTTGATTTCGTAATGTGTTAGTTAGTGAGTTATTTTAGGAATTAATTGGTTAGTTAGTGCCAGGTTTTCGGGTAGTCATGGAAAAATGATCGCACAATTATTCATTTATATAAAATAGCTAGCTGTACCCGTCCGCTTCACTGGGCATTTAAAATTAACATTATTATTTCTCACCCCCACAAAGATTGTCATCATTAACGCCCCCGCAACTGGTGTAGGGAGGCCAACACTCACATAAATTTTAGCCTATCCATTAAGTGCATGTATTTTCTACATGGATACCAAGTTTCAAGTCAATCGGATCCATGGTTCAGTAGTTATAACGGAACATCCGTAAAAACCACTGTAGATTTATATATTAACTAAGTAAGTAAGGTATTTAATAATGCTGTGGGAGATATACGAGAAAGGGAAGGTCTTCCACCGAGCGGGTGATTGCTCAGTACACCGACGGTCCGAATGTTGTTGTTCGGAATTTGTATCCTTCTCAAGCTCATCTTGAAAATGTCGTAAGGGAGGTTTAGGCATCTGTCAAATATCTTGTGTTGTATGCTAGCTACCGCCACAATGCACAAAATATATTATTATCTTTATCTATCTATATCTATATATACCTAGTCAGGTCATAAGTATTGTCACACAGTAAAAACTTTTCTTTTAGAATGCTGGCCACAAAAAAGTTTATTGAATTCGAATTTCGAATTGTTCATGAAAATAAAAATGTATACTTTTAGAATTTTACTCATTTTTAAATATGGAGTAGACGCTTAAAGAAGACCGTGTTGCAGTTATTGCGTTGCATCGTTGCGGTTACGCGCCAATTCAAATTTTTAACATACTGAAAAATTTTAATATAACCAAAAGATTCGTTTATCGTATCATCAAACGCTACAATGAAGACTCTAGTGTAGATGACAGGTCAAGAAGTGGTCGCCCTCGGTCTGTTAGGACTCCAGCAGTGATAAAAGCTGTGAAGGCGCGAATTCAAAGAAATCCCAAACGTAAGCAGAAACTGTTGGCCATTCAGATGGGGTTAAGCAGAACCACGGTGAAAAGGGTGTTAAATGAAGACTTAGGGCTTCGGGCATATCGAAGAAAAACAGGACATCGTTTGAATGCTCGTCTAATGGACCTGAGACTGAAGAGATGCCGCGCTTTGTTGAAGCGGTACGCGGGAAAAAAATATCGGGAAATTCTTTTTTCGGATGAAAAAATTTTTACCGTAGAAGAGAGCTACAACAAACAAAATGATAAGGTTTACGCACACAGTAGTGAAGAAGCGAGCAACCGTATTCCGCGTATCCAACGAGGTCATTTTCCATCCTCGCTCATGGTATGGTTGGGAGTTTCTTATTGGGGCTTAACAGAGGTACATTTTTGTGAGAAAGGTGTAAAAACGAATGCAGTTGTGTATCAAAATACAGTCCTGACGAACCTTGTGGAACCTGTTTCTCATAGCATGTTCAATAACAGGCACTGGGTATTCCAACAAGATTCGGCGCCAGCTCATAGAGCGAAGAGCACACAAGACTGGCTGGCGGCGCGTGAAATCGACTTCATCCGGCACGAAGACTGGCCCTCCTCCAGTCCAGATTTGAATCCGTTAGATTACAAGATATGGCAACACTTGGAGGAAAAGGCGTGCTCAAAGCCTCATCCCAATTTGGAGTCACTCAAGACATCCTTGATTAAGGTAGCCGCCGATATTGACATGGACCTCGTTCGTGCTGCGATAGATGACTGGCCGCGCAGATTGAAGGCCTGTATTCAAAATCACGGAGGTCATTTTGAATAAACTTTAGTGTCATAAGAATCTATGTTTTGTTAAGTTCATTTTGGTATATGAATGGTTACATATTGAATAAACTTGTTTCAATTATTTTACATTAAACATGTGACAGAATTTATGACCTGACTAGGTATATATAAAAATGAATAGCTGTTCGTTAGTCTCGCTAAAACTCGAGAACGGCTGGACCGATTTGGCTAATTTTGGTCTTGAAATATTTGTGGAAGTCCAGAGAAGGTTTAAAAGGTAGATAAATATGAAAATGCTCGGAATTAAATAAAAATAACAATTTTGTTTTTCCTTTGATGTGTCCCCCGTCAGACGGATTGCTTTTGTTTGTTTTAAGTTTATTTTATACGAAAGCAATACAAAAGCTCTTATGAGTGTGCTATGTTCGATTGCCACAAAAGAGGACGTGAGGTGGCGGGCCTTGTTGTTAAAAACCAAACGTTTGCTGTGTCAATAATCAAGGAATGTGTCAATAACCGGGTTTTTGGTTATTAATTGTTTGTTAAGCCGAAAATTGGAAGTGGTTTTAATGAATTTTTATTTTAAAATGTATTGTCAGTATATTTAAAGAAAATTCCTTGCGTAAAATAATTGATGACAGATGCACGTTTACGGTCCGAGGACTCTCTGTCGCTCTCTTTTTATTATTATTTTAATGCTCAGTTAGGTGAACGAGCTCACGGTCCATTTGGTGTTAAGTGCCGCCACATACCTTGAGTTATGAATTCTAGGGTCTCAGTATTTTCAGTACAACAGCTGCCCCACCCTTTAAACCGAAACGCATTACTGCTTCACGGCAGAAATAGACATGGTGGTGGTAACTGCCCGCGCGGACTCACAAGACGTCCTACCACCAGTAAAACTGACTAAGCAATATGTTTGTCAAAAAATATGTTTTTGATTTGACGATTGTGATAGGCGTTATAGAATAGGACCATATATACTCAGAGCGGTATGGCCGTCTGCCTACTCCTGACTCTGATTGCTAATTCGTGTTTTTTAATTCCTGATACTTATTTTTTTTTAATGATGGATTGCTGGTGGCCGAGTGGCCTTTTCAGTTTCACAGAACTGGTGTGCGAGCAAATGCTCAGCCAAGAGGGGTGGGATTTGCTAACAGCTACCCAAGCGCCTCCAAAGGTGGCCTAACAACTCAAGATACTTGATACTCGTCTTGTCGTCATACTTGATATTTACATTCCGATAGAGGCACCCGTCACGTGCGGACGTGCTCATCGTCCACTCGATCGCCCGGTCTTTGTTCGCCCGGCTTTTGTTAGCCCGGCCATTGTTCGCGCGGCCTGTGTTCGTGATACATCTGCCGACCAAGTGTGTTTCCTGGAAGCTTTTATTTGTTTTGTTTTAGTTATTTTTGTGTTCGTGGAACATTTGCCGACAAAGTGTTTTCCTGCAAGTATTTATTTGTTTTGTTTCTTTTTGTAATTTCTGTTTTGTTGTGCTTTTTCTTTGTCCTGTAGTAATCGCGCCGCATTGCCACCTGTGTTCAATAGAACCGCTCAGGTCCGAGAAGTTGGGGCCTCGCCGCAAGGCGAGTGTTTCAAGACCCGGGGCCGCCCCACCTGGGTACTCAGCGATCATGGACGCTGTATTCGCGGAATTCCTCCGACTTCGCCACCCACAGCTCGCCTCAGAGTTTCTGGCCTTCAAGGCCAATCACACTGCGAGCCCTCTCGAGGACTCCGCCGCGCTCGCTGCTCCTGCGTCGCCTGTACCTGCGTGCAGAGCTTCTGCATTGAGCACCGCAGCCTCTGTCGTGCCTGCCGCTCCCGTGTCGCCTATACTGGCGAGAAAAGCTGCTGCGTCGTCCGCCGTGACCATCGTTTCAGCTGAGCGATCATCCGCGGCCTCTGTCGCGCCCTCTAAAACACCTACACTTGCTCGTAGGTCGCCTGCACCCGCCTCCTCGTGCTCCGACTCTGACTCGGACATGGAGGTCGACCTCGCCCCCGCCTCATCGACGGATGGATTCACCCTGGTACAGAAGGGTAAGAAGCGTGCCGCGGAGTCTCGAGCTCCCGCGGCCGCTAAAATTAGCAAAGCCGTGAACGCGTCGCGCCCCCGCCCTCAGACTCCCGTTGCGCCCCCAGCCCGTGCCACTCCGTCGCCGCGTCCGGTGGCACAAAATAAAACCCAGACCCCTCCCCCGGTTATCCTTCAGGAGAAGGCAGCTTGGGATCGAGTTTGCCTGGCCCTTAAGGCCAAAAATATAAATTTCACGAATGCCCGTAACCTCGCGAACGGCATTCAAATTAAGGTTCAAACACCCGACGACCATAGGGCCCTCTCTTCTTACCTCCGTAAGGAACGTATAAGTTTCCATACTTATACGCTCCAGGAGGAGCGCGAACTCCGCGTTGTAATACGCGGAATCCCTAAAGAGTTAGATGTAGAGCTCGTCAAGGCCGATCTGTTAGAACAGGGCTTTCCAGTGAATTCTGTGCACCGTATGCACACCGGTCGCGGTAGGGAGCCATATAATATGGTTCTAGTCACCCTCCAGCCTACCCCCGAGGGTAAGAAAATCTTCAACACACAGACCGTCTGTAGGCTCTCCGGTATCGCCATCGAAGCCCCCCATAAAAAAGGCACTCCTAGCCAGTGCCATAACTGTCAATTGTACGGGCACTCTTCCCGTAACTGTCACGCGCGCCCCCGATGTGTTAAGTGTTTGGGCGATCACGCCACGGCCCTCTGCGCTCGCGACCAAAAAACCGCGACGGAACCGCCTAGCTGCGTCCTGTGTCGAACACAGGGTCACCCCGCGAATTACCGTGGTTGCCCCCGAGCCCCTAAAATAAATCGCCGCGTCGCCCGCCAAAACCGCCTCCGAGCTTCCGGCCCAGACATCAAAGCCACGGCACCCTCTGCGTCGCAGGCTAAGCCAGCGTTCGTTCCGGCGGCGGTGCCCAGTGTCTCGGCCTGGGCAAAACCGCTGCCGTACACGAACACGGCTACAACTCCCTCCTCCGCGATTCGTCCCGCCCCCGCGACTCGTCCCTCTCCCGCGACTTGCCCTCCGACCGCGTCCGACAATCTCGCTTTAGCGATCGACTTCTTTCAGTCGATCAACTTTGAGCGCGTTAACGCTTTGGGCGACGCCATTCGCGCTGCCTCCACTGCACAACACTTTATCGCCGTTGTGCAAGAATACGCCGACGTATACGCGTCATTAAATACGTACGTCCTCCCCTCACTCCGCCGGTAATCAATGGCGTATATAAGTAGAATAAAGCCCCTATCCGTAACGATAGGATTTTTTAACGCTTACGGTCTCGCAAATCAACGTGATCAGGTTTCTGACTTTTTGCGTGACCATCAAATTGATATCTTTTTAGTGCAGGAGACCCTACTTAAGCCCGCGCGCCGTGACCCTAAAATCGCGAACTATAACATGGTCAGGAACGACAGGCTCTCTGCCCGTGGTGGTGGTACCGTCATTTACTATAGAAGAGCCCTGCATTGCGTCCCGCTCGATCCTCCCGCGCTCGCTAATATCGAAGCATCAGTGTGCCGAATCTCACTGACGGGACACGCGCCGATCGTTATCGCGTCCGTTTATCTTCCACCGGATAAGATCGTTCTAAGCAGTGATATCGAGGCGCTGCTCGGTATGGGGAGCTCTGTCATTCTGGCGGGCGACCTAAATTGTAAACACATCAGGTGGAACTCACACACCACAACCCCGAATGGCAGGCGGCTTGACGCGTTAGTCGATGATCTCGCCTTCGATATCGTCGCTCCGCTAACCCCGACTCACTACCCGCTAAATATCGCGCATCGCCCGGATATACTCGACATAGCGTTATTAAAAAACGTAACTCTGCGCTTACACTCGATCGAAGTAGTTTCAGAGTTAGATTCAGACCACCGTCCCGTCGTTATGAAGCTCGGTCGCGCTCCCGATTCCGTTCCCGTCACGAGGACTGTGGTGGATTGGCACACGCTGGGCATCAGCCTGGCTGAATCTGATCCACCATCGCTCCCGTTTAACCCGGACTCTATCCCGTCTCCTCAGGATACCGCTGAAGCCATAGACATCTTAACGTCACACATCACCTCGACATTAGATAGGTCATCGAAACAAGTTGTAGCGGAGGACTTCCTTCACCGCTTCAAATTGTCCGACGATATTAGGGAACTCCTTAGAGCTAAGAACGCCACGATACGCGCCTACGACAGGTATCCTACCGCGGAAAATCGTATTCGAATGCGTGCCCTACAACGCGACGTAAAGTCTCGCATCGCCGAAGTCCGAGATGCCAGATGGTCTGATTTCTTAGAAGGACTCGCGCCCTCCCAAAGGTCTTACTACCGCTTAGCTCGTACTCTCAAATCGGATACGGTAGTAACTATGCCCCCCCTCGTAGGCCCCTCAGGCCGACTCGCAGCGTTCGATGATGACGAAAAAGCAGAGCTGCTGGCCGATACATTGCAAACCCAGTGCACGCCCAGCACTCAATCCGTGGACCCTGTTCATGTAGAATTAGTAGACAGTGAGGTAGAACGCAGAGCCTCCTTGCCACCATCGGATGCGTTACCACCCGTCACCCCGATAGAAGTTAAAGACTTGATCAAAGACCTACGTCCTCGCAAGGCTCCCGGTTCCGACGGTATATCTAACCGCGTTATTAAACTTCTACCCGTCCAACTCATCGTGATGTTGGCATCTATTTTCAATGCCGCTATGGCGAACTGTATCTTTCCCGCGGTGTGGAAAGAAGCGGACGTTATCGGCATACATAAACCCGGTAAACCAAAAAATCATCCGACGAGCTACCGCCCGATTAGCCTCCTCATGTCTCTAGGCAAACTGTATGAGCGTCTGCTCTACAAACGCCTCAGAGACTTCGTCTCATCCAAGGGCATTCTCATCGATGAACAATTCGGATTCCGTACAAATCACTCATGCGTTCAACAGGTGCACCGCCTCACGGAGCACATTCTTGTGGGGCTTAATCGACCAAAACCGTTATACACGGGAGCTCTCTTCTTCGACGTCGCAAAAGCGTTCGACAAAGTCTGGCACAATGGTTTGATTTTCAAACTATTCAACATGGGCGTGCCGGATAGTCTCGTGCTCATCATACGGGACTTCTTGTCGAACCGCTCTTTTCGATATCGAGTCGAGGGAACCCGCTCCTCCCCACGACCTCTCACAGCTGGAGTCCCGCAAGGCTCTGTCCTCTCACCCCTCCTATTTAGCTTATTCGTCAACGATATTCCCCGGTCGCCGCCGACCCATTTAGCTTTATTCGCCGACGACACGACTGTTTACTATTCTAGTAGAAATAAGTCCCTAATCGCGAAGAAGCTTCAGAGCGCAGCCCTAGCCCTAGGACAGTGGTTCCGAAAATGGCGCATAGACATCAACCCAGCGAAAAGTACTGCGGTGCTATTTCAGAGGGGAAGCTCCACACGGATTTCCTCCCGGATTAGGAGGAGGAATCTCACACCCCCGATTACTCTCTTTAGACAACCCATACCCTGGGCTAGGAAGGTCAAGTACCTGGGCGTTACCCTGGATGCATCGATGACATTCCGCCCGCATATAAAATCAGTCCGTGACCGTGCCGCGTTTATTCTCGGTAGACTCTACCCCATGATCTGTAAGCGGAGTAAAATGTCCCTTCGGAACAAGGTGACACTTTACAAAACTTGCATAAGGCCCGTCATGACTTACGCGAGTGTGGTGTTCGCTCACGCGGCCCGCACACACATAGACACCCTCCAATCCCTACAATCCCGCTTTTGCAGGTTAGCTGTCGGGGCTCCGTGGTTCGTGAGGAACGTTGACCTACACGACGACCTGGGCCTCGAATCAATTCGGAAATACATGAAGTCAGCGTCGGAACGATACTTCGATAAGGCTATGCGTCATGATAATCGCCTTATCGTTGCCGCCGCTGACTACTCCCCGAATCCTGATCATGCAGGAGCCAGTCACCGTCGACGCCCTAGACACGTCCTTACGGATCCATCAGATCCAATAACCTTTGCATTAGATGCCTTCAGCTCTAATACTAGGGGCAGGCTTAGGGACCCCGGTAACCGTACTCGTCGAACTCGACAAAGAGGTCGACGTGCAACCTAACCCATGCATCAGCCCGCTGAGTTTCTCGCCGGATCTTCTCAGCGGGTCGCGATTCCGATCCGGTAGTAGATTCATTCGCGAAACAATTGCTCTTGAGTTGTTAGGTCTCCTTCGGAGGCGCTCGGGCAGTTGTTAGCAAATCCCACACCTCTTGGCTGAGCCTTTGCTCGCCCACCTGTCCTGGTGAAACTGGAAAGGCCTTCGGGCCACCAGTAAAGTTTCAATCATAAAAAAAAAAAAAAAAAAAAAAAAAAACTTGATATTTAAAGTCGTCGTGGCCCAAAGGATAAGACGTCATGCGTATCTAGCGAGGCAATGGTGTTCGAATCTCAGGCGGGTACCAATTTTTGTAATGAAATACGTACTCAACAAATGTCCACAATTGACTTCCACGGTGAAGGAATAATATCGTGTAATAAAAATCAATAATAAAAATCAATAAAAATCAATATCAGCTAGACATCCGAAAAAGGCTCTCTTCCATCTGCCGGGAACGTGCTATGAGCTTCTTCGGACACATCATGCGCTCTCCCAGACATGAATTAGAGAAGCTCATAATTACGTGTCGAATAGAAGGCAAGCGTGCCGTGGGCAGAACATCAGCCAGATGGTCAGATCTGGCAAGAGAAGCACTCGGAGGTAGTCTGTACCATGCAGTCCATGCCACCCATGATCGAGCACATTGGAAGTACGTCGCATGTGGTCGCGATCCTCAGTAGTGAGGGAACGATATAGAAGAAGAAGAATAAAAATCAAACCCGCAAAATTATAATTTGCGTAATTACTGGTGGTAGGACCTCTTGTGAGTCCGCGCGGGTAGGTACCACCGCCCTGCCTATTTCTGCCGTGAAGCAGTGATGCGTTTCGGTTTGAATGGTGGGGCAGCCGTTGTAACTGTACTTGAGGCCTTAGAACTTATATCTCAACGTGGGTGGCGCATTTACGTTGGTTACGCGCATTACGGTGGGCTGTGAGCTCGTCCACACATCTAAGCAATAAAAAAAAAAAACTCAGTGGTGTTGCGAGTGCGTCTGGGATGGTGTTATCGTTGTCTCTATTCCTTCCACGAAGCAAGCGAGCATTCTAAATAGTAATTAAATTGTTCCATGTGAATTAAAAGCAATAAAGTATTAGCTAACCACTGAAGCTCTTAAAATCAAACCCTTTGGTTTAATTAAGCAGAAACTGAACAAAGTAATCGTTTTTTAAGTTATACTTCTTTAGGCGCGTTATGAAAAATTGATGAGAGTGAAATTTTACGATGCGCGCGCACCGTGACACAAAATTAACAGAAATGAAGTTGCCCTCTAAATCGCTCATTACAATACGACCGACGTAACTTGGCGAGTCTGAATATAGCCGCAGGTGAACTTTCCGAACCGTACCGAGAATTACCGAATTTATACTATGTCAAGAAAAGGGATGTCCAATATGCGTGTTTGACGATGTTGTTGAATCGATTTTTTTTCCAATTGATTAAAATTTAAATAAAAAAAAAAGAAATAAATTTAATAGAAAATAAAGTATAACTTCTTACGCGCGTACTTAAGTTTTTTTTTTGTAAAATGAACAGAATAAGCTTGGTAGCTCATTTGACATTCAGACAACACATTATGTAGATTAGTTACGGAGCGTGCGATTTTTTACGCGCGTCGACGTGTGCAAGTACAAATAAAAACACGTACGGCTCCTGATGTATGAGGTGACACAACGATCACGAATGGAATTGTTATTTTTTTGCATTTGTCTGGCTTAGGGGTTGTTCGACTCGCGCTGTATTGGTGGACGATTGATCTGATAAAGAATTATGTCTGATTATTTACTCGGATTAAACTTATGGTAGTTTTATAATATAATATACAGTAAAAAAAACTCTATATTCGCGCTTCCTTCATTCGCGTTTTCACTATTCGCGAATTTAAAAATAAGACCCAATTCCTATATTTGCGGCTAAATATTTCTTTGTTCGTGGATCTTATTGATAAAAAGGATTCTATTAAGTAGGTATCCAACCGAATATCTTTGTAAGCGCGCTGCCAAATGGATTAATAAAAAGTAAAAGAGACCTTATTACCTACTATGCTTAAAGTATGTTTTTATTTTGTCACCTAAGAACGTATTCGCTATAATCCAATAGATGTATATTACCATTCTATATTCACGGTTTCTGTATTCGCGGCATATTTACGGAACATATACCCCGCGAATAAAGAGCTTTTACTGGTTAGAGTTAAAAAAAAAGTGTAATTTAAAGTCATTTTAATTATGTTTATGATCGGTAATACAGATGAAAATACAGATGTTAAACAACGCGGCTTATAATTTTCAAGACTCTTAAAGAAATTTTCGGGTCAAATTTACGAAGCTCACAAACCTGCGTTGTGCTGACGATACAACATTTTTCGGGTTCAACGAAGAGAAAATCTGCATCTTGTTGGGAAAATTAGAACGAACCACTAGAGAAATGGGGCTTTTCATAAACAGAGCAAAGTCCAAAGTTATAGTGGTTAATCGCAGCTTCTCTATGACCAATAAGCATTTTTTTTTACTTTTGTTATTGCCTTGTAGGCAGACGAGCATTTACCGTCGCCCATGGACTTCAGCAATGTCAAGGGTAGAGCTAGGCTGCTGTCTACCGCAAAATGGTGAACCTGGAAGTTGTAGAGGATTTCATAAATCTGGGCTCCGTCATAGCTAGTAATGGATCCTTCGAAAGGACATCAAAAGGCGGATTAGTATGGCAAACAGAGCTCTCGTTGTCCCAAATAGATCGTGTATGGGCGGACAGAAACATTTCGAGGAATATCAAGAAGCAGCTCATCATCTCCCTCGTCTTCTTCATTTTTCTTTACAGCGCAGAGATTTCGACCCTCAAGAAAGCTGACCGCCTACGCATCGACGCGTTTGAGATGTGGTGCCGAAGGAAAGTGCTCTGGACCAGACTGGTAGGTGAGCTCACGGGCTCAACCTGAGAGAATTGCTAACACTAGCCTGAGCAGGAGCACTGCTTCGCAGAATCTACAACCGGATCGAAATCGCGGCCCACTGAGAGGATCCGGCGAGAAACTCAGTGGGTAATGTACTTACTATCTATTGCTCTTGCAAGTGTAATAACATAACTAGCGTCTCTGACATAACCTTTCACGTAACTAGAAATCCAGATTGAAGGTAGTCGTGAACATATAATATTTAACTATTTATCTATTCGAATTGTGAATTCATTCTACACGTATAGACATGATTGATCGTGTTATTGAAGACTAATTACATTTGGGCAGTAATTTGGACTTCAGTCGCCTAAACTCATTTACTACTTATTTCAAACGCTGCCTGAAGAAGGTTGTAAAGGCTTTCGAGCCAGACCAGACCTCGAAATAAACAAAAGAAATTGGGAAAATTTCAAATCATTTCTGTTCGCGTGTGAACTGCCCTTTATTGACAGCTCCGACAAATGACAAACGGGCCTGAACAAAGCCGGATGTTAATAACACTCATCATACCAACACTCATATAGTTATACTAGAATTAAAGTCGATTCTTTTGTGATTGTTTCAAACAAGAGGACGCTCGTGTTTTAACAAACGCAAAAATGGATCGTTTACGTATCTTAAGGCTTCGTCAAACAGAACGCGTAATTAGCCCGCGTCAGAGCGCGGCGTTAGTTTAGCGCTCTGACGCGCGCTAAGTACGCGTTCTGTTTGACGAAGGCTTTACCTAATTGTAAAAACCAAATTTTTTACAAAAGCCTTTAGTTCGTCGCGTACGTAATTTTTCTTGAAAACACTTACTGTAGCGTTGTAGTAATTGAGCGTGGACTGTATTTATTGTTTGAGATATTTATTTTAAATGACAAATTAAGAGAAATATAAAATTGATGTGTTGCTTTTGGCGGCTGAATTTGAAAGAGAATTAGTGTCATGGCGGACGTCGCTCGCTGACACTTTGACGTTCAGAAATTCAACACTTACGCGTCCAGAAAAATATACGAAGGTGCACTAGGCTCTAAGTAACGGATTGCAGAAAATGTGGTGCGTTCACTAATAATACTAAATTCCCGATCTTCAAACTTCATAAGGAAGTACCTAGAATCACCAGGTCGGAATCCTCAGTATGTGTCGAAGTGCGCGACCCTCCATGAATCGATTTTCCTTTTGCAGTTTACAAGCTGTCTTCTTGGGCTGTTGTTAGTAGTCCCCAAATTGACATAACAAAGAGAGCTTTTGAATTAGTTATGTAAGTAACCGTCCTTGTAGTTCTAGTAACAAATGTACAAGGATACTGCATCGGAGAAACGACACGTCAAACAAACATAAAAAAAGCTGTATTTCGAAGCCACCGCGACTTATTGGGCAAGACGGCTGACAAATTTGTTTGACACTTGATGCGATTATTTTAATTTTGATAAGTAGCGTCGTAGCTATTGGAGGTTTATCGTGTAGGAGGTCAAGATCTATCTCGAGTCGCAGAGCCACTGTAGAACGAAAGTACCCTTGTTCACAAATGATTGTCGGGAATAAAATCAATGCAATAAAAAACAATTTGGCAATATATTTTTTCCGTGATTTCCGGTGCTATTCTAAGCCCCAACACGTAAATCTAACCGTTCTGCCTTATGAAAGAAAGGAGGGGTTTCTGATTTTAAAGAGAGGTAGCTGGTAAAATAGATAATAGACTCCTACCCCTACAACTGAAAGTGGCTGGCGGTATTCACGTTCTGACGTATATACATCCCATACCACATACCCAAATGGTTAGTGACTTGGTCACTATGGTGAAGTCACTATCACAAGGTGGACTGTGGCCTTTCCCGGCCATTTAATAAATAATACGCAGTTTGAAAACAAAAAGAAAATACACCCTTTAAATAGCAAACCGAAACTATTAGTTATTTTCATATTTTAAATTAATCCTTTGGGTATTCGAGTGAGGCTATGAATTTATTACTGTCATGTCACAAATACTGTCATCGGTCCTTGATGCGGGTACAAATTTTCAAGTTAATTCGACTTCTTGAAGACAGTAAAATTTACTTTCAAAGATTCCGTTAGATATACGAGCGGTCTCAACACTTACTGACATATTAAGCTACAAAAGCGTTATAAAAAGCTTGTCGAACAATTGTTTTTTTCTCTCTTTTTTCAGTAGCGGCCTTAATATTTTCAATTACGGTTTTTTTTATTGCTTAGATTGGTGGACGAGCTCACAGCCCACCTGATGTTAAGTGGTTACTGGAGCCCATAGACATCTACAACGTAAATGCGCCACCCACCTTGAGATATAAGTTCTAAGGTCTCAGTATAGTTACAACGGCTGTCCCACCCTTCAAACCGAAACGTCTTACAGCTTCACGGCAGAAATAGGCAGGTTGGTGGTATTTCGAAATAGTTTATTTTTCATTGTTGAATGAAAAATACGTAAAATCAATAATAACATTTGTTATCGAGCAACACTTCCGGCCTCACATAATTAATTATTTACGAACTTAGGAAATATATAGAACTTATTATTGTCTTATAATATAATTAGTAATTTCATAATCAAGTAAATAGTTCATTGATATTTCTTTATACTTATAATATTTTATTGGCGCCTTCCGCTTGACAGCTTCCGGCGCAATAAACCTTACGGCGCGATAAGCCTTAATGCTATTTATGTTACATAATTCGATATTATTAAATAATAATTGTACGTAAATAATCAGCAGAATAATTAAGATGAACAATGTTTAATATTACCTACTAAGTTTGTATTTAAATAGGTCAAGATGATTGTATAAATACCGGCGGTTAGCATATCTCTATTGCATTCGTATTCTACCCACCGTAACGTGTACTAAAGAGAATATAATATTTCGTGTGGATGTAAATTGTCTCAATTGTCGCCGCCACCCTGAGGATCCGTTTATACTTCAGAAGCGGGATTTTGCCAGGCCCATACATTGACGGATTTGAGACCGCTGAGAAACACAGGCGATACAAAATGCGACGTGTCACCCAAACCGATGCGGAGGTTATTCCAACGTTCCGGCCGGATGAAAAATCTAGCAACGTCAAGGGATGGCTGCACAAGATCGACCAGTTGGAACACGTGTATGGATGGGACAACAAAGAGAGATGTCTTCGTGGGTCGGCTAGAGAATGTGCGATACACCGCAACTATACTACACATCTGCGACTGGCTACCACATGGAGAAGAGAAGGTGCTGTTGCTCCAGTTGCAAGAGGGACCGACTTTCAACCGAAGAAAAGTTACGCCTGCCGAAGAGAAGGTCGCGCTGCGAGGTGTGCCATCGCCCGAGACACTACGTCGGCCAGCTGATGGTATGCGGCCAGCTCTTCACACCCAAAAGTGAGTAATGTCTTATTTATAACATACAGCATATGCATAGATTTGCACAAAAAGATAGTGTTAATTAATGGCTCTAGTCTCATTGCATACATAGACACGGGCAGCAAATTAAATATTCTGTGTGGCATATGCTGATAAGTTAAAAAATTAAAGATTAAGTCTTCCGTGGTTACAATGAAAGGTTTTGGAGGCGCATACCCGTCGACCTCTTTAGGAACGTCCCCCGTGAATGTTCATATAGACAACATTATTGTGGCTTTGTGGAAATAACGAATTACGACATCGCTGATATAGATTTAATAATCGAAGAATCATGATAAATCAACCTAATATCAATATCACAAAATTCTGTTACATTCGTGGGTAGTAGTGATACTTTTAATAGTACTCTTAGTGAGATAACATTACATGACAGACTGTCGAATGTATTTAGGACACAGCTGTATAATACCACAGTAAAATGCTGCTTTGGTACAAGTTTATCTCAATATTAACACTAATGAAACATTTCTTGTGAATTCTATATATTATGAGCTGGGCTGTATGTCCTATTTTGGATGGAATTGTAAGGTCGAAAGATTGCTTTTTAAAAAATAATTAATATCTGAGACAAAATCATTGAATGGAAATATAATTGATTAATAAGCACGCGTGGAAATTATAACACAAAATCAAACTACTTCAGGATAGAGGCTGCATAAGTTATAAATAAAATCTGTGTGATGTACAACTGATAAAATCTGTGTGATGTACAACTGATGAAATCTGTGTGATCTACGACTGATGAAATCTGTGTGATCTACGACTGATGAAATCTGTGTGATCTACGACTGATGAAATCTGTGTGATCTACGACTGATGAAATCTGTGTGATCTACGACTGATGAAATCTGTGTGATCTACGACTGATGAAATCTGTGTGATCTACAACTGATGAAATCTGTGTGATCTACAACTGATGAAATCTGTGTGATCTACAACTGATGAAATCTGTGTGATCTACAACTGATGAAATCTGTGTGATCTACAACTGATGAAATCTGTGTGATCTACAACTGATGAAATCTGTGTGATCTACAACTGATGAAATCTGTGTGATCTACAACTGATGAAATCTGTGTGATCTACAACTGATGAAATCTGTGTGATCTACAACTGATGAAATCTGTGTGATCTACAACTGATGAAATCTGTGTGATCTACAACTGATGAAATCTGTGTGATCTACAACTGATGAAATCTGTGTGATCTACAACTGATGAAATCTGTGTGATCTACAACTGATGAAATCTGTGTGATCTACAACTGATGAAATCTGTGTGATCTACAACTGATGAAATCTGTGTGATGCACAACAAACAAAAGGTGTGTGATGCACAACAAACAAAAGGTGTGTGATGCACAACAAACAAAAGGTGTGTGATGCACAACAAACAAAAGGTGTGTGATGCACAACAAACAAAAGGTGTGTGATGCACAACAAACAAAAGGTGTGTGATGCACAACAAACAAAAGGTGTGTGATGCACAACAAACAAAAGGTGTGTGATGCACAACAAACAAAAGGTGTGTGATGCACAACAAACAAAAGGTGTGTGATGCACAACAAACAAAAGGTGTGTGATGCACAACAAACAAAAGGTGTGTGATGCACAACAAACAAAAGGTGTGTGATGTACAACAAACAAAAGGTGTGTGATGTACAACAAACAAAAGGTGTGTGATGTACAACAAACAAAAGGTGTGTGAATTAGATAATACAAGATATAATTACTGCTTAAACATGTAAATTTCAGGTGCCAAACACCAGCGACAAAGCAGGCGCCAATAGCAGCGCTGATCGCCGTGGGACACGGCATACACAGGATGGCCGAATGTTATCGAGCAACACTTCCGGCCTCACATAATTAATTATTTACGAACTTAGGAAATATATAGAACTTATTATTGTCTTATAATATAATTAGTAATTTCATAATCAAGTAAATAGTTCATTGATATTTCTTTATACTTATAATATTTTATTGGCGCCTTCCGCTTGACAGCTTCCGGCGCAATAAACCTTACGGCGCGATAAGCCTTAATGCTATTTATGTTACATAATTCGATATTATTAAATAATAATTGTACGTAAATAATCAGCAGAATAATTAAGATGAACAATGTTTAATATTACCTACTAAGTTTGTATTTAAATAGGTCAAGATGATTGTATAAATACCGGCGGTTAGCATATCTCTATTGCATTCGTATTCTACCCACCGTAACGTGTACTAAAGAGAATATAATATTTCGTGTGGATGTAAATTGTCTCAATTGTCGCCGCCACCCTGAGGATCCGTTTATACATTTTTTGGTGTCAACGATTATGTTGCAATTTCGATTGTTAGGCAAACAAAATAAAAAGCCACAATTATTCTCTTTTGAACATTATAACACATTATCAATGCATGTAATGTGTTCTCTTTGTGTGCACAGAATAATTATTTATTTTTTATTTATATATAAAATACCCACTTATATGTATTCTTTTAAATCAATGGTTATTATGAATTGTTTTAAAGTTGCGCTGCTATCTACATTACATACACCATTATTTAACGAGTTTCCGATATTCCGGCGTGCTTGCAAGCGCCACGATCGCCGCAGACTAAAGACTGCGGGTATGACACTAGAAGCAATCAGATCTGTCTACCCTCTTTTTAATCTGTTATCACTGGAACTGGAAAAAAAACTCTGACTATATATATTTGCTACAGGCATTTGTAATAACAAATTTAACTCATGAAATGTAAAAATTATCTTAATAACGCAATGAATATTGCATTTTAACAGGCTCAAGGTAAGATTTAGTTCTCTCAGAGTTGATGTTACGCATCGATACGAGACATCCACATATGCACGTAGATGTCAAATTTTTAATATCGTTGGATACAATACTGCCGGTTTCACGCCAGAATAGTTGGGTTTAGGGAGTTATTCGTTCAAATCGTTTATTGGATTATAAAAATACAAGCTCTGTGACGTGTCACTGACCACACACAAGACCTAATAAGGCGATTGTCGTCACGTATTGTCTAGACGCAATTCCTCAGTGCTGTAAAGCTGTCGGGCGCGTGTGAATTATGAATCGGACTGTATAAGGTGCTGATATTGGGCGGTGTAGGTCTTAAGGTAAAAAGAAACTCAGCGGGCTAGTTGTGGACTGTGAGACTATTGAGCATTTCTTGGGATCGCCCGTCGGCATTATTAACATGTGTGCCGCCATTTAGTTTAGCTTCAGACGTGAGGTCAAACTTTCACGCTGATTAAGTTCTCGACATGTTTATATCAGATTAACCTGTATCCTAATTTGTCAAATAATCTTTGAACGTAATTTTATACCAGATTCTTGGAGCTTGGAAATTTGAACACTAATTAACGACTGATGAATATACAATAAGTAGTCTTATTGCTTTGGCACGAAATTATAAGGAGTATCATCGAAATAAAGCAAAATACTTTAAGTTCGATTTGCTACTTAAGTCGGTTTTTCGTAGTTTTTAACAGTATCAGGTATTTAACAGTTAGGGTCATTCTCAGTCAGGCTTATGGTAGCCGCTGTATTCCGCAGAGAGCTTTTGAGTGATCTAAGCCTTAATTCCAATTCACTTAATTGTTTTGTGGTGAGCATATGTTAGTAACACGCGCCTAGTAATTCAACAGTGTTGAAATATGAGGATGCAAATTGAAATAACAAAGTTGCAGTTCATTCGTTTGCCCGATGCGACTCTACATCACATTAAAGTCTTTGGTCGACATTCTCTCTCTGGTTCTACATCAAGTAACGATCAATGTGCTCTCTGTAATTAATATCGTAATAAATTCTTTTATTGAGATAATCCTAAGTCCCGCGTATTATTTTTATATTAATATTGCAAGAGCACAAGTGCCTAACCCTCAGACACAGCCCACTGAGTTTCTCGCCGGATCTTCTCAGTGGGTCGCGTTTCCGATCCGGTGGTAGATTCTGCGAAGCACGGCTCTTGCTAGGGTTCGTGTTAGCAACGTCGTCAGGTTTGAGCCCCGTGAGCTCACCTACTAGTTAAGGTTACGCTGGAATAGCCTCTCAAGGCTACCAGATAAGGTAGGAAAAAAAAAACAAGTTCCAAAATTATTCTTTTAAAGATGAAGTATGACTAATCTTGACACTCAGTACTATAGACCGAGTACCAGGAGTTCATAACTTCATAGGAGGTAAGTAATCTGGTGTTTTGTAATTCTAGTGTGACGGCCTTCGTGATCGCTAGTTGAACTTAATACTGCATTTCCCTATGCTTTTGTGTGAGGATTAGTTGTAATAGGGAGCAGACAGGATTGTATTTAGGTAAGACAAATTCGATACGATTTAAGAAAAAACTAAAAGATAATCTTATTCGTGAAAATTATTATCACATAAATGATTTTCTTAGGGACGACCTAAGGGAGATGTATGGAAATGGTAGTGCAAGGTAGAGGGGGAAGAGGTCGACCGAAGAAGACATGGATGGAGTGTGTGAATGACGATATGAGAGAGAGAGGAGTGAGTGTTGAGATGACGGCTGATAGAAGAGAATGGAAGAGAAAAATTAGCTGTGCCGACCCCACATAGTGGGATAAGGTGGAGAAAAAGAAGAGATTTTCTTAGGGACGACATTGAAAATAAATGGATTTTTTGATTATTAATTGAATTATGGATGAATGAATGGCAAATTATATATCATACTAGCTGACCCGGCAAACGTTGTTTTGCCTTAAATAAGATTTCTAAGGAAATTCTACTGAGAAAAAAAACCTCACTTAACCACATAATACCTCATTATAAACAAAAAAAAATATCCAAAAAATTATATATAGTATTGTATAGCTCTCAAATTATATATTAAGTGTATAATCTATGATGTATAGTGAGTAAGTAAGACAGGAGACCGGCTTCGTCCTCATCCCTACTACGTGATATTTGCTGGATGAGTGGTGACACCTGGCGGGGATAGCTGATCGATTGATAGCTGATCAGTAGTCGACCGGCGAGGGAGGGAGATCAAATTCAATTTAAAAAAAAGTCATAATTAAAGGAACTTGAAATTATAAACTCTGAATAAGAATTTATCGTACTACAATTATAATATTTGATTGCCATCTTGCAACCTTATTGTGGATCTGTGCGAATAAAAAAAATATTAATCGGGATCAAAAAAATAGGGGTTGATCGTATAAGAGTGAAAATTGAGAGTAATACGATTTTTTTTATTTTAAGTCATGACAAAACAAAATAAAAAATTTGCCAAAAAAATTAAAGTTTATAATTAACAAATAAAAAATAGGCGTGATCATAAAGGGATGAAAAATTGAGAGTAACATCAGATTTTTTATTTTAATTCATGACAAAATAAAAATAAAAATGAAAATTTTGCCAAAAAAATTAAAGTTTATAATTAACAAATAAAAAATAGGGGTTGATCGTAGAGGGGTGAAAATTTCAGAGTAATATGAATTTTTTTATTCTACGTCATGACAAAATAAAAACAAAACTCTCGCAAAAAATTTGAAAGTTTTTAATTAGCAAATAAAAAATAAGGGTTAATCGTAGAGGGGTGAAAATTGAGGATTGTTTGTATTTTTGTATGTTGTATCATAAAAAAATAGAAATTAAAAATTTTGTCTAAAAAATAAAAAAATAAATTTAGGGGTGGACTACCCCTAACATTTAGGGGGATGAAAAATAGATGTTGGCCGATTCTCATGGATACCGGATAAGCACAAAAAATTTCATCAGAATCGGTCAAGCAGTTTCGGAGGAGTATGGCAACGAAAACTGTGACACGAGAATTTTATATATTAGATTATCTTGCACTGCACTAAAATTCGCATGTCAAATAATGACAAAGAATACCTACAGGCTGCTTTTAACTTATGTAATAGCTCATATGCTATAGCAATTTTTTTTAGTACTTGACTCAAGTTCCTCCTTTGTCTCTACATTGTAACTTTAAAATAATTTATTTTTCTACTAAAGTAACTAAAAGTGCTCTAGAAATGTATCAATAGCCGGTCGACTATAGCAGTACTGTTTTTGATGAAAATGAAAAACGATTTATATCTAAATCCATCTCGTGCAGACTTAATCTGCACAGGTGTATGCGCATAGGGTTTAATTTATGATTCTGTATGCTCCTTCCTAGCTTGTTAAAGTTAAAAGCTCTACTATAAGGGTGAGCGGTGCTATGTTTAGCTTAATAAACGGTAAGCGGTGAAAGTTTACTAACTATCTTGAAGATGCTTTAGCAAGTCGCTTTAAAGCCAATAGATCATTTTGTTTTATTCACAGTCATTTTTAATATTAGCAGAGTACGTACGTCATTAGAAAATTCGATATCTGCCCCCGAGATTTTAGTACCGACTTAATAATATCCCTTGATATTTTATCCTATCTATTTGTTCTAATACTACGAGTATTTGTCTTAATTCCTAATGTTTTAATAACGGTAACTCGTCCACCCGTTATGATGAAGTTGAAAATGGAAGGACCACTAGCAATCCCCCAGCAGAAAGAAAATATTATTATCTTCGCCTTAATCAGTAACATATTATCATCATATTATACTACTCTATTGCTTTTCCTTTCTTTTAATAAGTAAAAACAAATATAAAATCGACAAAAGCCACAAATTGAATAAGATGTTAAATAAAGATATTCGAATTGTTACAATCGATCAAATAATACGCTCGGAACACGAAAACGAGTTTACGACAATAATAAATCATTAAATCGATATTGCCGTAACAATAAAAATCGTAATCGCATCCCTAATAATGGTCGCCTCATGAACAACGATTATCGAATACTTAAAATCGATTTTATTACAATCGTTTCTCGGTATCTCGATGCACCGTGGACGCGAGTAACGATCGGTTTCGAATTTGGAATGCGTTGAAAAATATTCAATGGCTTTCGCGTCGAATGAATGAGTGAGTAGACCGGTTAGAATGCGTTTACGCGGGAATATTACTTATGTACGTTTTAGAATTTTGTAGACTCTTCGTATATGAGTCGTCTATTATCAAAGGTGGCAATCTGTGCATTTGGACAAAAATTTTTTATTGATATGTCAATACAGATTTATTTGAATATAATCGTCTCCTTCAAAGAATACGGTTCAAAACCTGCATTAAATAAAGGTTAATAGTTAACCTGTTATCTAACTAAGATGTCGTTCCGAAGAGTTTTGTGACTGCCAATGGAATACAAAGTCAATAATTCGTTTTACTGATTTACCAATCATTGTCCAAAAGTCAGATTGCCGCCTTTGATAATAGTCGACTCATATATTATCTGCATTTTGCTTTAAGAATAAGATCTACGTCAGCAATGTGCTTATTTCTGTCTGCGTAGATGAGTTAGTTATATAATTTAGAAGATACATCAATTCTGACTTAAAGAATAAGATGCCAGTTAAATTCGCCTGAGTGATATTTGTGAGCAATAAGGATTTTTGAAGTAAAAGTATGTTGTTATGTAGCTAATTTATATCCACGAAATATTTCCATTTTAAGGGAATGTTGCGTAAAAAAAGTTCCAAAATTTATGAATACGGTGTCAGCCCGCATTGGCAGTCAGTGTACCACCAGCTTAATTGTCATATATTATGTAGTTGTAATTTATGGACTTCAAACTGGTCTTAAATCAACAAAATTCAATACGGAATAACATAATGCACCCAGACAACAGCACTTATTCACAGAGGTTACATTTTAACTTTATTTTTGCAATTCTTCAATTGTACAATAATGTTTAATGCGTTTCTAAAAACCTTTTTCACTAAGAAAATAGAGTTCATTTCTGTAGCATACTTTGTATGATTTAATGTTGGTATTTTATAATTTCATCTGACAGTTCGCGGTTTCGCCTCCGGGTGACGCGTGATTTTTGATTTCTTTTATCTTTTCATGTGGTTCAAATAAAAGGTAGTTAGATGTTTTATCTTAAATTGCCTTAAACTGGTGAATGACCTACGTGAGAGTTCGTACAGAGTACTTTACACAGTCAGTCCGTGACCGTGCCGCGTTTATTCTCGGTAGACTCTACCCCATGATCTGTAAGCGGAGTAAAATGTCTCTTCGGAACAAGATGACACTTTACAAAACTTGCATATGGCCCGTCATGACTTACGCGAGTGTGGTGTTCGCTCACGCGGCCCGCACACACATAGACACCCTTCAATCTCTACAATCCCGCTTTTGCAGGTTAGCCGTCGGAGCTCCGTGGTTCGTGAGGAACGTTGACCTACACGACGACCTGGGCCTCGAATCTATACAGAAATACATGAAGTCAGCGTCGGAACGGTACTTCGATAAGGCTATGCGTCATGATAATCGCCTTATCGTAGCCGCCGCTGACTACTCCCCGAATCCTGATCATGCAGGAGCCAGTCACCGTCGACGCCCTAGACACGTCCTTACGGATCCATCAGATCCAATAACCTTTGCACTAGACGCCTTCAGCTCTAGGAGCAGGCTTAGGGACCTCGGTAACCGTACTCGTCGAACTCGACAAAGAGTTCGCCGTGCAACCTAACCCATGAATCAGCTTGCTGAGTTTTTCGCCGGATCTTCTCAGCGGGTCGCGATTCCGATCCGGTAGTAGATTCATTCGCGAAGCAGCTACTCTTGAGCTGTTAGGTCTCCTTCGGAGGCGCTCGGGTAGCTGTTAGCAAATCCCACCCCTCCTGGCTGAGCCTTTGCTCGCCCACCTGTCCTGGTGAAACTGGAAAGGCCTCCGGGCCACCAGTGATCCTTCAATCATAAAAAAAAAAAGTACTTTACACATTCAAGCAGATTTATTAACAAATTTTAAATATTAATTTTATTGAAATGTACTTACAATAAACGGCGATAAATATTGCACATCAACCGTGGGAAGGAAACGGTGAATTTTTGCTTTGTAGTGCGTTATATCGGTCGCATATTTCTTGACATTTAGTCTCCATAGATCGTTAGTGTTTCGTCGCGCACGTAGGTAACGCCCTACAAAAAAAACAAAATTCGACGACTGTCTCTTCCTAAATATCGATGTGCAATATTTATTGCCTGGTACTGTACCTACTGCGTGTTGTGAGAAAGAGGTGTTCGCTCAGGGCAACTCATTTTAATTTTTTTATTGTACTACTATGCAGTTTTATCCTTGCATCAATTGGGTGTCATACCAATCAACACAGAACATATGATCGTTACACGGCTTAGGAGTGTTGTCATTATACCAATGTCCGTCTGCCTGCATCACGCACATGTCTAAAGCTTTCATCAGACGAGAATCCAGCCGGTATTAAGGAGCTATTGGAGCTGCAGCCTCAACATAAATGGCGCAACTCACCTTCAGATACGAGGATTCAAACCTAAGCGCTTGCCTGTTTCGCGTTAGGATATATGTATGTCAGAGAAACCACACTATTAACACCATCGTCAGATATCATAAGGGCAAATAGGGTGATCGAGGTAAGAGAGATATTGTGTACACCAATCCCGTTTGTTGTCTTAGAACAATTTAGAGCTCTTCTTTTGACGTTAGCAAACGAAAACGAATGATAGTTCTTAGGACGGAGGCACCGGTCTTCGAGAAGGCTGGTTGGTAAGTGTGTTGGCGTTTACGCGCCTCCATCGGCTAGGCTCTGTCGTATCACGAAGCTAGCGGAGTCCGGCGTTACCGCCGTGCTGCCATCTCTCGGGAATCGTGCTGCGTTTCGTTTAGTTACCAAATTAATGACCGTCTCCGACATGTATATTCATATGTATATCATAACTGAGTGGTACTCTCGAGAGGGGAAAGATTAAAAGGACCTTTCCAAAGGTGGGTAGACGACATAAGGCCATCGCAGGCTCTACGTGGAAGAGGAAATGCCACAACCGGATCTTATGGCAGGATTTGGAGGAGGCCTATGCGAAAGCAAAACAATCTTTGCCGATATCAAATGCTTAAAAAAAATACATTAATAGTATGTACCTAAATATGAATAAAACCACAAAGATCAGGCTCGTTAGAACACTAATATTCTCTATATTTCTATACGCTGCTGAGACGTGGACCGTGCGAGCCGTGGAAAGGAAGAAAATAGACGCTCTGGAAATGTGGTGCTGGAAAAGAATGCTTGGAGTTTCGTGGACCGACTTTCGTACAAATGTCTCGATACTTCAGGAACTCGGCATCAAGCAGCAGCGTCTATCTGGTATAGTACAGTCTCGAATGGTGAATTTCTTCGGACACGTTTCGCGACGAGATGGCCGGTCCATAGAACGCCTCGTTGTACAGGGAAGCGTTGATGGTACAAGACCGCGCGGGAGGCCACCAATGCGGTGGACCGACCAAATTAAAACTGCAGTGGGAGGTCCCCTAAATGAGTGCAGTAGAATGGCCTCGAGCAGGGAGAGATGGCGCGACATCGTGAGACGCGACAAGTCTGCCCCTTCCAACACTACATGACGATCACGACCACTCTGTCAAGAGTGACACGACTGAGAAGAAGAAATATGAATTAAGATTATTAATAAAGGCTTCTTTATCTTTATGTATATCATTTATATATCATTCAATAGGCAGGATGGTGGTACTTACCCTCTCGGGCTTACAATACCCGCGAATTCATGTGATAATTTCTCTGTTGTCTCCCTTACTTTTTACGTTTTGGCTGACTCAGTGGTGCATTAGTTAGCGCCCCTGATTTTTGTGCCGAGGGTTGTGAGTTCGATTCCCACATCGGGCAAACATTCGTGTAGTATACAAATAGGTTTGTTTGTTGTCTGGGTTTTTGTATGAATTAAAAAAAAAAATATGAGTATGAGTATGTTTGTACTAAATTGGGGCCGGATCACCGTGCCTGATTTGTTCCTAGTTATTTATTATTATTATTAAATTATTATTACGTCATTTGGACGAAATGGGGTGAAGTTGTTTAAGGTTACGTCACACAAGTAGAGCCGTTTAAAAAAGCTATACAGTCTTCTTATACAAATATCAAAAAGCTACCATCGCTTCGTCCGTGGGTGTTGATGTTGATTCCGAGGGAAATGCACCTAATTATGAATTTTAATTTAACTTTCTTGTTCATTAATACACAAATAGAATCCCATCAACGATAGCTTGGGAGAGAAGCGATTGGACCTCTGATAGCTTCACGATAATCAGGATCAATCGTTGCGTTATTGAATAGTTTCGTTTTTAGAAAGAGTCGTATTGTGAACACAATACTGCGTTACCATCATCGCATAACAGATCCACAGCTGGATTAGTTGACAGTTTTTTTTTTAATTGCCCTTGTAGGCAGACGAGCATACGGCCCATCTGATGGTGAGTGATTATCGTCGCTCATGGACGCTGCCAATGCCAGGGGTACAGCCAAGTCACTGAAGGCAAATTGGAAGCTGAATCACCACCGCAGTTTGGAGGTTTTTGTCTCAAATACATTGAAATGGCGGCTTTTGTATCCTTAAACGGGAAGAGCTTATTAAAAGTGTCGGTAGGTTCCACCAGCCTATTTCGAATGTCATTGATCGTGCGCTCCGGTTTAAGGGACGGGACGTCTCGTTCGGAGACAAACGAATTATATCGATTTCTCTTGTTCGTCTGATGGAATCTTGAGTAACTGGTGGTAGGACCTCTTGGGAGTCCGCACGGGTAGGTACCACCACCCCGCCTATTTCCGCCGTGAAGCAGTAATGCGTTTCGGTTCGAAGGGTGGGGTAGCCGTTGGAACTATACCGAGACCTTAGAACTTATATCTCGAGGTGGGTGGCGCATTTACGTTGTAGATGTCTATGGGCTCCAGTAACCATTTAACACCAGGTGGGCTGTGAGCTCGTCCACCCATCTGAGCAATAAAAAAAAAATTCTGGACGCCACATGCATCGCCTAGAGCCGGTGCATTAGGCGGTGCTCATTGGATTACGTCACTGCAGTCGGCAAATTTTATGACCGTTTCATATCCTAAACTGCCAAATGGATTATAACTCGAACTTAAGTTAAGTTTAGTTACGAATTCAACTTATGAAACCAGCAAATATTCATTGGTATGTCTGCTTTCGATATAGTTTCAGTAGGTAGGTGAAGTGCACGTCATTTGGGGCTAATATTTTTTAATGCTTAGCGGGGCGAACGCACTTACGGTCCATGTGCTCTTAAGTTGTTACTGGAACCGGTAGACAGCATTAACGTAAATGCCGCCACTCATCTTGAGATATGAGTTCTAGGTATTCAGTTCTACAGTCAACGGCCACCTCACCCTTCAAACCGGTGGTGCCTATGCGTGGGGGAAAACAAGATACACTATACCAGCGAGTGGCCCTGCTACCAGCAATCTACTTTTTTCTTTTTTCCGACCTAACCTCGAGGGGTTATTCTAGATTCGCCGAGCTAGTAGGTGACCTCACGAGGCTCAAACCTGACGACGTTGCTAACACGAACCCTAGCAAGAGCCGTGCTTCGCAGAAGATCGGAAACACGATCCGGCGAGAAACTCAGTGGACTGTGTCTGTGTGTTAATTTACTCGCCGAGCTCTTCATCGCAAGCGACGGGTTCGGCGAGAAAAGCAATCTACGGTGAGAGAACCATGCATCGTACGATATGCTGTGATTGCATCTAATTAGAGTTGCAGTTATCAATTGCTCTATACATGTCAATGTTATTTTATGTCTTACTGTAAACCCTGTTGGTAATCCTTCAATAAAGAAATAAATAAATATGCCACGCTTGCGTGAAAATGTGAGCTCGTACCCTATTTTATTGATAGCTCTTACATAATCCAAATTAATATAATAACGATAACAATATAATAACAATATATAATGTAATAACGAAAGATTTTAAAATAAAATTGAAAAGCAGCTTCCACAAAAAAATAGCATTTGCACATCACCCTGCAAATTACGATTCGACTACCAGATGGAAATCCCAATATCACTTACATCAACTGTCCAGCCTTACTTAGCGAAACATTTTATTGCTTCTGTGCAAATATAGACAGGATTGGGTAGGAAAAACATACTATGGTGGACATACGCTGGCTAATTAATAACAGTAGCTCAGGCGGGTCGAGGTCAATGACCTATATGATCTCTTGAAATTTACTTGAATAATATAATTTAAATTATCTAAACCAGAATGTTTTAGTTTTCGGAATCTGTAAAGATCGTCAGAGAAATTGTTCAAATAAATAACAAGACACTACGAGAAGTCTCACGTGTCATTAGAGTAAGGGAAATTAAATATATAGGTATATTTAAATATCCGGGAAGCGTAATCGTTTCCCTGTGCCGTTAATAATTTAAAAACATACTAGATATTGTATCGAGCACTCCCGATAACGTATTACTATCTCTATGGATCTCAAGTCAAATATGAAAGTGTCAGTGACAGATACCCCCGTTTGAAAGCGGAGATAAAAAAATGTAAATTTATATTCCCGTGATTAAGTGTGAAAGCAATTATAAATATGTGGCTTACGTGGGATTTATTCTTTGTAGGTCGAAATCTTTCTTGATGTTCAGGTTTCGTTGGAATGAATACAGCCAGTACTGAAGATTTAATAGGTAAAAAAAAGTGTTTATGGCACACGCGGTAGGAGCGAAACGCTCATTGAGTACTCTATCTCTTTCTTTCGCAGGCTAAGTCCCATAGTTAGATATGTTTATTTCTTTTTAGTGTCGCTTTTTGAATGCTATTTTCGATTTTTCGAGTTGTACCATTTCATCGAATTTCAAATCGCAACGATGCTGTAGATGTTATCGCATAAAAGTTGTTTTTGGCCATAAATACTGTTACAATTAAAAATAAACCAAATATTACATTTGAATTTGGAATCTGTCATTTTTATATGATTGCTCATTTAATATTCTCATTTTGGCGCCAATACATTGTACAATATTTTGCGATATTAAAATGGAGTGGGGTGATAAAGAGAACCGAATCGCTGTGATTGCATTACACAAAGTAGGTATGGAGCCAAATGCAATTTTTAAAACTCTCTATACGCTTGGTATTAGTAAAATGTTTGTGTACCGGGCTATTAGTAAGTGTAATGAGACCTCCTCTGCTTGTGACAAAAAAAGATCTGGCCGTCCACGTAGTGTTCGTACGAAAAAGGTGGTCAAAGCGGTAAGGGAAAAAAATCGAAGAAATCCTGTCCGAAAGTAAAAGATTTTATCTCGGGAGATGAAGATACCACCTAGAACCATGTCGCGTATTTTAAAAGATGACTAAGGACTTGCAGCCTATAAGAGACTTACTGGTCATTTCTTAACTGATAATTTAAAAGAGAATAGGGTGGTAAAATCGAAACAACTACTGAAGCGGTACGCAAAGGGAGGTCATAGAAAATTTTTGTTTACGGATGAGAAAATTTTTACAATTGAGCAACATTTTAACAAACAAAATGACCGTATTTATGCTCAAAGCTCTAAGGAAGCTTCCCAATTAGTCGACAGAGTGCAACGTGGGCACTATCCGACTTCAGTGATGGGTTGGTGGGATATTAGTTATGAAGGAGTGACTGAGCCATACTTTTGTGAAAAAGGTATCAAAACATCGGCACAAGTGTATCAAGATACCATTCTTGAGAAGGTAGTGAAGCCCCTTAACAACACCATGTTCAATAATCAAGAATGGTCCTTCCAGCAAGACTCGGCGCCAGGTCATAAAGCTCGGTCTACGCAGTCTTGGTTGGAAACGAACGTTTCGGACTTCATCAGAGCTGAAGATTGGCCGTCGTCTAGTCCCGATCTTAATCCGCTGGATTACGATTTATGGTCAGTTTTAGAGAGTACGGCTTGCTCTAAACGCCATGATAATTTGGAGTCCCTATAACAATCCGTACGATTGGCAGTGAAAAATTTTCCCATGGAAAGAGTGCGTGCTTCTATTGATAACTGGCCTCAACGTTTAAAGAACTGTATTGCAGCCAATGGAGACCACTTCGAATAAGCTTTTCATACTTTAAATTGATTTATATTTATGTATTAAACTAACACACTGTAAAAGTAATAATTGTTATTTGCAATAAATAAATAAATATTTTTAATTGTAACAGTATTTATGGCCAGACTAAGTATAATTGTTTATGTTTTGTGCGTAATGTATTCAACAAAATTTAGCAAGACCTTTAACAAGAACTTTGTGTTACATTGCTGGTTAGGTTACATTATGTGTATTTAATATTCTTTATAGTATAATAATATAAATTAGAATGCAAGTTTTAAGGCATCAGTAAATCGAAAACTTTTTTTTTTTATTGCTAGATGGGTGGACGAGCACCCCACCTGGTGTTTAGTGGTTACTGGAGCCCATAGACATCTACGACGTAAATGCGCCACCCACCTCGAGATATAAGTTCTAAGGTCTCAGTATAGTTACAACGGCTACCCCCATCCTTCGAACCGAAAGGCATTACTGCTTCACGGCGGAAATAGGCGGGGTGGTGGTTACCTACCCGTGCGGACTCCCAAGAGGTCCTACCACCAGTGATAAAACTGATATAACTGAAACTAAGTTAATTTTTAATATTTCCTAAAATTATATTTCAGCGTACCTCATACGAAGGCATCATTGAAAGTTTGTTAGCATCAAACTGACATTGTTAGTAGGAGTGAAATTTGAATCAAAATGCTTTTCCTGACTTCCATTTAAACAGATAATTTTAGAGTTTATTATTCATTTTATTTGCAATAAAACTGACGTAATCATATAAGATATTAATTGTATAGCGAAATTGCTGTTCAGTTATTCAAACCGAAGCTCATAAGGGAATACAGGTATTTTACAACACGGTTCCACTCTAACACGTAAAGAAAGATTCCCTAAAATCCTACTACATATAAAACGGTACTTCTATAACACGACAACGAGATTTTGGTTTAAAATTATTTAGCAAAACCCACAATGTTCAAAAAACACAATATATGAAATTAATCGAAATTTACTGGTTGTTTTATGAATTTATATATATAAAAATGAATTGCTGTTCGTTAGTCTCGCTAAAAATCGAGAACGACTGCACCGATTTGGCTAATTTTGGTCTTGAATGTTTTGTGGAAGTCCCAAAAATGGTAAAAGGTTGATAAATATGAAAATGCTCGGAATTAAATAAAAATAACAATTTTGTTTTTCCTTTGATGTGTCCCCCGTCGGACGGATTCCTTTTGTTTGTTTTAAGTTTATTTCATACAAAAGTTTAGGTCTTTTATTTATCGACTGAGGCACTACGAAGTCTGCCGGGTCAGCTAGTAATAGATAAAAAATACATACATGCAGACATAGTAGAGATGTTTCGTTCAGAAAAAAAACTCTCTTTTGTACTGGCTTCTAGTCTCATATAACGCGGTTTTGCATAACACGGGACGTTGTAGGAACGTCTCTACCGTGTTATAAGAGGGATTACCCTGTACACTGGAAGGTAACAAGCCATCCGTGCGGACTCTTGATTCGCCCTAACATCCGTAATTATTCATAATCATGTCCATCGACACAGATGATCGTGGTTGGTGATCATCAGTACAAATACATTCTCGGCAAAAATTCCATTTATAATTAAGCTAACAAAAAATCAAAGAATAATTTTCTCGACTAAGTTTTTTATCTGTGCTGTGATATGAAAATCAGATCCTGGGTTTTTAAAATTACGGTTATAGGCACTTATGTTTTTTTATTACTACGAAGAAAGATAATAGATCACTCTATATATTACTGAAGAAAGCCGTTCGGATTGTCGATAATCCCATTCTGACGGATCTACTGGGAGCCTCTGGATATATGGAGGGACTTCGGTTCTCTGTGATTTATCTGTATGTGAATTCTTTGAGATGATCCCATCATCGTGTCATCGTGTCCTAAAAGATAAGACGTCCGGTGCATTCGTATGTAGAGATGTAACGGTGTTCGAATCCCGCAGGTAAGTACCAATTTTTCAGGTGAAATACGTACTTAACAATTGACTTCCACGGTGAAGGAATAGCATCGTGTAATAGAAATGAAACCTGCCAAATTGTAATTTGCGCAATTACTGGTGGTAGATTCTTCGAAGCACTGCTCTTGCTAGGGCCAGTGCCTACAGTGCCTGCTGTGGCCAGGGCCTACGTTTACTGGAACGCATTGTAGGAAGCGGGTAGTCTGCGGTCTACGGTTCATTTTAATGCTATTTCGACTTTGAAAGTACTGCGAACACAATACTTAATCAGAATAAATTCCACAACAATACTTTCTGGTTTACTTATCTTCGCAAAATAATTACCTAACAGACCTAACGTCCTCTGGACCGTTCTGACTAGAGTGATCTCGAAAAGTTTAATGAGAAATTGCTTACCAAATCATATTTGAGGATTTTTTAAATATTTTATTTCAAAGTTATTACCAATCGAAGCGTATGACCAAGAGGGATAACGAGTAGCCAGTATCAACATTATCGTCCTTTTTGTTGAGATATTCTGAGCTTAACGTCTTATTTCGCAGTAAGCTCACTTATCAGTCTCGCGTGCTTACGTGTTTATTTTAAGCGCACCATTTCAAGACTCCATACGGTTTTCAATTAATTTTAATTTAGTTTCAATTTCTTTTGTAAATAAATATGATTTCGGATCATACGTGCATTCGAAACTCGGTTTCTTAGAAGTCAAACGAACTGTCACTCCAACGCGTGTCGTGACGGGAGCAACCGCTTCCAATTTGCGGCTCAGCTCAGGCTTAAAATTGCCAAAAAAATTAAAATTAATTACATTTTTATATTCTCATCCAGATAATCCTGTCAAATCTGACGTGCGGGCGTCCATTTTGAGCGCACAGCGGTCAGTACATTCGGCCTTAAAAAGAAAAAAAAGACTGTCACAGAAAACCGCGAAGCGACGCGTTTTACTGGCCAATTGTTTTTCAGTGGGCAAATAAAAAGTGAGAAAAAGTGGAAAAGGTGGGTTATTGCTGGCTCGTGGCTCAGTGTGAGATACGTACGCAGAGCGCGCGCCCGCTCCCGTGCCCGCCGCCATTACCGACGACCAACAACCAACCGCCGCGACGAAACGTTGACACGTTCCATTTCCGAATTCGAAACGTTTCAATTCGAAATTTGAAATTAGTGAATGAATGAGTGAATGTGTTGTGATCGTGCTGCGTAAACTTATTGTTTATTCTGTGTTTAGTGTTCTATACGATTTGTTTGAAATAATAAAAAAAAATGCCCATATATTTCGGTAAGTTGGTTGTTTATTTGTCAAATAGTTTTTACAGTTAGTGTTGTTGAATAGCCGGGAACATGCTTAAATAGAGTTGGGAGCGCTACGAATAGAACATAATCTGACTAATGCGTTTGATCTTGTCGTCTACAAAAAGTTTGCGATGATACAACGAAGCGTTCGATTTATTGTCTCAAATAACAACTATCGTTCTTATATTATAATGTTAATTACTGTTAAATATGGACTTGTGTTGGTTGAAAATGTTCTGAAAGAGAACTGTTTTAAATGATCACGACTGTTGGATAGAGACATAGACAGAGATGTGTCGATTGAAGCTTATGGTCTTACTGAGGTATTTAAGAAAACTGGGCGAGTTTCATAGCGTTGGTGAGTTGTTAGCTGAGGATGGAAAGTTCTTGAAAATTGTATATAACCATTTTATTTTGTCATTACTCTTGAATACTGGCAACACAATGATGAGGCACGTGGCATTGTCAATAACACGGACGGCGTTTACTACTTCCTTTATGATCTGATATGCTGAGATTTGCTTATCTAAGGATAGGAAGGTTTGCACATGATATAGCAGAAGTTACTGATTTTTTTTATTGCTTAGGCGTGTGGATGAGCTCACAGCCTACCTGGTGTTAACGTAAATGTGCCACCCACCTTGAGATATAAGTTCTAAGGTCTCAAGTATAGTTAGAACGACTGCCCCACCCTTCAAACTGAAACGCATTAATGCTTCACGGCAGAAATAGGCAGGGTGGTGGTGCCTACCCGCGCGGACTCACAGGAAGTCCTACCACCAGTAATTAAGCAACTTATATTTTTGCGGGTTTGATTTTTATTACACGATGTTATTCCTTCACCGCGGAAGTCAATCGTGACCATTTGTTGAGTACGTATTTCTTTAGAAAAATTGGTACCCGCCTGCGGGATTCGAACACCGGTGTATCGCTCAACACGATTGCACCGGACGTCTTATCCTTTAGGCCACGACGACTTCAAAATGATTGTTTTATCAAATTCATCGGTCGTGACGGCTACTGCTTCGACACCGCGAATACATAATATGGCCTCTTTAGAATTATCAAGACTCATTTCGAAATTTTTGATGTTCACTTTAATTCAAATATGGATAAGGAACGAATCCTTTCAGCGACTTTTAATAATTAAATGACCAAAAGTAGCTTATAAAGAGACAAACATATACATCGGTCTCTTTCGCTCCGTCCCCTACCTTTACGTATTTTCGGTTTGAAAACTTTATTTAATGTTTTCCAAAAAACACATTTTTTGACTTGTCTTTTTTTATTGCTTATATGGGGGGACGAGCTCACAGGCCACCTGGTGTTAAGTGGTTACTGGAGCCCATATACATCTACAAGGTAAATGCGTCACTCACCTTAAGATATAAGTTCTTAGGTCTCAAGAATAGTTACAACGGCTGCCCCACCCTTCAAACCGAAACGCATTACCGCTTCACGGCAGAAATAGGCAGGGTGGTGGTACCTACCCGTGCGGACTCACAAGAGGTCCTACCACTATTAAAAAATTCTAGTGTCTCTGTAATTCTGAAGGAGTTATATGCATGTCGGGGTTATAAAAAAATATGCTTGCCTTTACGTTCCTAGCTGACATATCTGTGATATGCTGCTCTTAATAGATCACCAGACCTTCTTTTCACAGTTCCTAAGGCACGGTTTTCCGTGTTTTGTACTGCATTCTCCATGAAGAGCGCTCGGAGAAGTTGAAAAATATTGGTGGTAGGACTTCTTGTGAGTCCGCGCGGGTAGATACCACCGCCCTGCCTATTTCTGCCGTGAAGCAGTAATGCGTTTCGGTTTGAAGGGCGGGGCAGCCGTTGTAACTAACTATACTGAGACCTTAGAACTTGTATCTCAAGGTGGGTGGCGCATTTACGTTGTAGATGTCTATAGGCTCCAGTAACCACTCAACACCAGGTGGGCTGTGAGCTCGTCCACCCATCTAAGCAAGAAAAAAAATAGTTGCTTGAAATAATCCCACCATCTCGTTTTTACCATCACACCGTCCGCCACCGGAATAGCGTTTATCAATAGTGTATTTCCATCCGGAGGTTCATCCACAGTGTATTTCAATCCGGAGGTAGATTCTGCGAAGCACTGCTCTTGCTAGGGCCAGTGTTAGCAACACACCCGGTTTGAGCCCCGTGAAGTCACCTACTAGCTCGGTGAATCTAGAATAGCCCCTCGAGGTTACAAGAATAGGTAGGAAACAAACATTGTATTTCCAGAGATTCTTTTTGCTACGTACCGTCCGGCTTTGGAATGAACTCTCCACTACGGTGTTTCCAGAGCGCTATGACATGTACTTCTTCAAACGAGGCTCTTGGAGAATACTTAACGGTATGCAGCGGCTTGACTCTGCCCCTGGTATTGCTCAAGTCCTTGGGCGACGGCAACCACTTGCCATCAGATGTGCAGAATGCTCGTCTGCCTAGAAAGTAAAAAAAGCAACAAAAATTGTCTGAAGCGGAATGAACTTACCATTGTTTTCAGCTAAATCAAACAAACTAAGAATTACAAGTTTACTTATAGGTATATACAAATAAAACCTTAAACGTACAGACAGAAATAGACCAAAATAACGAATAGCTCATGATATGCTCGTATGATGATCGTAAGACGTTCAAATTATTTCAGTCACTGTCCTCACACACTTAGGTAAATAGATAAGAATCCAATGAATTGTTTTTATAATAGGTTTTTATGTCGTCAAAATCGTTAAATTTTGCAAATATATTTTTACATTTTTATTGCCCTTGTAGGCATGAGAATACGGTTCACCTGATGGTGAGTAGTTACTGTTGCCCATGGGCTTCAACAATGTTAAAGGCAGAGCCAACCCGCTGCCTACCGTAAATTGTTTACTATTTTATTAATGTGATATAAAAGTGGTCTGTCATTGAAAAGTCATCTTCTTCTTGCTTCGGTTTCCTCAATAATGAGGGTCGTGACTACTGGAAAGTAATATGATGCTATTTTTTAGTAGTGGAAGTTTTTTTTATTTTTATTGCATTGATGGGTGGATGAGCTCACAGCCCACCTGGTGTTAAGTGGTTACTGGAGCCCATAGACATCCACAACGTAAATGCGCCACCCATCCCGAGACAAGTCTCAAGTATGTTACAACGGCTGCCCCACCCTTCAAACCGAAACGACTTACTGCTTCACGGCAGAAATAGGCAGGGTGGTGGTACCCACCCGCGCGGACTCTCAGGAGGTCCTACCACCAGTAATTACGCAAATTATAATTTTGCGGGTTTGATTTTTACTACACGATGTTATTCCTTCACCGTGGAAGTCAATCGTGAACATTTGTCGAGTACGTATTTCATTAGAAAAATTGGTGTACCCGCCTGAGATTCGAACACCGGTGCATCACTCAACACGAATGCACCGGACGTCTTATCCTTTAGGCAAGGACGACGACTTCATGTTCATGAGGTATTTTTGTCCGATACGTATTTACTTAGGATAATTCTTATCTTTCTCTAAGAAAACCATCATACAAGCATCAAATTATATTACTACTTTACCTGTGGTAGGATGTCTTGTCATTCCGCACAGGTAGGTATCATCACCCCGCCTATTTCTGCCGTGAAGCAGTAATGCAGTTTCGGTTCGAAGGGTGGGGTAGCCGCGGTTGTGCACTGTTAAAACTGATACCTTAGAACTAGTATCTCAAGATGAGTGGCGTCATTTACGTTGTAGATGTCCATGGGCTCCGGTAACCACTTAACACCAGGTGGGCCGTGAGCTTGTCCACCCATCGAAGGAATAAAAAAACAATCTAAAAACCTCAACACGAAGGCGGGCCCTTATAACTTATTTTATTATTGCATCTTATTATTCTCTCTGTACACATTTGACACACATCTTCTGTGTAACTCATAAATAAACATCGAATGTAAATTATGTTAATTAATATTAAAACTGAACACATGTAATTGTCTTTTGTTGTAACTGTGTAAATTCATTTGCGACATTACAAATAAACTTATGAAACTTTCTTTGCGGTACAGTCGTGAACGGAAATCTTAGAACTTGAGTGGTGGCGAGAAGGTTTTTTGTGATTTTATCAAAGGACTAGCGACCCGCCCTCGCTTCGCTTCGGAAACATTAAAACACACATGAAACCAAAAAAATAAATAAAAAATATTTAAAAAAAGTAGCCTATGTTCATCAGGGACAATGTCGGCTTCTAATGGAAAAAGAATTTTTCAAATCGGTCCAGTAGTTTCGGAGCCTATTCGAAACAAACAAACAAACAAACAAACAAATCTTTATTTATTTATTATTAGTATAGATAGACTATATTATTAGTATAGATAGAATAAAGATCTGTATTTTTCCGGATCTTCGCGTTGGATCGTCATTCCGTGATATTGAATGCGAGTGCCCTTGAGCTGTTCGGTCGATTTTTAGAAAATACCTCCTCCCTGAATCTGCATCCGTCATGTAGTAAAGTCGGAAAGCAACCAGCAGTACATGGATCTCAAAATACCAGTTGTGCGCCCGTCACGCGGAAGAACTGTGTGTATTTCCACATTGTTTCGTATAGTTTTACTTTATAGAACTTTGAAAACTATGTAAGGAAATGTATCACGATACTTTCACTTAAAATAAGTTTTTGCTCGCCCACCTGTCCTGGTGAAACTGGAAACGCTGCCAAGCCAACAGTAATCCTACCTTCCTAAAAAAAACACGTGTGGCACTCGGGAACTGCCGCGGTAAAGCTATTGCATAGCATTTTTTATCAACTTATGCAATTATAATCAGACAATAATAATTTAATATTAAAACAATAATAAAATAAGACCACGCTATACTTATAAATATAAACAAAAGCAAAAAAATTACTGTCCCCTTCACACTCATAAGCTAGACCGCGCGAGAGAGATGGGCAGACTTTTCATGATGCACATGCAGTGCGACGTCAGGCCGCGCGCTTATTCACAAACACTACACAAGCGCAACGGGTGAATGTGTTGAACCCGAGCTACATGGTTGGCGGAGTGGGGTGTAAGGTTTTTTTCGTTACGGAATTTCTTGATTCGGTCCCCGCGCTCAAAGCCCGCGATAAAAGCTGTGCAATAGCTTAAAAAACAAGCTATAATAATATTCGACAGATGGCGCTATTGGTCTTCTGAATCGCGCTATGATTACCATCAAATGAGCGTAACTGATAGTGTAGATAGGTATTAATATAATTAATATTAACCAGACGATGGCGGAAAAATAATATTTTTATTGTATTTCAACATTACACTTTTGTGGGAGATTGTACCAGTAAGGTGCAACTTAAGCAACACAAAGTAAACATTGACATTAGTGAAAATTGTAAGTGATTTATGCATAGGCGCAGCTTTGTCTCAGCTTCCGTCATTTATCTGCTACTATTTTGATGCGATAATGAATTAATCTACTAACTCAAACACAATGCGTCACTGGTATCGTGTAAATAATACGCTCTCTAACTCTTAGTGCTTGATAAGTCGGTCAACTTTTAATTACAATACTATAGGAATTACCTGCTTTTATTAATTGTCTAAATTAAAAAAAAACCACAAGTCTGTTCAGAAATGAGCGAGATACAAAATTTTCACCTCTGCCGTTGAGGGTAGTTGGTAAATAACAAAAATGGAGTTACAATGCTGTGTATGATATCACCGCCACTAATGTTTATTTATATTTTCTAATTATTTATTGTTTAGACGGGTGGACGAGCTCACGGCCCACCTGGTGTTAAGTGGTTACCGGAGGCCATAGATCTCTACGACGTAAATCCCGCCAAACACCTTGAGACTAAGGTCTCACTTTTAATAGTACAACGGCTGCCCCCTCCTTCAAACTGAAACGCATTACCCGTGCTGGCTCACAAGACGTCCTACCTCCAGTGAAAATGTCCGGACGTGCTTATGATATTGGAAGATGTCGTTTTCATAACTACTTATATAATGAGTTCTGATTATGTGCTTAGCTAGGGGCATAAGAAGGCTACGCGCACTGTAGCTTTTTTTCCTACCTATGCTGATAGCCTTGAGAGGTTATTTCAGCTTCTCCTTGACGTGTAGGTGAGCTCACAGGGCTCAAGCCGGGAGTGTTGCTAACACTGGTCCTAGCAAGAGCAGTATTTCATGGAATCTACTGCCGGATCGGAATCGCGACCCGTTGAGAAGATCCGGCGAGAAACTCAGCGAGCTGATGCATGGGTTAGGTTGCACGTCGACCTCTTTGTCGAGTTCAACGAGTACGGTGACCAGGGTTCCTCAGCCTGCTCTTAGTGTTAGAGCTGAAAGTATCTAATGCAAGAGTTATCGGATTTGATGGATCCGTAAGGACGTGCCTAGGGCGTACTGCAGCTTTGATCGATCTACGTATGGGCTTCGAATTAGCTAAGGCTCATTGCTAAACATACCGTGGGTTCCGTTCTTTCACGCCTATTGAAAAAAATACACAGAAGCATGTCAACTGTCGTGACGGCACGTAAAATTACGCTTTTAGCGGTCATTTAAAAGCAATGAACAACAGGAAACCGTGTCGGCGATTTCAACCTATTTTATTATTCTTCGGGCGGCCGCCCTTTGATCGCAGTTCTGATACGGAGCCCATCGCACCGCGCATAAATAGTCGTCGATATAAAGAACTGTAATGTAAAGGTACTCAGTTATTGACTTTTTTATGGTTACCGTTAGGCCTGTCACCGGTAGTACGTGATCTTGAAGTAGCTCATAGTATTGAAATTCATATTCCAAAAAGGTATTTTCCCTGCGCTTGTTTGTAGAAGACGTAAAGTTGATGTACTAATAAGCGTTCGGTGAATTCGATACGTGAATTAATTTGAATTCGGTGAATGAAGACGTAATATTAAAAATTGTCTAAGCTGTGTTGTGTAATTCATATTTTGAGGTGTAGATTTTTGAAAAGATAAACGCTCTACATAACTCCATAGCAGACACCTCCTCCTTCCGTCGATAATAATAATTCACAATGCTGATGGTCATTGCCTTATGAGGCTTTCTTGGGAAAATACTCATGGTGGGGTCCTGCGTCCTTCCGCGCCAGTGCTTTTGGAAGAGATTTAGTTCTTCGAGGCCGCTGAAGCCTTATTTGGGTCCGGCTAATTAACAGAGCAAATACAATAGAGTTATATAATTTAAAGTTGAATGTTATTTTGCTAGACGATGATTTTTTGAAATGTACATAAGTTTCTTAAAAAGAAAGGCGCATCACGATGCTCAACAATGAGCAAACAATTAGAGGAAGAGGGGGAATAAACTCGAGAAACAGATAGATGTCGTCGTGGCCTAAAGGATAAGACGTCCGGTGCATTCGTATGACGCGATGCATCGGCGTTCGAATCCCGCAGGCGGGTACCAATTTTTCTAATGAAATACGTACTCAACAAATGTTCACGATTGACTTTCACGGTGAAGGAATAACATCGTGTAGTTAAAACCAAACCCGCAATATTATAATTTGCGTAATCACTGGTGGTAGGACCTCTTGGGAGTCCGCACGGGTAGGTACCACCACCCCGCCTATTTCCGCCGTGAAGCAGTAATGCGTTTCGGTTCGAAGGGTGGGGTAGCCGTTGTAACTATAGTGAGACCTTAGAACTTATATCTCGAGGTGGGTGGCGCATTTACGTTGTAGATGTCTATGGGCTCCAGTAACCACTTAACACTAGGTAGGCTGTGAGCTCGTCCATCCATCTAAGCAATAAAAAAATAAAAAAAAGATTCGGGACGTAGACGGATTTTTCTGAAGAAACAATTACATCGTTATATAGCACAGGCTGAATAAGTGAAAATGATAAGAAGATGCAGTTGTTTATTGCCATCGTAGGGAGATGAGTGTATTGCCAACCCGATGGAACGTTGTCACCGTCGTTCATGCATATTAGAAACGTCAGAGGAACAAACGACCTGATGCGTAGGAGAGTGTGATGTGAGATAATTTGTCCCAAAATGACCCGATGAGTACCCAAATTAGCATATTTTTTGCATTAAGAGTTTGATTGTAAAATATGAGGATCGGTAATGCGATGGTTAGTAGCGGAGAAAATATTTTGATTGTCGAAGAGATTGGTTTAATCAAAATTTTCTCGTGACGAATTTATCATATTTTCGATCCAATGCTTATATAAAAAAAATACGCAACAAGAGAACCCGGTTTATATGGATTCTAGGAATCCTTAAATGTAAAATAAGATTAAATTGAAAAATCATGCAGATACCAATTTTAGAATTTCAATTTCGAATTTTGTACAAAAATAATCCGATCCAATGAAGTTTTAGCACGCATATTGTGATATGTGTGCTATCTTTATATATTTATATGCGGCTTTAGTATAAATTATTAAAATGACATTGCTGCACAAATTATAATCACGGGAAAATCTGCCTTATTAATCCTACTATAAAAACGAGAACTGTACCAAGCGCATCATAGCAAAGACCTCCACAGGATAATCTCTAAGGATTAAATAAATTGTTTTGAAAGCAAAATGTTTTCCGCATGTGGTCCCTTAGAATGTATCTTTGATATTATTTTAAATTGGTATAGTGGAATTAAGAGATGTGTGTTAATAGTTTTTTGTATAAAATAATATTACGACTATTAATCTACCCAGGCTTACCATAATTTTAATTTAGTGTTGACTCGCTAAAACGGATAACTTCATATTTATGTTCTTTTGAATGCTATAAATATCTTTCTCACACATTAATTAGACAGGTGTTAGGAAAAACATTGTAACCGTCATTTCTAAGCATGATTTACAATGTTATTTCTTTGTCGAATGTCGAATTCGCCTGTGTTGAAGTTCGTGAGTCATTGACATAAATCGTTTAGCTTATCCCAACTGCAACTGCATCTGCGTCTGGTAAAGATTAAATTCGTCTAAATCCTTATTACCGTGATCTTCTAATTGAAGTGGAAGCAGCCAAAACAAATTTAGTCTTACAATTCTTTTCACGAGTCTCATAAGTTCATAACTGAAACTATTTCTACTGGTATACCATATATACAGTCGTCAACAGTGCAATCTCAGAGGCACAGCCCACTGAGTTTCTCGCCGGAACTTCTCAGTGGGTCGCGTTTCCGATCCGGTGGTAGATTCTGCGAAGCACTGCTCCTGCTTGAGTCAGTGTTAGCATCACTCCGGTTTGAGCCCCGTGAGCTCACCTACTAGTTAAGGTTACGCTGAAATACCCTCTCAAGGCTCTCAAGCTTAGGTATAAAAAAAAAGTGCAATCCAGGATTCTACGATGTTTTGGCCACGTATCCCGACGGCCAGCAGAGTCTATCGATCGAGAAACCTATTGTCCAGGGTAGGGTCAACGGTAAAAGGTCTCGTGCACGAAGCCTCATGCGCTGGACTGATCAAGTAAAATGCCCTACCAAAACCTCACTGAATGAGTGCGTGCGCCAAGCCTCAGTTCGCGAACTATGGAGAACATCTGTTTAATAAACAAGGACTCCACATGACCACGACTGCTCTGCCAAGAGTAACCGACTATGATGATGACCTTACAGTCGTCAGTCACTACGCAGAGCGGGAAACATGCAGAAGGTCGGAAATGATAAATTTTTAAATCAAAACCTAAAAGTATTTTAGTGGAAATTTTCGTTTAATCACCACAGTCGGTTCGATACCTAAACTATCTAAATAGTTTTTAATTTAATTAAATAGTTAGTTAATTCTCACCACTAATGGTGAGAATGAATTTTGGACATGATGTATATTACTGGACCTGTGCATATTCATATAATGAACTTGTCTATTTATTGTTCTTCTTTTTATTAGAACGCAGATCCTTATGGGACGATGCGGAGGGGTACCATAACCGGGAAAAAGCGTCCGTAACGTAAGATTTTTATTAGTAATGCACACAGTGTACGGCTTAACTTTGTAATGACGTACAAATTAATAATGCATACAGTGTACGACTTAAGTTTGTAATAACGTAACTGTCAATAGGCAAATTTGAAAGGAACCCTTTACAATTCGCATAGCCTCTCAGCCTTTTTACAATAGATTTGAGGCTTTATTTCAGTAACATATTTTAATCTGTCCATATACATAACATAAATTAGTATTGACAGTGGTTATTTAGCGGTACAAAAGCGGATGGGAAACTCATTTACTTAAAAAAAAAATCTACTTAAAACTACCTCGTAAATTTATCCAGGCAATAAGAAAAGTAATAAAATAAATGTAATTTTACATGTAAATACGAACTCACAAAGGTGAGATTCAGAGTATTAGAAATCAATTTCCACTGCATTGCGGTATGGAGTTTTGTACATAAAATACTAATAATTTATTTTTGTTATTTTATTTTAATGTGCTATACGCGTGATATGCGATGCGATGCGATAGTATTAGAGTAGTTAGAAGTTTTTTGTAGAACTTATTTTTGTCAATTAAAGTTAATAAAATATATTTTTTAATTTATTTTTTATTGCTTAATTGGGTGGACGAGCTCACGGCCCACCTGTTGTCAAGTAGTTACTGGAGCCCATAGACATCTACAGTGTAAATGCCGCCACCTACCTTGAGATATGAGTTCTAAGGTCTTAGTATAGTTACAACGGCTGCCCCGCCCTTCAAACCGAAACGCATTACTGCTTCACGGCAGAAATAGGCGGGGTGGTGGTTTGGGGAGATATATACGACAAAGGGAAGATCTTCCACCGAGCGGTGACATTGCTCGGTAGACCGACGGTCCGAATGTTGTTGTTCGGAACTTGTATATATGCGCTTTATCTTGAAAATGTCGTAAGCGAGATTCAGGCATCTGTCAATTATCTTGCGTTGTATGATGGCTACCCGCCACATCACTCCCCTCCGAGACTGGAGGTCGTGTCATTTTTTTAATTAGCGTTGTCCGTGCTGAGATTAGCTTGCAAGGGCCAGTGCTGCTCGAAGCCTGCGGTGAGTCGAGGCTGAGCTTGAATGCTGCGTGCGTGTCGCCAGTGCTGCTCGAAGTTTGCAGTGAGTCGAAACTGAGCTGAATGCTGCGTGATTGTCGCCAGTGCTGCTCGAAGTCTGCGGTGAGTCGAGACTGAGCTTGAATGTTGCGTGCGTGTCGTGCGTAGTCCATGTGATGCAGAGCTGCCACGCCGGAGATGTGTGACCCCAAGCGTTGATGATCCGGTCGTGGGCTGCGATGAACTGTAGCGGCGTGATGAGGCAGTGAAGTTGCGTGCCGTAGGACCAGGAAGCGCGGTGAGTCGGCTGCGATGGTCCTGTTGAGGCTGCGATGCTGGCTTGCTGTGGGACGACTGTCAATGACGTGTTTTTATCTGCGAGAATGCGGGGATTGTGGTAGCCGAAGTTCTTGATGCGCTGATGATGAATCAGAAGGTTGCGTGTTCATATCACGTCGGAAGTCACCAGTTTGGGAAATATATACGACAAAGGGAAGATCTTCCACCGAGCGGTGACATTGCTCGGTAGACCGACGGTCCGAATGTTGTTGTTCGGAACTTGTATATATGCGCTTTATCTTGAAAATGTCGTAAGCGAGATTCAGGCATCTGTCAATTATCTTGCGTTGTATGATGGCTACCCGCCACAGTGGTAATACCCGTGCGGAGTCACAAGAGGTCCTACCACCCGTATAATTAAAGTAAAGTTTAATTTCCTTTCCAAGCTGATTTGTTGATGATAAAGATTAAACGATATTAAATACATCTGTTTTTTCAGCTTACTACTCAGGGATGCTAAGACAATTAATCTCATCAAGGAATTAATCCGTATTTATGATTAACAGAAGAACTGAATCGCGATTAATATTTCTAAGATATCCTACGTACTTCACTGTCATTTAACGAATTTATTATTAGCTCATGAATATTTGGAGCTCCATTTTGTCCTTCTATCTAATCTTCGCATAGATTTCAAGGAGGTGGCTCACATTCCGCCACTATACCAAATCTTCTCGCCAAGCAATGATATTAATTCTAGGCAAACGTAACCTAGGTAGGAATTATTTAGAATAGACATATTCAACCCAGGTGACGGGGCAAAACAAATCCACCGTCGCCCAAAACATGTCTTGTCGGATCCACTCTTGATGTTTTTAGGCCTTTAAGCACCGGTCACCGTCCTCGTCGAACTCGTCGACTTCGACGAAGAGTTTGACGTGCGAACCAGTCAATAGACACAACCCACTGCGTTTCACGCTAGATCATCTCAGTAGGTCGCGATTACGAATTCAGTCAAGCACTGCTCTTGCTAGGGCCAGTACTAGCAATTCCCACAGCTTGGGCCCGTGAGCTCACCTACCGGTCGCGTGAAGTTGGCATAACTTCTTAGACTACCAACCATTAGGTAGGGGAAAAAAAAATTAGAATAGATATACATTTTTTGTCGCTTAGCTTAGACGTAGCGTCGCTTCGTCACGCAAGAACGCATATTGGTCTTAACTTCAACATCTTGTATAACAAGTTTCCTAGTCCAAGACAAGTGAAAATAAATACACACTGGTCTTGTTGCTCATTAATTGGGATGAACTGGATTAGTCTCGACTTCGGTGCATCATCTCGACATATCGGATCCAATATTATGCAGAGCTGGGAATGTTTTGCGAATACACGTCATGTTTTGGTATTTTATTTTCGATGACGTAAGTAAATGAGTTCAGAAGAACCATAACGTAATAACTGCCGTTCCATTTGCAATACCAGTATACTTTAGAATTAATTTCATTAATGTCTCTTTGACTCGTTAAGACGCATCGAAGCGTCTTTAAGTTAACGCGTTAAGCAAAAACTTTGTACCCCTTTTTACGAAAATTGCGCGGACGGAGGAGTGTGAAATTTCCGACACTTATAGATACTTAGAAATCACTTCTTACTTTCTTAAAAATCAAAATAAAAACATTACACACGCTACCATGTATTTTACACACACACGCATATACTCTTTTGTTTATTTTCAACCTTTTGTTAATACTTAAAATCTGTGGTCAAATTGAGAATAGATTAATATTGTTTGTCTTTAATATTACTCGTATTTGTCTATAGTGTAGCCCTGGTGAAATCTGTGATTATAGAAGTAAAGTCGTTGACAATGAACCATAATAATTCTCAAACTTATAATTTAAATTAATAATCATGATCGAATTACGACCGCTGGGCGACCACTAGTTAAAAATAAATGACCAATCACAATCTGCCTTACCTACCCGTAACTCATACTACCCAAATTACATACTGAACAATTTTCGATCGATTCTCCAAAGATTAATCGATGCGAGTGTAGAATATTTGCAGAATCGATAAAAGTAACAACTTGCCGCCGCAGATTGAGGTGTTTTTAACCAGGCAAGCTCATGTTATATGCATGAGGCGACTGTAGGAGGATGCATGATCACCTGTGTTTGATGTTACAGCCATTTTAATAGGGCTGACCGTCGACTATTGAACTTTAACTTTCTGTAATTTAAATATTATTTAAGGTGTAATAGCGTTTGGTAATGAGACGATTTTAATTATAGGATATGAACATCATTTCATGAAATGGAATTATAATGTGTTAATAAAAATAATCCATTTCTGACCAGAAGTATTTCAATATTACTGCTATTTCTAGTTCTAATTACCTTATAATTGTTAGTTGTGCTTTTTTGATTTCTAAATTGGTCACACAATGAAAATTAAAGGTGATGTTTTAAAGATCGCTCAAGATGGACGGCATATTTAAAAAAAATTGTTTTCATAAAATAATAAGGATTCAGAAACAAAATTAAATACTTATTTCATTATGGATGTTTTATAAGTACCTAATGTTTTCTTGCAATTTTACGTGAGTAGAACTAAAACTGTTATTGTTTTTTTTTTTTTTTTTTTATTGCCTTTGTAGTCAGACGTGCATACGGCCCACCTGATGGGGAGTGGTTACCGTCGCCCATGGACTTCAGCAATGCTATGGGCAGAGCCAAGCCGCTGCCTACCGCTTAATACTCTCCACAAGCCTCGTTTGAAGAAGGACATGTCATAGCGCTCGGGAAACACCGTGGAGGGGAGCTCATTCCATAGCCATTGTTTTTCAGGCGCATAAACTCATGCGTTACATATTAATGCAATATGTATTACAATTATATGTTTAGTTGGTTAGACGGGTGGACAAGCTCGCAGTCTGCCTGCTGTTAAGTGGTATTGGAGCCCGGAGACATCAACGATGTTTATACCGCTATCTACCTTGAGACATGACAAGTCTCAGTTCTACTGTACGACAGCAGCCCCACCTTTCAAACCGGAACGCATTACTGCTTCACGGTCAATCACGGCAGAAATGGGCAGGGTTGTGCTACCTACACGTGCCGACTCACAAGACGTCCAACGACCAGTGTCACTAGAATATACTTGTTGAATAACAAAGCATGTAATTTCTACTATCGATTCCAGAAACTGTAACTAAAATGCTTAAAATAATCTGCATCATTGACAGCAGCCTTGGGCATACTAATGTTGGTGGTCTCTTCCTTAAGTTTCATATCTTCAAAATCGTTCAAGAGTAAAGGAATCTTGACCCTTAAGTGCTCGAAACAAACATCCACAATTGCGGAAGCAGTTGTTAATTGCAATTGAAGATAATGAGACCCCGAGGTAATTAGCGTCTCTTTTATTACTAGCTACGAATAGGCAGGGCATACGGCTCACCTGATGTGGAATTAGCGTTGGGGCTTTACATGATTACCGCTGCGTTGAAGAGAATCATTTGTACTGGTCAGCTGTTTGGATGTTTGTGAATGCGTCTTGGGATAGCTGATCTTTATGAACACCATCGGGTTGCTCCTTGGATGGTTTTTAGCGATGGTTTATACAGAATGAGGAAAACATCTGAAACAATACCATATGCAATTGCGTTTTGTTTGGTATTTATTTTGATGAGACAAAAAAAAAGTAGAATTATTGGACTGGATTTTGTGATATAAGTTATAGGTCGAAACATTTATTTGACAATCAAATGGCACAGGTGTGATGGATTATGACGTGAGAAAGGTTGGGCCGAATTTGTGTTCATAATTTGGATGGATGATTTTTTTTTAAAACTCCATTGGAAACGATCCAGTGAGCGATATTCACTACCGATCTCGACGTCACCCTGAACACGTCATTACGGATCCTCCCGATCCACTAACGGTGCTTTTAGGTACCTCAAGCACCGGTCATCGTTCTCGTCAAACCCGTCGCTTGCGACGAAGGGCTCAACGAGTGAATTAACCCATAGACACGACCCACTAAGTTTCTCGCCGGATCTTCTCAGTGGGTCGCGTTTCCGATCCGGTGATAGATTCCGCGCAGCACTGCTCTTGCTAGGGCCAGTGTTAGCAACACTCCCGGTTAGAGCCCCGTGAGCTCACCTACACGTCAAGGAGAAGCTGAAATAGCCTCTCAAGGCTATCAGCATAGATAGGAGGAAATAATTTTCGATAGCGTTTCAAACAAAATATGTCCATTCGGTTATATTTCTCTTCGAATAATTCATGCAAGCGTGGAAATGAAATCGTGACCTGGAATTGAAGAATACCCTTATTCTCTAATCCCATCGATAAAGCATAAACAGTGACTCAGGGCGCTACCGTTGCTAAATCCGTACAGCGTTTCCTATTTTCGCAACTTGCGTCGACATTGTATCCCTGAACGCTTATCAGAATGTCTACTGAACTGTCACCAGTGTTCAGGATAAGCTCTTGCGCGACCAGCGTGATTTGCATTCCGGAAACAAAGCTATGGACTTTATGTTATTAAGGATAGGTCTTATTTCTCTTTAAGGCTAACATTTAAACGCTCACAGTTGTATGGTTTTGCTTAAGCTGTAGTAACAAGAGACTAGCTACTCTATTGGGTAAGAGATATGGTTGTTTGTATTGAGTCAGTCGTGAGCATGTGCGGGAATCAGTAAACAATATTTCACAATAATTCATTTGCATCAAGATTTTATTTATGCTAAAGAATCGTATAGAATGGTCAGATCATTTATTATGTTACATTGATTCAAATTATCATTAAATGATTTCAAAGATCGATAACATGATTTACGTACTGTGTGCTGTCACTTCTGTATATACATATTTGGTGTTTGAATAATCTTGAATAAGATTTGACCTCTATGAACTCTCACACATCTGTCTTGTGTTTGTAAGCTGGCCGTAACTTACATACGCCGCAATGTATTATTTTATATTTCAAATGTTTTAGAATTTTTAAAAGTTACTCGAATTTTATTGCTGGTTTTCTGAGCATCCGCCAGCCTATTGTAACGCGCTGTTCCTGTTAATTTTGTCAGAAGACGTCCATTTCTGCCAGCCCTCGGCGAAATATTGAAGGCGTCATCAAAGATTATCACACCGTAATTGCAGTTCGGTACGGTAAGGACGGGGTTCGATGTGCGCGGATAAAGACTTAAATATAGACGTTACGATTTTTATAACATACTTATTGAACTAAAATATAATCTACTAGCTGACCCGGCAGACTTCGTAGTGCTTCAATAGATAAATAAAAGACCTAAGCTTTTGTATAAAATAAACTTAAACAAACAAAAGGAATCCGTCCAACGGGGGGACACATCAAGGGAAAAACAAAATTGTTTGTTTTTATATAATTCCGAGCTTTTCATATTTATTCACCTTTTAAACCTTCTCTGGACTTCCACGAATAATTCAAGACCAAAATTAGCCAAATCGGTCCAGCCGTTCTCGAGTTTTAGCGAGACTAACGAACAGCAATTCATTTTTATGTTTAAAGATTATAAATTGAAATTTAAGACCTGGGCTTGTGGAATTGTTTCCATTATTTTAACGTAACTATCTCATTTGGCCGATCACCGTTGAAGACAAAGTTTGGTGTGGTCTTAAAATCAATGTATATATTATGTTCTCTAAAGACTTCGAAGACTGATTAAATTGAAATTGAAATCTTCAGATTGGCATAGGATCAAAGATGGGCCAGTAAAGTGACTCGGGTTTCACTAGGTCGAATTCCGATGCCAATGTCGAACTTCGATTCCAGTTTTGTCGATTTCACTTACACGTATGTGTTAAGGGAAATGCCAGCTCGAAGCTCAGCGACTTATACTGTGAAGTTCATTCAAATTTTAGGCGGCGCTTATAAAAGTTTTCATAAAATAACAGCGCGAGACATGCTTTCTTAATTAACAATTATAACGGAACGTAATTTCCGAACGTGCGATACCGCCCCCGCCGCCGCCTTACCGCCCGCTGAGACAGCTCTCTGAGCGCGAAAACACACGCCCTCAGCGCGCGCGACGACGACCAGTAAAATATTGCGAGTCTTAGTTTAACTGTACGATTCTCAACTCATTTTGTATTTTATTTTAGTTATTGTGTCGCTTTTATATTAAAACCTCATACCAAATCAGTGTAAACATTATTTCTATATCATCTTCGCCAACAGCCCGGAACAACGAACTCACAAAAACTCACAAAAGTCCCGCCAGTCGGACTTGTAGTGTTAAACAATTCTTTACTTATGTAGGTAGCGGCTTGGCTCTGCCCCGGGCATTGATGAAGTCTATGGGTGACGGTAACCACTCACCATCAAGTGGGCCGTAAAAACTTATTATAATACGTCAATGACAATTATTATATCTGAATCGGGTTACATGAAATCGCTTTCCGCTCTTCCATCATAATCGTGATCAACATAACCTCGACTGTATCTCGCAATTGGCGAGAAAAACGGGTGAATTAAATGATAGGGTGGACCCCAACAGTTTGTTTTCGCTTTACCGTGTTAAAATTATATGAGCTTTTGAAATTTGCATGTAAGTGCACGGTATCGTTTTTTCTGGACGCAACGAACCGGCTTAAACTGGATTTGAACTTTTATGTTCGCTGAGTGACTGAATATTTAAAATTGACTTATTATAGAAAACTTTTGGTTATTATAATGAGTGTTTTAATTTATTTTCAATGCATGAAAATCCTAGTAATATAATGATTTTCGTCTTCTTTTTTTGAAACCAAACCCTTAATTACATTGTCGAGTTTAATGAACGAAAAAAAAAGAACTTCAAATGGATTTTTTATTTTAAGAGGTCAAAATCGAACTAAGAACAGATAACATATTATCCTCCATAGAATTAAGTCGTCGTGGCCTAAAGGATAAGATGTCCGGTGCATTCGTATCTAGCGATGCACCGGTGTTCAAATCCCGCAGGCGGGTACCAATTTTTCTAATGAAATACGTACTCAACAAATGTTCACGATTGACTTCCACGGTGAAGGAATAACATCGTGCAATAAAAATCAAACCCGCAAAATTATAATTTGCGTAATTACTGGTGGTAGGACCTCTTGTGAGTCCGCACGGGTAGGTACCACCGCCCCGCCTATTTCTGCCGTGAAGCAGTAATGCGTTTCGGTTTGAAGGGTGGGGCAGCCGTTGTGACTATACTGAGACCTTAGAACTATATCTCAAGGTGTGTGGCGCATTTACGTTGTAGATGTCTATGGGCTCCAGTAACCACTTAACACCAAGTGGGCTGTGAGCTTGTCCACACATCTAAGCAATAAAAAATAAAAAAACATTATTTTCTCTGCACCATTAAGTCAGGATTTTTTGGCGGGAACGCGAGGCGAAGTTTTGTGAGTTGTTTTATTTTGTTAATTTAGTATTTCTTCAGGTTTAAATGTGTAAAAATTGTGTAATAAATGTGTAATAATAAACTATTTAGTGTCTGTGAAAGTGCACAAATGTGGGAAAATAAAACAAACCCGCTGGACGTAGCCCTCGGATTCTTCCAAAAAGTCAAATGACACAGTCTCAGTAAATAACCATCATTTACCTAAGACTTGTTTCATTTAATTCATTTAACCATCTTGTTTCATATAATTTCATCAAAATTGACTAAATTCTCCAATTACAAAGTACACTTAGAAAAAAAAGAAATGGACGAAAGAATATTTGATAATCTACGTCAGGGTTACCGCGTCAACGAATTCAAAACGTAACAAGGCAATTTAAATTCTGATGGCTTTTTACCGATTTTTTGTAAATGTTTATACATTAATTGATACGTTGTTTATTATGAAGATCTTATCTATGGTCCACGGTGAAACTTTGTTTTGACGCGGCCGTGTTTAGTTTTCATATAAATGAGTGTATATTCTGCTTGTCGATTATTTTTATCAAATTCGATCTTAATATAGTGTGGTTTCACTGTATCATTAAAACATGGTATTAGAGGCATGTGACAACTATGTAACCATACGGTTGTTGTGGTGTGTTGGTTTTTATTTGCATTTATACAGCGCGCATCCGGTATCAAATTAAAATAGTAAAATAACCAATAAATGAGTGTTTAAAATAGAAGTTATTTTTGCTAGGCGTGTCCGGGTTATAACAAGCTATACAACAAATGAAAAAAAAAGTAATGTCTACTATACACACACACCACTGTCTACATTGTCTGCACTGTCTCCATACTACCTAGTCAGGTCATAAATTCTGTCACATGTTTAATGTAAAATAATTGAAACAAGTTTATTCATAATGTTTAACCATTCATATACCAAAATGAACTTAACAAAACATAGATTCTTATGACACTAAAGTTTATTAAAAATGACCTCCGTGATTTTGAATACAGTCCTTCAATCTGCGCGGCCAGTCGTCTATCGCAGCAAGAACGAGGTCCATGTCAATATCGGCGGCTGCCTTAATCAAGGATGTCTTGAGTGACTCCAAATTGGGATGAGGCTTTGAGCACGCCTTTTCTTCCAAGTGTTGCCATATCTTGTAATCTAACGGATTCAAATCTGGACTGGAGAAGGGCCAGTCTTCGTGCCGGATGAAGTCGATTTCACGCGCCGCCAGCCAGTCTTGTGTGCTCTTCGCTCTATGAGCTGGCGCCGAATCTTGTTGGAATACCCAGTACCTGTTATTGAACATGGTATGAGAAACAGGTTCCACAAGGTTCGTCAGGACTGTATTTTGATACACAACTGCATTCGTTTTTACACCTTTCTCACAAAAATGTACCTCTGTTAAGCCCCAATAAGAAACTCCCAACCATACCATGAGCGAGGATGGAAAATGACCTCGTTGGACACGCGGAATACGGTTGCTCGCTTCTTCACTATTGTGTGCGTACACCTTATCATTTTGTTTGTTGTAGCTCTATTCTACGGTAAAAAATTTTTCATCCGAAAAAAGAATTTCCCGATATTTTTTTCCCGCGTACCGCTTCAACAAAGCGCGGCATCTCTTCAGTCTCAGGTCCATTAGACGAGCATTCAAACGATGTCCTGTTTTTCTTCGATATGCCCGAAGCCCTAAGTCTTCATTTAACACCCTTTTCACCGTGGTTCTGCTTAACCCCATCTGAAGGACCAACAGTTTCTGCTTACGTTTGGGATTTCTTTGAATTCACGCCTTCACAGCTTTTATCACTGCTGGAGTCCTAACAGACCGAGGGCGACCACTTCTTGACCTGTCATCTACACTAGAGTCTTCATTGTATCGTTTCATGGTACGATAAACGAATCTTTTGATTATATTAAAATTTTTCAGTATGTTAAAAATTTGAATTGGCGCGTAACCGCAACGATGCACCGCAATAACTGCAACACGGTCTTCTTTAAGCGTCCACTCCATATTTAAAAATGAGTAAAATTCTAAAAGTATACATTTTTATTTTCATGAACAATTCGAAATTCGAATTCAATAAACTTTTTTGTGGCCAGCATTCTAAAAGAAAAGATTTTACTGTGTGACAATACTTATGACCTGACTAGGTATTATCTATTATCATACTATTATCATTTCTCATTGTAAACTTATTTTTGTATTATAAACTCAAAACCACACATAAATTGTTACAGAAATAAAGAATAAAAAGAAACATTTTTAACCAAACAATAAAATAGATAATCACGATCCAATTTCATTTCCTGGCAACATTCCAAGTTTTGCGACGAAAAAAAAAACTGCAAGCAAAAAAACACTGTCGAACAATTGAATGAGCCGTTAATTTAATTTTTAAATAAACATCTCCCTCTTGTATCGCTTCTTAGAAATGGTAATGAGACGTGAATTTATTGTTACGTTGTTTTGCTTGTGTTAAAACGTTACTCACGGAAATTTGAATTTTCGGATCTACTCCGAAAGTTTCTTTTCCTTTTATTCGATAAATCAAAAAACAAAACCGGACGGACACCAATAACAAATATAAAAAGTAGTTTTTATTAAGTTTATATTTAAGTTTTTAGTTGTAAGTTTTTATTCTATATATCCTCGTCCGAACCACACTGATTGGATATGGAGCTCTCCAGCCAAGTAAACCTCTGTACTGACTCCAACACACAGCTTTGGAGTTTTAAGTCTAGTGCTTTTTGACTTTACCAGCATGTCAACGCTATTGTTGGAGTATCAACATACGGAGATCTTCAGGTTTTGTTTGAATCTGATCCAAGGTCGAAGTCATCAACACTATATCGTCCGCACTGTCAAGGTCCTCTAAGATATTTTCACTGCATTCAATGCTCCGTGGTGTAGTCACAACTTCTTGCATTATGTCATCCGGTAAAATAATGAATAGTAACGAAGGCAGGAGACAATCCTGCTTAACACCCGCTGTTATTTGAATAGAGGTATCCGGAACTTGGTCATGCACGACCCTACATGTATTACCTCTGTATGAGGCCTAGATTATACCAATGATTCTATTTGGTATACCTTTTTGTCTTAATCAGTAAAGCCACGGGTGCGTTTGCGCAGTTGAAACCGGCCTGGAAGTCAAGTGTCATGACTCGTCGGATCAAGTTGGATCCTGTTCTACTCTATTATCAAAAGTACTCTCCTGTTTAGATGTGTGACCTGGAGATTGACCAAGACACTCACGAACCAACTGCAGGTGTTTGAAAATAAGGGCCAGTCGCTATATCAAATAAATATCTCTGGGCTAAATGTGACCAAACCCTATCGCGCAAGACATGGCCTATCGGAAATAGCGTTGGATAGCACAGACTGTACGGCGCAGCGGCGTCAACGCAGCATCAATCGGTAGGCAGCGGCTTGGCTCTGCCCCTGGAATTGCTGAAGTCCATGGGCGACGGTAACCACTCACCATCAGGTGGGCCGTATGCACGTCTGCCTACAAGAGCAGTAAAAAAAAATCCATCGTGTTTGAGTGGCAGCCGTGGGGCAGTAGAAGACCTGGTCGCCTTGTACAGTGTACACATTTAGCGACGCACCATCGAGAGCGAGATAAGGACTGCCAACGTGACTTGGAGTGCTGTCAAGGAGCAAGCGCAAGACAGGGTGAAGTGGAGACAGCTTGTGAGGGCCCTATGTACCAGCGGGGTACCCTAGGACTACAACAACAACAACAGGTTTTATTCTAATCACTATATGCAGTCTTTTTTTTTTTTTTTTTTCGGATAGAGGGCCGAACCTCCTACGAGGTCCCCGCGCAAAAGGGGCGCGCGGGGTGTGTGAGACTCAACGATCTGCATGTTGTTGTGAGCAGATCGCGGGCCCAAGGATTTTAGGGCCCACCCACTAAACGACTCCCCTGCACTCTTACACCCGACGTCCCCTCCGAGGTCAGAACCCGGATGAGGTAGGGGGGCTACCGTGGTCAACACTACAACCAGACGGCGCGGCTCACCCCAAGGACGCCCAGCCGACGGAGCCTTCGAGGCGAATCGAAGGCTCTCAAACGTCGGCCGTCTCGGACTATATGCAGTCTGGTCTCACACTTTTTAGCACCGCTATCACAGATTCATTTTCACTATTCATTTTAGTTTAAATTTATGTAATTATCAAATATCCTCTTTGTTTTTCCTTATAATAATTGTTATATTTGAATATCATAACAATAACCATGATTTACTGGTGGTAGTACCTTTTGTGATTCCGCACGGGTGGTACAACCACCCTGCCTATTTCTGCCGTGAAGCAGTAATGCGTTTCGGTTTGAAGGGTGGGGCAGCCGTTGTAACTATACTGAGACCTTAGAACATATCTCAAGGTGGGTGGCGCAAGGTGGTTGTAGATTTCTATGGGCTCCAGTAACCACTTAACAACAGGTGGGCTGTGAGCTCATCCACCCGTCTAAGCAATAAAAAAATAGATCATCAATAGTAAAATAAACGAAAAATATTAAAAAATAAAAATAAAAATTTATAATATCATTATAATATTGTGTTTAGGTAATATGTATAGGTTGTAATGACTATAGTAGAATTTCTATCTTTGAAAGGTCAAACATTCCGTATTGAATGGTGAGACGGCCGCTATGCGATAACATTAACGATTTCCTCCTCATGTTCCAAGGGGGATGCGGTAATCTCGCAGCAATGGCTACTGAATGTCGCATCTATTGAATTAAAAACTTATTTACCGCCCGATCTAGGGTAGACGCCGACTTAAATTCCGTCATTACGTAACCACAATACATCCGACGTCTTCTTAAATATAAATTAGCATCAGCTTCGAATAAAATGATAATATTTATTGAAACTAGATACGATAACGGCTCCCAGGTGTAGCGGCAGACCGTTTACGCTGAACTGGTATTGAAACATTGATTTAATCAACATACTGTTACTTTAGTGTCAGAGAGGGCCTTAACTAGCGGTCATAGGCGGAAGGTGTTTGCTAGTCGAAGTTAGTGGACTCATTCATAATATTTTTTGAGCACTTTTTTAACTTCAGACTTTTAAATCAACTCCTTTCTACGGATTTTTGTTCTTACCCTTTAGACATTCTTCAAGCGTGTTCGAAAACAGTTCTGAGCCGTAGCTAGCGGCTTTGCTGTGAGCGCTGAAGACCAACCCTACTGTTTTAAAAGTCATTAAAAAATGTGCCATCAGGGGTACCTATCGTCGGAGCTGCGCCGTCTGGTTGTAGTGTTGACCGCGGTAATCCCTTACCTCATCCGGGTTCTGACCTCGGAGGGGATCGGACGCTTGGGCGAAGAGTGCAGGGGAGTCGTTTAGTGAATGGGGCCCCGAAAACATCCTTGGGCCCGCGGTCTCGCAGTCGCGGCCCAGTCCTACATACCCCGCGCGCCCCCTAGACGCGGAGACCTCCAAGGAGGTCCGCCCTCGGCCCAAAAAAAAAGAAAAAAACGGGGTACCTACCGCCAAGCGATTGCCGACTGCTATCTGAATTATTCGATTTTGGTCATCTGCCCTTTTTAATATTATGCTTATCTTTCTTCTTTACCCACCCTCTCGATCAGTATATAATAAAAATCAACATGGTCATAGCAGTTTTTGTCGCAAAGTAAACATGCATAACGGAGTATAGGGTCAGGCGACTATTATAACATTCCGATATTTCTATACGATCGAGAATATTCTTTATTACTGTCTATAAAAATAAAACATGCTTGTATTCTAGTGATTATAGACTAGATGTTTTAGCTTCGCACCAGATAAGATGCAGAAATATGCTAATTTGCATTAGACGTTGGTATTTTGTTTTAACTTATTTGACGCTTACTCGTTTGAGTTCATCCAAATTCAGTAGCGATAAGCCTTTTTTTTTGGACTTAGAATGTTGTTTTAGGTTAGGTTGTTTTGTCTATCTAGAGGCCTGGATAGGCTATTTTCGAATCTAATTTGGAAATAATCTAAGCGGTAGGCTGCAATTGAGTCTCTATTAGAGATATTAATGAACATAGTGAACAACATCCACCTCCAAACGTATACCTAATTTTAATGATCACAAAAATAGCCGTTTTATATTGTACAAATAAAAACAAAAACAAGATAACTATAGCACTATTCCATTAGTGTTGATAAATAATAATAAAAATCTAATACACGTGTAGCAATTAAAGTGCAATAGATATGCAATAAATGTAAAAAAAAAACTCACACTAACCAGTACCGATTAAAATGTTTTAATAGGCCCGGTTATACTGGTTCTCGTTCGCGGTGGGTGGTGTCAACCAGCCAATCAGATACCTCATGTTTCACGCCATTTCTTCGTATCAATGAATTATTGGATGTGATTCATTGGGACGTTCCTATCTTATTTGTACTTTAATGTATACTTTACATTAACTAGATTCGAGTGTGAGGGAACTACTTCAGAAAACTAAGAATGTGTCATTGATAGCTCTGAATATGATGGTATTGCTTACTTCTCTTATAAAAGACTAGCGACCCGCCCTCGCTTCGCTTCGGAAACTGTAATTTATTTAACTGTAACTATTAAAGAACATCTGTGCAATAAAGCTTACTATAAAGTCAATGATTATCTAGAAGATTGCACAAAGCGGGAATGAGTTGCTCGCTCCGGGCATTTCAATATTGTAGTAATTGTTACGTTATAATACTCATTGTAAAAAATTCATATATAAAAAAAAACTAATATTAAAAAATAAATAAAAAATAATTTCATATGTAAAAAAAAAAGGCATGCCCGCTGAGTTTCTTGCCAATTCGTCTCAGGACGGAGGCTAGTTCTTGTGAATTGGCGGTAGTTCTTTTGACGTTCAACAAGTATGTACTTTCATTTATGTTGAATAAAAATTTTTTGATTTGATTTGATTTGATTTGATTTGATTTGATTTGATTATTGATTTCTCCACTATTTAATGGATGTTATTATACATATAAACCTTCCTCTTCAATCACTCTATCTATTAAAACCGTATCAAAATCCGTTGCGTAGTTTTAAAGATTTAAGCATACATAGTGATATAGGGACAGAGAAAGCGACTTTGTTTTATACTATGTAGATTACACTAAAAAACGATTTTCTCCATTGCTTGCTATAATACACAACTAAAGCCGCGTTGGGTCAATGACCTTGAAAGTCCTAAAGCGTAAGAATAAAATATCGGTGATCAATACGGGATCACGGGTTCGGTTCTTGATTCGACTCTCGCACTTTTCTAACAAAAATGCCACTTCACATTATTCATTATTTAAAGTCAGTTGAATTTTTTTTACCTATGCGGATGGCTTTGAGAGGCTATTTCAGCTTCGCCTTGACGTGTAGGTGAGTTCACGGGGTTCAAACCGGAGTGATGCTAACACTGACCGTAGCAAGAGCAGTGCTTCGCAGAATCTACCACCGCATCGGAAATGCGACCCACTGAGAAGATCCGGCGAGAAACTCAGTGGGCTGTGTCTATGGGTTAATTTACTCGTCGAGCCCTTCTTCGCAGAGACGGGTTCGGCGAGGACGGTGACCTTAATTACGAATTACCTTGATTACCAATAATTACGAATTATCTTGATAAATTTCAATTTAATGAAAGAATAAAAAACTTACCTATTTTTTGACGATAAGGACATTATTGCTTACCTAAATATTACCTACCCGGAAATTGAATCTTTATCTAGTCTGCAAGTGCCGCGCGTATGTCCAGCCACATGTCTACTAGGTCGCGTTTGGGATAGCACGGACGCCATCACTACCGTACCGAAGATATAATTAGAAGTATAAATATTTACTAATTAGTGAAAGTCGAAAAAGCGAAACAGAAAAGTAATGTTTTTATTCTAATAAATTATTTTGATTAGAATAAGTAAGTTTATGTATCATTGAGTTATTTGCTACAAAAGGTTATTATGAAATTGAAAAAGCTAATCATATGAACCGAATTGAAATTAAAGAAAAATTGTAGAACGAAACTGCTATTTTATATATTTTTAACCATTGCTATCTATTTAGATTAAATTTTTTTTTATTGCTTATATTGGTGGACGAGCTCACAGCCCACTTGGTGTTAAGTGGTTACTGGAGCCCATAGACATCTACAACGTAAATGCGCCACCCACCTCGAGATATAAGTTCTAAGGTCTCAGTATAGTTACAACGGCTACCCCACCCTTCGAACCGAAACGCATTACTGCTTCACGGCGGAAATAGGCGGGGTGATGGTACCTACCCTTGCGGACTCCCAAGAGGTCCTACCACCAGTGAATTAATTATAAAATATGAACGATACAATTCAATACATATACATTTAGTTCTGATTAATGAGTCAATGACGTTTGGTAGACTTAATTTGTGCGTGAGGAATGAATGGGGACTGTAGAAATGGTTTTAGTATTTGCACCTTTTTTTTTCCTACCCAAGCTGATGGTCTAGAGAGACCATATCAGCGTAACCTTAACTAGTAGGTGAGCTCACGGAGCTCAAACCTGACGATGTTGCTAACACGGACCCTAGCAAGAGCCGTGCTTCGCAGAATCTACCACCGGATCGGAAACGCGACCCACTGAAAAGATCCGGCGAGAAACTCAATGGGCTGTGTCTCTGGGTTAAATATTTGCATAGTAAGTTCAGTTGGTATCATGAGCTAATTAAAATAATATGTGAAAGAATCTGTCCAGTAAGCCGAAATTGTAGCAGTACATGTTTTTTTGGATTAGTAGAGCTTATTACGAACTAAGTCGAGTAGGGGCGTTCGATATAATCTTCGTGTCAAATTCTGACGCGAAGCTGTTGTAGGTTCGACATTTTGCAGCCACGCATGTCCACTGCTGGACATAGGCCTCTCCCAAGGTTCACCACAGTAATCGGTCTTGGGCAACCTTCATCCAGCAGATTCCCGCGGCTTTTAGCAGGTCATCAGTCTGCTTAATGGGAAACCTACTCGAGCCGCGCTTTCCGGTGAAATTATGAAATACAATTTACACTTCAACTTAAAGGATGTTCGTTTTCGGGTCTAACTAACTTTAGAACGGCGCCGCGGCGGTTGGTCAGTAGCCATGCGCCCATGAATCCTTCTAGTTACGAGCTCTCTTGCTCAGAAATCTATCTATCAGCCCACACACGTTCACTTCCAGACAGAGGCCTCTCTTAAGGCTCACCACAACGACCAGTCTTGCGCTGCCCGCATCCACCGGATACCCACATTGCTTACAAACAAAACCTCAAAAAAAAACCAGTAATATGAAGCACTCGGCTTGAAAAATAAAGTCCAAACTAAATACCAAACATTGTTTTCCAGTCTGTTTAGTTAAAACAATACAGTACTTTAAAGCTCTAAACAATAGAAGCTGGCCATAAAAGCTCCACAAATAAAAAAAGGAGTAGCAATAATAATTTGCCACGTCATTTTTGCAATTCTTATTTCATAACGACTCTGCCCTGCTCTTGCATCCTAATGTGTGAGTAGGATGCCATTTCAAATGGAATTATAGGAAATTTTACAGGTAAAGTCGTGGTTCGTGTTACGGCTTACACGTTTTGAAATATACCAAGCTTTTGGCAGCTTCGCTGAAATTATTCTATATAATGAGTATACGGTGGATGGATTTTGAAGTCTTCGTGTTCGAAGATTCGACTTTGAAGCCTTATTTGGATTAGTACCCAAATGTCAGTGTGCTGAGTGAACAGCAGCTCATTTCAGAGCCGCGCAGTATGGGGCGAAAATGATCTCTTGAACATGCCCGAGCCGATATACAGAGGGCGGCAAGGACCAAATAAGACTGTTAATATCATAGCTGATTTATTTTTGGTCCGTAGAATTTAACGCCACAAATTATAAGAAGCTTTTCAGCCAGAGGATAATACAGACTACAAGATTGTCTATGCCCCTAATCTTGCAGCTCATTTGGAATTTTTGGGTTTACAAAAGTATAGTTACGTCTTTTGGCTATATTATTTTGAGCAGACTTTTTTTTCTACCTCCTGGATCCATCGGGTCTTATCCATAGTGCGTTTTCAGAGATTATTGTTATAGGATCATACACCGACTAGTTGAAAAGTGTTCTTGGCGCAATCTTGTTATTGATAGAGCCCATAGTCGACGATGATCGCCCACCACCAGGCAGACCGTCTGATCGTCTACTAGCTATTAATCAGAAAAAAGGTGTATGCGGTTCGGGTATAGTTTGTGACTTAAAGTATACCTAATTTCTAATATCCCGATTTCTTATCTAATTGCGATTTAAATTTCTAGTGACCACCTCAAACTATGGCCTAAAAATATATTATCCTTTACTAAAGTTCGTGTTAAAAAAGGACAGAGGAACGTACACCGCACAGACACTTCCCAAATGTATCCTAGTTTGTTCAGCGCCGGACCCTCCAAGTGGCCGTTAACGCTATCAATGTTTATGAGGTCGGAGCCGGCGAGTGAAACGAAACGGACGTCGTGTGTTGTAAAGGTGCATACGTTGCATACGCCTTATGTTTTAATGGTCTACCTGGATTGAGTATTGACAGATGTTGAGAAAGTATGTTGAAAGAGGAGATATATAGTTAGATGTATTTGTCTTATCAGAGTATACCATAAGGCATTTGATTTATAAGCTACTGATGATTTTACCTCGAGTTATACCTTAGAAAAAGCTAAGTAGCAATGATATGAAATTGCATGTGTAAATGGAGAAAATTTGACAATAGAAATGACGAAAATTTTTCTTGATGAACAAAATGATGAGTGTTTCTAAATTTATAACAGCTGAAGTCCGTAGATATAATTTCTATTAGTTTCTTATTGAAGTATTTTCTTCTTTTTCTTTTCTGTTTTTTCAAATTTTATTGAGTAATTTTTTTTTTATTGCTTATATTGATGGACGAGCTCACAGCCCACCCGATGTTAAGTGGTTACTGGAGCCCATAGAAATCTACAACGTAAATGCGCCACCCACCTCGAGATATAAGTTCTACGGTCTCAGTATAGTTACAACGGCTGCCCCGCCCTTCGAACCGAAACGCATTACTGCTTCACGGCGGAAATAGGCAGGGTGGTGGTACCTACCCGTGCGGACTCTCAAGAAGTCCTACCACCAGTGATTACGCAAATTATAATTTTGCGGGTTTCATTTTTATTACACGATGTTATTCCTTCACCGTGGAAGTCAATCGTGAACATTTGTTGAGTACGTATTTCATTAGAAAAATTGGTACCCGCCTGCGGGATTCGAACACCGGTGCATCGCTACATACGAATGCAGTGGACGTTTTATCCTTTAGGCCACGACGACTTCTAAATTGTTTAACAACATAGTGAATACGATATAAGGCGTACATAAAATGATTTTTGATAGATATTTAAATTTACCAAGAATTCCCGTTACCATTACCCCACCATAAAGACACAAAACATTAAACAAATTTCGAAATTAATTCTCAAATCATAAATAATTAGAACGCATCTTAAAAAAATATTGTAAATGTAATTAAAGCAATAAAAACATTGACATAAGCTATAAAACAGGAAGCTGTAATATGAATGACGGTAAATTACTTTAAGATATATGATCGCGTGTTTAAATACAACAAATCATTGCTACCTACGTGGACGATGAAATATATAACTTAAGTTTTTACTGGTTCGGGAAGCTCAAAGAGATAGGACGCTCTATCGACATATCTGCGCTATGCTCACACATTTCGACCTGCTGAGCTGTTTAACCCTTCGGTTCTGGACGAATGAACGCTACGTGAAAAATAAGCAGGCTGGTGGTATCCATAGGGATATACCCATAGGAATAATCCACCAATGTCATAGGAATGAGCGAAATGGGTAGGATGTAATAACCGACTATTCTGTAATACAGGGTGTGATTGGGTGGTGTGGAGTGCATTGGTTACGAGAAGTTGCCAGTCTTGCTACGGACTTCAAAACATGTCAATTGAAGAGACTTGACTATATTAGTGGTAGGACCTCTTGTGAGTCCGCACGGGTAGGTACCATGGTCCTACCTAGTTCTACCGTGAAGCAGTAATGAGTTTCGGTTTGAAGGGTAGGATAGCCGTTGTAACTATACTGAGACCTTAGAACTTATATCTCGAGGTGGGTGGCGCACTAACGTTGTAAATGTCTATGGGCTCCAGTAACCACTTAACACCAGTGGGCTGTGAGAGCTCGTCCACCCATCTAAGCAATAGAAAAAATAAAAATACATTAATCAACTAAATGTGCCAGTGGTTCTAACAGAGCTACATTTAAAAACATGTGTGTGAAATTTAAGTTACATTTGTTACGTTTGGTTGCAAGCCCACTGAGTTTCTCGCCAGATCTTCTCAGTGGGTCGCGTTTCCGATCTGGTGGTAGACATTGCTCTGGCTAGGGCCAGTGTTAGCAACACTTCCGGTTTGACCTACAAGTTAGGGAGAAGCTGAAATAGCCTTGAGAGGCTATCAGCATAGATGAAATTTAGGCCAAAGTATCTACTTGTATACTAATGAACATTTCTTGTTAATATCTTACTATTTTTTGTAACCGTGAGAATTAAGGTGAGACCAATGTTTAATGTACAAAAGTAATTGGTAAATAAAGTCAATGAGACTTTCTCATATACATATATTATATATATCCAATAATACTGTTGTCACAAAATAACTAAGGGCTCGATGAGCGAATTAACCCATAGACACAGCCCGCGGAGTTTCTCGCCGGATCTTCTCAGTGGGTCGCGATTCCGATCCGGTGGTAGATTCTGCGAAGCACTGCTCTTGCTAGGGCCAGTGTTAGCAACACTTCCGGTTTGAGCCCCGTGAGCTCACCTACATGTTAGGGCGAAGCTGCAATAGCCTCTCAAGGCTATCAGCATAGGAAAAATTACAGAATCATTACATTAAATAGAAAAATACTAAACATATGTACATATTACACACACAAAAACGTATATAATACGAATTAAAGTCAACCGATATTAAGTTTGTTGTTGCATTTCTTTGACTTCATTAAATACATTACCCATAATTTAGGATACCTTAAACCGTTTTTAAAATGAAAGTATCGCGTCTAATCTTCCATGCTCCAGTATAATAAATAATATATGCATCCAATACCTGCTTCTAATATATCAAACCAAATCAGTAACATTACACTAAACGCATTAAAATGTATTTAGTTTCAAATTAAAATGTATATAAATCAAATTCTTCATAGATTACATCAGAAACTGGATTTGAATCGTAATTTATAGTAGTACTCGGTCGGTTTTTAGATAATCTCATTAGTGTAATAACTCCGTTGATAAAGCATCACGTTATCAAAGATCCCACGGCTTGCTTCCTGATGCACACTTCGAAAATGAAACCTGAAATAGTGTTTTTAGGCCCCTCAAGCACCGGTCACCGTCTTCCTCAATTACAACAAAGAGTTGGACAGGCGAACTAACCCATAGACACAGCTCACTGAGTTTCTCACTGGATCTTTTCTGTGGGTCGCGATTCCGATCCGGTGGTAGATTCTGCGAAGCAAAGCTCTTGTTAGGGCCAGTGTTAGCAAATTCTCTCAGGTTGAGCCCGTGAGCCACCTACCCGACAGGTTAGGCTACCAGCGAATAGGTAGGGGGAAAAAACTGGATAAATTGTAGAGATTTTATAAAATATCAGGCATAATATAAATTCAAATGTTGAGAGCGTGAAAATGCCCTTAAGGTTAAATTACTTTCTGCGTTACACATCATAATAATTTGAACGATTACTCGAGGTCATTCGTAATAAACCCGATGAAATATCAGTCTATATAGTTGTATTACTGATGGTAGGAGCTCTTGTGACTCCGCGCGGATGGGTACCATCACCCTGCCTTTATCTGCCGTGAAGCAATAATGCGTTTCGGTTTGAAGGGGCAGCTGTTGTAACTATACTGAGACCGTACTTATATCTCAAGGTGGGTGTGTATTTACGTTGCAGTTGTCTATGGGCTCCAGTAACCACTTAACGACCAGGTGGGCTGTGAGCTCTTCCACCCATATAAGCAATAAAAAAAACAACAGCGTCAACGCTAATTTGTGTATTGCAAGGGTTTCGATTCAAATCGCGATGCTATTCCTTCGTGGAAGTCGTCCGTGGTCGTTGATGTATGTTCGTACAATAATATTAGAATCAAGTTTCATTTGGCACAGTTCCTGCTCGGGTGGTCCGGCCGCGGTTTCGTGTAGTTTATCGGTCATTATTTAGTCTGCGTCGAGTGCTCCATACGTCACACACGCTCATATATCACTAATATAATTATGTACTATGAATGTCGTAAATCATACGTTTATATAGTGTCTCAGCTCTGTTGGGTTTCTTTCGAGCTTCATGTTATTTTGTTTGTTTCTTGTTGATGATTATTGAGAAAGCGCTATTCCAGGCTGAAGTCTAGGGTTTTGTGATCCCCACGGGTGTGGTTTTTTTTATCCTACCTATCAGCAGCCTAACATGTAGGTGAGCTCACAGGGCTTAAGCCGCAGTGATGCTAATACTGGTCCTAGCAAGAGCAGTGTTTCGCAGAATCTACCACCAGATCGAAAACGCGACCTACTGAGAAGATCCGGCGAGAAACTCAGTGGGCTGTGTCTGTGGGTTAATTCGCTCGTCGAGCCCTTCGTCGCAAGCGATGGGTTCGATGAGGACGGTGACCGGTGCTTGTGGTACCTAAGAGCACAGTTAATGGATCCGGAGGATCCGTAATGACATGGTTTGGGCGACGTCCAATGCTTACCATTCGGTCTACAGGATCGGGTATGTAATTTCCAGCGGCCACGACAAGAGGGTTCTCATGTCGTGCCGCCTTCTCAAAGTGGCGCAATGATGCCGACTCTACAGTCGGTACAAGTATCTACATACTTACTGACTGATGGATCCGGGTTTAGTTTATTACCGCACCACAGCCGTGTGCTCCAGTTTGAAGCGCATGACAGTGATATTTACACACAAAATAAATTTCGACCTTCCGAGTGAAAATGTGATTATTTTTATTGCATAGATGGGTGGATTAGCTCAGAGCCCATAGATATCTACAACGTAAATGGCGCCACCCATATTGAGATATGAGTTCCAAGGTCTCCATATAGTTACAACGGCTGCTCCACCCTTCAAACTGAAACGCATTGCTGCTTCACAGCAGGAATAGGCGGGGTGGTGGTACCTACCCGTGCGGATTCACAAGAGTCCCTACCACCAGTAATTTCGCAAATTATAATTTTGCGGGTTTGATTTTTATTGCACGTGAGATAGTAAGATAGTAATCCCGTTGTAATACTTCTTACACCATTCGACGTCAATGAGTCCCTGAACTTCTCTGAAAATTGTCAATTTTCTTCTTTTTCTTCTTGCCTTTATTACGCATTATCATGTTGCATGGGAAAGTCGTCGTGGCCTAAAGGATAAGACGTCCGGTGCATTCGTATCTAGCGATGCACCGGTGTTCGAATCCCGCAGGCGGGTACCAATTTTTCTAATGAAATACGTACTTAACAAATGTTCACGATTTACTTCCACGGTGAAGGAATAACATCGTGTAATAAAAATCAAACACGCAAAATTATAATTTGCGTAATTACTGGTGGTAGGACCTCTTGTGAGTCCGCACGGATAGTTACCACCGCCCCGCCTATTTCTGCCGTGAAGCAGTAATGCGTTTCGGTTTGAAGGGTGGGGCAGTCGTTGTAACTATACTGAGACCTTAGAACTTATATCTCAAGGTGTGTGGCGCATTTACGTTGTAGATGTCTATGAGCTCCAGTAGCCACTTAACACCAGGTGGGCTGTGAGCTCATCCACACATCTAAGCAATAAAAAAAAAAAATGGCATGAATTTTACGAACGGCCGCGTGACCTACCTGACATGAAGGGTCTTTCTTCCTTGGGTTATATTCCAATATGTCTATTGCAGCGTGTCACAGGGAGGGTCGTTTTTCCTTTCTGCTTTTAGCATTTCTCCTTCTGAACGTTGACAATAAACAAACCAAAAGTTAGTTTATAGATATTAATTAAAATATTCTGCGTCACCAACAGTTCGCTTCATAGCCCAATTATATATTTCGCCTCTAATATTAATACGGTTTAGAAATAGCATCTCACTGCAAATCCCACAAATCACGAACCGGCCTAATTGAAATCGAAAATCGTAAATTTATCGTCAAATTATGTTCCCGTGTCGTCTGATTTTCGTTTTCATTAAGTGAAATAATCGAAAGAGTTCTTTATGTTTACCATTGGCCTCGTTATTTATTCGTTGTCCGGGTGAGAAACGATACGATTTCTACTAAGCCGAACGTTTTTAAATGTGGCCATTCAGAATAAATTATGTCTATGACAAATGCGTATTGACGAACGTTAATAGTTCGAAAAGTTCTTTGATCCTGCTTCTACTATTTATTATTTGTTTGAAATGTGTTTATTTTTGTGTGCATGTGTGTTTTTTTTTTGCCAAATTTATGTAATGGCGAATATTATTATACATAGGTTTTTAATTATTAACAGAAATCTCCAAACGCTTGAAGGAGGTTACACATGATGCTAATGCTGGCTGGTACTTTGCACAGAGAGTGAGTCTGGCTGTCCAACGAGGCAACGTAGCCAGTATCTTGGGAACTGTGCCTCCTTCAAGCGCATTGGAAGATCTGTTCTACTGTGTGGTTTGATTTATGTTAAATTATTTTGATTTGACTTTTTGTTAATAAATTTTAGTTTTTATGTAAATATTAATATTAATAAATTATACATAGGTTACATTAAAATTATATTTAGTTACCTGTATACAATTTAAGTTAGTAAAAAAAAGTAACGAAGATCAATATTTTTTGTTATAATGAATGAACTCCTTGTTCACCTAATAGTAAATGGCTATCGAAACCAATAGACATCATCCTTGTCAATGTCAACATCCACGTCGAAAGCCTATGTCAAAAAACTTCAAAACCTCAAGATACTGTCAGTTCCTTCTGTGTAAAGAAATCTAATTTTAAGACAAACTCTGTAGAAATAAACCTGATTTTAAGACAATTGTCAATATCAGAGACTGTTTTCTAAAATCTAAATAATGTGGGATTACGCTTGATGCTATGTTGTGTCGTGGATGTTTATGATCCGAATTGTGTCTTCAATTATTCCGAGCCTGTATTTTTTTTTTCTAAATCTCCTCTCGATCGTTGATGACAAACAACTAAATCTTTTGTGTCCCGAAATACATTGTAGTTGGCGTGGTCCGTTTATTTTTCGCTTTTGTTCGGGGATGCCAGTTTTTAGAAAATGTGTTTTCCGGCTTTTTTTGTTAAATCAAATTATTAAAAAGACATTTTTGTGTTAAAAATGAATGTGAAAACGTTTTGATATATTAAATTTGTAATCGTTCCCAGGGCTTGGACACATAGCACGTGGCACGTTTTGTGGCAAATATGAAAAAATACTTTTTGGCGGGAACGCGAGGATCGAAGTTGTGTGATTTGTTTTATTTTGTCTATTTAGTGTTTCTTCAGGTTTAAATGTATAATAGCGGTGGTTTATTAACTGTTTAATATCTTTGAAAGTGCACAAATGTGGGAAAATGAAACAAACCCGCTGGACGTAACTTCTCGGGAATCTCCAAAAAGTCCACTGAAAAAATCTCAGTAAATGACCACCATTTTACTGAGATTATATTAAAATTTCATCCCATATCATCTCATTTCATTTAATATAATTTCATCACAGTTGAGTAATGTCTCAAATTAATTATCTTCATTTCATTTCACTTCATATTATCATTTTTATAAAAATAAGAATATAAATTAAAATAAGACACGACCTAAAGGTATTAGTTACCATGTCATAAAATCCCTTTAAAAAAAGCAAATATGAAAATAATAACTTGCAACCCTGTTGCGCGACAGACAACAGAATTATACGTAACCATTTTGCGTGACTTTCGTCTGGTTCGTAATGCACCAGTCGTCGCTGGGAATTTTTATTGCGACTTTTTCGTCACTCGGTAACACTGACCTTTTGAACGATCGAAACTTTGTTACGAATGGGATAACGTTGTGCTTTTTGGCGGATTATAAACTTATCAACAAGACTCGTTTATCGGTATGATGTGTTGTCCGTAACGTTGGCGGAGACGTTTTATGCTCGTCTTTTTTATTTATGCGTCTGGTTTTTGCGTGCGATTTTAAATATTTCAAATCGGTAAATTAAGAGAAGATACGTGAACTCGCGGCGTGTGTTGTCACTACGGTGATGTACCTACTATGTCTCACGTCCTTACGGAGCCATCAGATCCAATAACCCTTGCATTAGACGCCTTCAGCTCTAACACTAGGGGCAGGCTTAGGGACCCCGGTAGCCGTACTCGTCAAACTCGGCAAAGAGTTCGATTTGCTACCTAACCTAAACATCAGCCCGCTGAGTTTCTCGCCGGATCTTCTCAGCGGGTCGCGATTCCGATCCGGTAGTAAATTCGATTGCGAAACAATTGTCCTTGAGTTGTTAAGTCTCCTTCGGAGGTGCTTGGGTAGCTGTTAGCTAATCCCACCTGGCTAAGCCCGTGCTTGCTCACCTGTCCTGGTGAGACTGGAAAGGCCTCCGGGCCACCAGTAATGCTTCAATCGTAAAAAAATATATTTGTCTACTATGCGATCGTTTGCGAAAGATTATTTAGTTCTTGTCTCAAAGCTGTCGAGAATAGCGGCGGCATTTGTGTTGCTGTTTATTGACCGCTCAACACGATCCGCATTGAGCGACTTTTTTATCATATAGCATTCTGCTTGTGTGTTATGAGGGGAGAATAGACACCAGTCACTCTTGGCTTTGAATTACTGCTACTCGTTGAAGTTTCTAAGATTTAACCTCCTTTTGTCAGTTTTGGTGTAAAGCTTTCGCTTTCTCAAAGCACCGCCCGAAGGTTCTGCTGAATTGAATTTCTTGAAATACATTAAATAATATTCTTCTTCTAGGACGAAGAAAAGTTCACGTTAAATTGTTCTTTCTAACTATGGGGTTTAAAATAAATAATTTGGTCAACCGCAGTTGAAAAATCACAAAAAATTTAGGCAAATTTAAATTTTGAAATGGTAAAAAAATACATAAAATTTAACTGGCTGTTGTTTACAACAGCCAGTTAAAGATAAAAAATCAATTTAATTTAAATAACACGAGATAGTCAAACATTTGATAATGTAAATTGTATACAAAACTGTAAATTTGCCGCATATTCGTGAAATTTTTTTGTCTGCTTATTATTTTTCTGTTTGTTTTCGTTGGGCACTTCCTACCCAGTGGTGCTTTGAGGTAGTAAAGTGTGTTGGTCGGCACACCAGTCGCCGTGACCGGCATTCAATCTCCTGTAATAAGGATACAATAAACGTCATGTAATTTCCTTTAAGCACACTCGTAAATAACAACTTGATTTATAGTATGCAACAAGGGCTCCCGAGTGTGAGATGATTGAAATTTCCCTGCAATATTTTTAGGAACCACGTGGACATTTCTCCATCGTAATAACGGCAATAAATTTGAAGAATGAGGAACGGACGAAGTATTCGAGGCGAAGCGTGCACGAAAAATATCACCAGAGTGATATATTAGGTATGTGTTTTGAATCGACACAAAAGAATTCTTACGCACGGGGAAAATCATTCTGCCTATTTCTGTCAAGAAGCAACAATTCGTTCTATTTTTATGAATTTCAATTGTAAAGCGGCTGTTTCTTTAGACTGTTACAAGAATGCGTCTCGCGACGAAGGGCTCAACGAGTAAATTAACCCATAGACACAGCCCACTGAATTTCTAGCCGGATTTTCTCAGTGGGTCGCGTTTCTGACCGATCCGGTCTGTGAACCACTGCTCTTGCTAGGGCCAGTGTTAGCAACACTCTCGGTTTGAGGCTCGTGAGCTGACTTACACGTCAAGCTGAAATAGCTTCTCAAGGTAGGTAGGAAAAAAAGGAGTGATGATGAGGTAGTATTAGTAATTTTGTTCGAAGAGTGAGGCTTTGTACCTAAATCTTCTGGCTCATTAGGTTTATGGTCTATTAAACATATTATAGATTATAGATTTTTTTATGTTTGAGAATTTACTGGTGGTCAGAGGCCTTTCCAGCTTAACCAGGACAGGTGGGCGAGCAAAGGCTCAGCCAGGAGGGGTGGGATTTGCTAACAGCTACCCGAGCGCCTCCAAAGGAAACCTAACAATTCAAGAGTAGCTGTTTTGCGAGTGAATACTTGACGGTAAAGCATGGTTAGCGGTTACAAAACAAACAGCGAAGTTAATAAAAACCGATATTAGACTTGGATGCTGGTAGCCGCAGCAACTTTTTCAATTTCAATACGCCGTGATTGTGAAATTGCCAACGTTTTTGTAAGCTTTGATTTACGGCAGACATAATTAGAATTTATGAGGTTTTAAGTGGTCGAAGCGCTCGGCTCATTTCGAACAAACATAATTGAGGTTTTTGAGATTTGTTTGTGATTCTGCTACTGGACGTGAGCCGCTGAACTGTTCCCTCTTCTTTTTAAAAGGTGCAATCTCGTAACAGAATGGTCGTGTTTGATATTTAGTATTGAATATGGCAGTCTTGATGCGTGTGGTGAGTAGCCATCATACAATGCAAGATATTTGACAGATGCCTGAATCTCGCTTACGAAATTTTCAAGATAAGCTTGCATATATACAAGTTCCGGCCTGCTTTTAGGTACCCCAAGCACCGGTCATCGTCCTTGTCGAACCCGTCGTTTGCGACGAAGGGCTCCGCGAGTAAACTAATCTACAGATACAGCACTTTCTCGTCGGATCTTCTCAGTGGGTCGCGTTTCCGATCCTATGGTAGATTCTGCGAAGCACGGCTCTTGCTAGGGTTTGTGCTCGCAACATCGTCAGGTTTGAACACCGAGAGCTCACCTACTAGCTCGGTGAATCTAGAATAGCCCCTCGAGGTTACTAGAATAAGAAGAAAAAAAATCCGACCAACAACATTCGCGACATTGCTCAGTAGACGGACCGTCGTTATATGACCCAGTCGGTGGAAGATGTTCCCTTTACCGTATACCTAAAATGCGTCCCACGATGTCTCACCAATTATACCCGCCGAAGGCAATCATCGACAACTTATTTAAGGAATCTCCCTCTGCCGGCTTGAAGCAGAAGACTTCACGCGCGGTTTTGTGCCGTTAATTCTTGCACGACGAGGCGTTTCAAGGACTGTTTATCTCACATAGAAACTTGTCTGAACAAAGCTATTAACCAGCATCCTCTTTAGAACTCCAGATCATAAATTAATAACAGCTGTTTAAAGAGGAATTGGAATATTGTCAAATTGTAAAGTAAACCTGTAACAACGCCCTGGTTAAACTATTATTAAACCATATAGGATTAAAGTATTTTATTTAGATTCATTGCGTTTTAAAGCTGGGGAATCCATTTACGGATACCCGGTCGGCGGGGCAACGAACCGGGTTATGCCGGACTCCGGCGCCTCCCGGGAGGAAGAGGGAGATGAGGAGGGCCAAGATCCTCCACGTCTCCGAATTCCTCGCAGGAGACTACGCCTTGAAAAAGACGCACGAGGAGCTTGCCCTGCAAAACCAACTACCGACTAAACCCCATCGAGCTCCACAACACCGGCTACACAAAACCTACGGTACCGCAGTGCCCGCCGAAAGTCCGCCTTCGCCGGTCCCGTCCTTATGATAAGACGGGATTTCATCTTCCGCCCTACCTGGCTGTTGAATAGGTACAGGAGTTCTTTAGCGTCACAGCTTGAATCCCACCATCACCTTGATACTTTTATGTTTCTAAATGATCAAGTATAACAAGTTCTTTTATTTTTGAGAAAAAAAGCGGGTAGAAGTGGCTGGCGAGGCTTGTTTTATTATCACTCCCCACTTCGTTGGAAGGGGGAATGGCAGCTGACGTCACGTCCGTTACAATAGTAAATTTTAAGTTCTGCAGGTTACATTATAATTACTTTTTTTCCTTGAGAGGCTATATCAGTGTTACCCTAGCGTGCAGGTGAGCTCTCGGGGCTCAAACCGGAGTTGTCGCTAACATTAGCCCTAGCAAAAACAGTGCTTCGCAGAATTTACCACCGGATCCGAAACGCGACCCACTCAGAAGATTCGGCAAATTATAATTACACGATGCTATTCCCTAATCATGGAAGTCAAACGTGAACATTTTATAAGTACGTATTTCATTGGAAAGATTGGTACCTGCCTGCGGGATTCGAACACCGGCGCAGTCGCATCGATCGATACGAGACTATACTAGACGTCTTATTCTTTAGGCCCAAACGATTTCAAAGGCTAAGTTTGAATCTAAATTACCGATCACATAATATTGTCATAAACTCTCAAACTTGATAAACGTTCTATAGGCAATAATGGCATGTTCTGATCAAGCGCTATAGTGGAATTATTCTTCACGCAATTTCATTAGCATTATATTAATTAAAATATTATGTACTAGTTGTACAACGCGATGTTGTGTGCCACAAAGATTAAAGAATAAGATTACTGGCATCGAGCGATACAGCCGCGACCGGAGTTCAAATCTCGCAAGCAGGTGTGTATTTTAGTTAGCAATTTTTTATCAATCGCGTGCTAGCGAGCGATTTCCAACAGGGAGGAGTTTTGATTAGGAAATCTGTGAGCTTCAGTCCTCCTCGCATCGCTTTCCTCATCACTGAGGATCTTGACTCTCCCGCTGCATCATTTTGTCACGATGGGTGTGAATAGTCTGCAATAAAACAATAAATGGTTTTTTTCCCTACCTATACTGATAGCCTTGAGAGGCTATTTCAGCTTCGCCCTAACATGTAGGTGAGTTCACTGGGCTCAAACCGGAGTGTTGCTAACACTGACCCTAGCAAGAGCAGTGCTTCGCAGAATCTACCACCGGATCGGAAACGCGACCCACTGAGAAGATCCGGCGAGAAACTCAGTGGGTGAAATTTGTTAAACTATACAATGTTGTTAAGAAGTCCCCATCCTTGATCCTGCTCAGTGCGACTGCAGTATTCTTGTGTAGTTTCTGATGAAATCTATAACTTGTTTAGAACATACAGATGCTTCCCATTTATATCAGTGTTTATTCATATAACACTATTTTACATGATAATTTACTTTTAATAGATGCTAATAAACAAGGTCGCTAATGTAATTTTAAATGAGTTTACATTTTATTATCGAACTAGTTTAATTGCCGCACCTTTAGTTTATTAAGTTTACAAATATTTCAACTATTTCATTTAGTTATACCGATGTGACATTGGAAAGTCAAGTCAAGTGATAGTGACATTCAAAGTATGTTAATGTTAGATGAATTAAGCAAAATATTCATAATAGTTTCAACAAGTTAATGAATGAATGAACGAATGAAATGAAATGCGTTTATTTCAGGCAACTTAAGCCCATAAAATGTCACATACAATTACATAACATCTAAATCAAAATACTATAAAATTAAAATTATAATTTATCAGAATGACTAAAAACAAAAACAAACAAAAATGAAACCAAATCAAAATTATTAAAATTAAAATTGTCAACTACTAATATAAAATTAAAATTAATAAAAGAACTAATACAATAAATAATGAAATAATACATAATAATATTGCTTGTCAAAATGGACCGCAAAATTGCTTCGATTCAGGATCAGGTGTAATGATGATATTAACTAGTGCGGGATTGAAGTACCGACATCGATTTTGGCTAAAGAATTAGGTTAGGATAATGCGGAAACGTGGACACTCACGGTTGGGCTGGTCCACAAGTTTAAAGTCGCTCAGCGAGCTATGGAGACGGTTATGCTTGGAGTTTCTCTGAAAGATCGAATCCGTAACGAGGTGATCCGACAGAGAACCAAAGTTATAGACATAGCACAACGAATCAGTAAGCGGAAGTGGCAATGGGCTGGCCATATTAGCCGGACAACGGATAACCGTTGGGGTAAACGCGTTCTTGAGTGCAGACTGCGAACTGGAAAACGCAGTCCAGGACGCCCTCAGGCTCGGTGGAGTGATGATCTGCGCAGGGTGGCTGGCAGGAGTTGGATGAGAGAAGCCGAGGATCGTGCTCAATGGCGTGCAATCGGAGAGGCCTATGTCCAGCAGTGGACTGCTATAGGCTGATGATGAATGCTGTGGCCGGATAGCAGATACTATTATCTGCTATCCGGCCACAGCATTTATCATGTCTCTATAGACAGAGAGAGATAATAGACTTGGAATATTAAAGCATATCTGCTTGTAGGTATCGTAAAGCTAAGCCTGTCACTGGAGATGGCGACCGATTCCTCATCTAGTACAATAAACGCAGATGAGCTCATGGCCTTTCTAACGAGAATCCCATAGACAAATCCTCAATTCTCAATATATCAAGAGTTTCATCTTGTTATCGATCCCGAGACATGATAGCAATTCATTGAATTTTACATTAAAATTTGTTGCAATAGGATGGAAATTTCCTGTGCGTATGCTTGTAATACTCTCTACTGCTAAGTGTTGGGAGTAATTATTGTAATATAAACGAAAATAAAACCAAGTATACTTTTCTTACGCGTTACAAATGAATGCTTCAGAGGCATTCTTTCGAAGGATTTTCTAGGATCATCGCATCGTATTCTTTCATTGCCCAATCACTATGGCGCTAAAGAAGATTTAATAATAATAAAAATGAAATGTTTTTAAATAACGTCAACAATTATTTTATAACTTAATTATTCGAAGTCGTCGTGGCCTAAAAGATAAGACGTCCGGTGCATTCGTGTTGAAGCGATGCACCGGTGTTCGAATCTCGCAGGCGGGTACCAATTTTTCTAATGAAATACGTACTCAACAAATGTTCACGATTGACTTCCACGGTGAAGGAATAACATCGTGTAATAAAAGTGAAACCCGCAAAATTATAATTTGCGTAATTACTGGTGGTAGGACCTGTTGTGAGTCCGCGCGGGTAGGTACCACCGCCCTGCCTATTTCTGCCGTGAAGCAGTAATGCGTTTCGGTTTGAAGGGAAGGGCAGCCGTTGTAACTATACTGAGACCCATAGAACTTATATCTCAAGGTGGGTGGCGCATTTACGTTGTAGATGTCTATGGGCTCCAGTAACCACTTAACACCAGGTGGGCTGTGAGCTCGTCCAACCATCTAAGCAACAAAAAAAAAAAATTACTACATAATGAACGACCTTTCCTGTTTTTTTTTTTGATAAATTGTGTTTGATAGAAATTATATTTAAATACGAATCAAATATTAATAAAATGATGAAATATGAATAATATTTTTCGATCTTACCGGCAGAGTAATAAAAAAAATATGAACTGGTTATTTAAAGAAAAAATCAAAATTATCGATCAAGTTGATTATTGAAAACACGAACAAAACAACATTTTCTGAAAATAAATCGTAGTTAGATCGACTTATCGCCCCTGAAATCCTTTGTATACTCAATTTTATGAAAATCGTTGGAGCCGTTTCCGAGATTCAGATTATATTATTATATATTAATATACAAGAATTGATCGTTTAAAGATGTAAGATAAGATATAAAAGTGTGAGTCCGTTGTACAAGATTAGCGCAATGTCTGAGTTTTATTTTCAAACGCTCATAACCACGCGTTGCGGCCGCAATATTCGTGACGAGCGACTTTTGGGCTCAACACCCATATCAGGATAAATATCAAATCCCGGTCATAACTTGAAACTTCATTTGAGCACGCGCCCAGGACGTCGCTCCCACGACCACTCGAACTGGGCTGTGGCTGTGCTCACACTGAATCCAAGTTTTGGACAAATAAATACAGTTAAGTACAGAGAAAACTATGTTATCCATAGCCCTTTGTCGTAGAACCATTTCAAACTAGAGGTCCCGCAGTAGTCGAAATTCGACTATAATTAATTGGAATTGCACACTATTAAGATTGTATTTTATACTTCTATAATCACAAATTTCGCCAAGGCTACACTATAAAAAAATATTAATAAAGACAAACAATATTTAATCTATTCTCAATTTCACCACAGACGTCATACAAAAGTTTGACAATAAATAGTATGCATGCATGTGTGCGTCAAATACATGGTATGTAGTGTGTGTAATGTTTTCTTTATTGATTTAACGCATCTTTTATGCATTATTTAAAAAAAAATAGCATTGTGCACTTCTTCTCTATATTCTCTATAAGTGTGGAAAATTTCATACTCCTCCGTCCGCGCAATTTTCGTAAAAAGGGATACAAATTTTTTGCTTCACGTATTAATATATAGATACCACGCTTACAAAGGATTACTAGAACAACACTTTCAAAAGAGCTATAAAACTTGTCCGTATTCGTAAAATTAAAACCCCCTCATTTACTTATACGGGTTCTAAGCTCAGAATTTAAACAATACGGCTGCATATAAAAGCAAAAGAACTTTCTGGTGTAGATAAGAAAGGTTTTTTATGAACTTGTAGTAGTGATTAAAAATGTTAAAATACGACTTGTATTAAAATGTATTCGGCAAAGATTATTGTCGTCGCAGACGTGAAATACCTTTGAGTTTGTGTCGACTATGAAGAATTTTTTTTTTTTTTTTTTTTATGATTGAAAGATTACTGGTGGCCCGGAGGCCTTTCCAGTTTCACCAGGACACGTGGGCGAGCAAAGGCTCAGCCAGGAGAGGTGGGATTTGCTAACAGCTACCCGAGCGCCTCCGAAGGAGACCTAACAGCTCAAGAGTAGCTGCTTCGCGAATGAATCTACTACCGGATCGGAATCGCGACCCGCTGAGAAGATCCGGCGAGAAACTCAGCGAGCTGATTCATGGGTTAGGTTGCACGGCGAACTCTTTGTCGAGTTCGACGAGTACGGTTACCGAGGTCCCTAAGCCTGCTCCTAGTGTTAGAGCTGAAGGCGTCTAATGCAAAGGTTATTGGATCTGATGGATCCGTAAGGACGTGTCTAGGGCGTCGACGGTGACTGGCTCCTGCGTGACCAGGATTCGGGGAGTAGTCAGCGGCGGCAACGATAAGGCGATTATCATGACGCAATGAAGACAATTAAGAAACGCTTTGTGTCGCTTGTGACTAGTTACACAGTCACACAACCAAAACGTTGTCTACAAGTCTCCTTTAGACTAAAAACGAAGAATGTTTACGTACGTACGTAGTCCACAGACATAGAGGATGTAAATACCACCACCTATCTTAGAGACAAGTGTTCTAAATCTCAATTTTATAGTACATTGCTCAGCCCTTTCAAACTTGGTTGTAGGACCTCTTGTGAGTCCGCACGGGCAGGTACCACCGCCCTGCTTATTACTGCCGTGAAGCAGTAATGCGTTTCGGTTTGAAGGGTGGGGCAGCTGTTGTAACTATACTGAGACCTATAACTTATATCTCAAGATGGGTGCCGCATTTACGTTGTAGATTTCTATGGGCTCCAGTAACCACTTAAGACCAGGTGGGCTGTGAGCTCGTCCACCCCTCTAAGCAATAAAAAAACTGCATTACTGCTTCATGGAAGAAATATCTTCCGAGCTCATAAGACTTTATATCACCAGTGCACTGCATCAGGAAATAATAGCTACAATATTATAGCAAACTCTAACACAAGGACAACGCAACATGAACATCATTATATACCTTGAGTTGAGTCGTTGAGTTGAGTTGAGTCGTTGAAGTTTGTATTCATACCTGTCCCGATCTCACAAACTGGAATGGACGGTTGTACTTTTTAAAACAATTCGATCAATAATAGTACTATCGATCGAAGCTAAAACCAATAAAAATCGTTTTACAAATCGTGTCTCTTCTAGTTAACGTATTCTGTGGCCGTGAAATAACATATTTCAATCAAAGATCAGTCGACGTGTTCCAGCGGCGCGTATTTAAAAATATTCTATTTTAAAACTCTGGATAATTCCGGTAGCTTATTTGGGCATGTTTGTTATCTCGTGTGGAAACCGTGATCCGATCCGGTGAGTTTCGTGTGAGTCTTTTCAATGTTTACTCGCACTTGTTCGAGTACGGTTGGACTGACACAGGCTGCTGGGTCGTTATTTATTAAAGATGTCTTAAATTAACTGTTTAGGAACGCGTGTAAGTCCACACGGAACCGCCAGCTTGATTATTTCTACCGCATAATACATAGATTTTATTTTTATTGCCCTTGTAAGCAGACGAGCATACGGCCCACCTGATGGTGAGTGGTTACTGTCGCCCATGGACTTCAGTAATGCCAGGGGCAGAGCCAAGCCGCTGCCTACCGCTTAATACTCTCCACAAGCCTCGTTTGAAGAAGGACATGTCATAGCGCTCGGGAAACACCGTGGAGGGGAGCTCATTGGACATATGATGATTGTTCTTCCAAATACATATATTATAATTCGAAGTCATTTTAGTGGTAGGCATCGGCTTGGTTCTGTCCCTCACGTTGCTGGAGTCCATGGGCGACGGCAACCACTCACCATCAGGTGGGCCGTATGCTCGTCTTTATAAGCATATAAGGGCAATAAAAATAAAGTCATGTCTCAAGACAATCACGTTATAGGCTGCCGTGGTGACTAAATTCTAAATAGGCTATGAGCGCGTTTGCCTATCTATAGTATAAGAATCCACTTCCAACAGTCAGAAAATAATACACAGATTGCAGTAGTTCACTTAATTTTGTATTGCTTTATTTGAAACTCCACTTTTACAATCTTTTGACATCTGCTCACTACCGAATACACTGATTTCTGTCCCGTTTTTTCAGACTACCGCCTTTTTTATTATGTCACGTCCCCACTACTGTAATTGCTCCCACCAACAGTGTTGCTATTTGGCAATCCGAAAATTGCCTTAACATTAACAAAATTAATTATTTTACAACAAACCTTACAATAGTAAGTAATACAAATCAGGTAGTTCAATAGTCTATGGTATGTAATAATTCAATCGTGATTGCAGACGAAGCCGCTGAAGATGTCTACAGTAATGAGAACAGTTAGTTTCCAGTTTATGCTGTTTACTTGTGACAGGCAATAAATAATACCTGAAGATATTAGCTTCGTCAGTCACGCATCAGTTTGGCGCTGTATCGAATAAATATTTTCAGTTGTATTTGTGTAAAGTATCACGATTTTAGGTTTTACTAGAGGTCCCGCAGTAGTCGAAAATCGACTAAAATTAATTGGAATTGTATAATAAGTTTGTACACTATTAGATTGTATTTTATATTTCTATAATCACAAATTTCGCCAAGATTACACTATAAAAATTATTAATAAAGACAAGCAATATTTAATCTATTCTCAATTTGACCACAGACGTCAAGAACAAAAGTTTGACAATAAATAAATAGTATGCATGCGTGTGTGCGTCAAATACATGGTGTGTAGTGTGTGTAATGCTTTCTTTATTGATTTAATGTATCTTTTATGCATTATTTTAAAAAAATATTAGCATTGTGCACTTCTTCTCTATATTCTCTATAAGTGTGGAAAATTTCATACTCCTCCGTCCGCGCAATTTTCGTAAAAAGGGATACAAATTTTTTGCTTCACGTATTAATATATAGATTCTTACGGTTTCATATCAAACGAGTTTTAGGATGAATTTTTGAATTTTGAGTTACCTACACTCTTGGGGATTTAAATTCTGCCTAATTATAACTTTACTTCGAAATCTAAATCAGGGTTGTCCAGACAGTGGCCGCAACGCATGATTGGATCTGAAAATAGGTTTGGATATAAACAGTTTGTATAATAGAATTCAAAACATACAATTAATATTTGGTTTAATTGATATTTATTTGTGTAACATTCCATTCCCATGACATCATTTAAAAGTGAAGCTATTTTTTACACTACTATTATTGCGGGAATTTCCGGAAAGTATTTTGTTTTTTGACATATTTTTTTCTGCGGTCCTCTAGATCTTGTAGTAAATTTAATTAGCCTGCAAAGGTACGTAGTTTGGATATTTCAGCTTAACGTGTGTAGGTGAGCTCACGGGGCACAAACCGGAGTGTTGCTAACACTGACCCTAGCAAGAGCAGTGCTTCGCAGAATCTACCACAGTCACGTATGCAGCGTCACATTCAGTCTGGATTCTTGGGCGTTGATACTAAACTCAACGATACTCGACCAATAACTTCATTTAATGTTCATTTTGTCAGTTGGCCATAACAGAACACTTTCGCGTTTTACGACCATAGTAATGAAAGTTTAATTAGCGAAGTTTCGGGCTTTCTGTACGTACTGCGTTAAATTAAAAGTGCAATTAGCGAGGCCATTAGATAGAATGCGCGCTATTACGCAGATATTTTTCGTAGCCAAACTATCTGGGACTCCTACACAAGGGATCAACATTAATCCCTAATAATGGCACTTCATCATATTCTTTGGTATTCAGGGATTTCCTGTTGATTTATAAAGCAAAGATAGAGCAAACAACTCAAGATAAGCTAGTTATTAAACGGTTTTATTTAGCTCGACCTGTACGGAATTTGTTTTTTATTTATTTGGGTCAAAATTAGAAATTGAAATTTAAGCACCTTCCCGTTGTCAGATTGATCTGAAATTTGGTACACACATTTAATTTAGATGACAATACAATATAATAAAATCAATGACATTATAAATCTAAGATGGCCGCCGATACAAAATGGCGGATTACATATTTTTCCTTAAACCCCTCAATATGGGTATCAAATGAAAGGGCTATACTAGTAAAACACGATGATTATGTCAAAATTTAAAATTCAAGATGGACGCCGTTCCAATATGGCGGACTAGGTACATATTTTTCCACAACCACCACAATATGGGTATCAAATAATAGGACTACACTAGCAGAATACTGTCATTATGTCAAAATTTCGTATTAGGTGTTACAAGTTACAAAATGGCGTATTTGGTGGGGGCATGATTAGTCGTGTCGAGAACAGTTGCGTCCAAGATTGTGTGACGTTAGAAGGGCAGATAAAAAAAAATAGGTAATTAGATACCTCGTTAGTAAGCGGTAGCTATACCACCCAAGTTAACGCGGTGCTTGGGTATAGCAGGAAGAAGCTGCGGGAATGTCACGTGGCGGTGCTAGACTTCGCCAAGGCATTTGACACTGTGTCTCACGAGGCACTTGTCGAATTGCTGAGGTTGAGGGGCATGCCCGAACAGTTCTGCGGCTACATTGCTCACCTATACGATACGGCGTCCACCACCTTAGCCGTGAACAATGAAATGAGCAGCCCTGTGAAAGTGGGACGAGGGGTTCGTCAAGGGGACCCTCTGTCGCCAATACTCTTCAACGTGGTGATGGACCTCATCCTAGCTTCCCTGCCGGAGAGGGTCGGGTATAGGTTGGAGATGGAACTCGTGTCCGCTCTGGCCTATGCTGACGACCTAGTCCTGCTTGCGGGGTCGAAGGTAGGGATGCAGGAGTCCATCTCTGCTGTGGACTGTGTTGGTAGGCAGATGGGCCTACGCCTGAATTGCAGGAAGAGCGCGGTTCTGTCTATGATACCGGATGGCCACCGCAAGAAGCATCACTACCTGACTGAGCGAACCTTCAATATTGGAGGTAAGCCGCTCAGGCAGGTGAGTTGTGTTGAGCGGTGGCGATATCTTGGTGTCGATTTTGAGGCCTCTGGATGCGTGACATTAGAGCATAGTATCAGTAGTGCTCTGAATAACATCTCAAGGGCACCTCTCAAACCCCAACAGAGGTTGGAGATTTTGAGAGCTCATCTGATTCCGAGGTTCCAGCACGGTTTCGTGCTTGGAAACATCTCGGATGACAGATTGAGAATGCTCGATGTCCAAATCCGGAAAGCAGTCGGACAGTGGCTTAGGCTACCGGCGGATGTGCCCAAGGCATACTATCACGCCGCAGTTCAGGACGCCGGCTTAGCGATCCCATCGGTGCGAACGACCATCCCGGACCTCATTGTGAGGCGTTTCGGGGGGCTCGACTCGTCACCATGGTCAGTGGCAAGAGCCGCCGCCAAATCTGATAAGATTCGTAAGAAACTGCGGTGGGCCTGGAAACAGCTCCGCAGGTTCAGCCGTGTTGACTCCACAACGCAACGACCATCTGTGCGCTTGTTTTGGCGAGAAAATCTGCACGCATCTGTTGATGGACGCGAACTTCGCGAATCCACACGCACCCCGACATCCACAAAGTGGATTAGGGAGCGATGCGCGCAGATAACCGGACGGGACTTCGTGCAGTTCGTGCACACTCATATCAACGCCCTTCCATCCCGCATTCGCGGATCGAGAGGGCGTAGAGGTGGGGGTGAGTCTTTGTTGACCTGCCGTGCTGGTTGCAAGGTTAGGGAGACGACGGCTCACATCCTACAACAGTGTCACAGAACACACGGCGGCCGGATTCTACGACACAACAAGATTGTATCTTTCGTGGCGAAAGCCATGGAAGAGAACAAGTGGACGGTTGAGCTGGAGCCGAGGCTACGAACATCGGTTGGTCTCCGTAAGCCGGATATTATCGCCTCCAGGGATGGTGTCGGAGTGATCGTGGACGTGCAGGTGGTCTCGGGCCAGTGATCGCTTGACGAGCTCCACCGTGAGAAACGTAATAAATACGGGAATCAGCTGGTTGAGTTGGTCGCAGGTAGACTAAGACTTCCGAAAGCTGAGTGCGTGCGAGCCACTTCGTGTACTGTATCTTGGAGGGGAGTTTGGAGCCTGACTTCTTATAAGGAGTTAGGGTCCACAATCGGGCTTCGGGAACCGACACTACAAATCGTTCCGATATTGGCGTTGAGAGGATCGCACATGAACTGGACCAGGTTCAATCAGATGACGTCCGTCATGGGGGGCGGCGTTGGTTGAGCCTTGCACAGTAGTCCAGCGGTAAGGGTGTAGATCATTCCCGTCTGTTTCTCCCCCGGAGCTCGCTCCCTTGGCTTCCCTTATATTTAACATCAGAAACAGACATTAATCTAATTAATTACTTACTAATTAATTAATTAATTACTGATCCAATTTCGCCGGCGTACGGCCACGATCGGGAGGGTGGGAATCTCGGGGGTCTTCCGATCCTAATCCATGATGATTACGACCTCAGTCACTAAAGACGATGGCATGATGATCCGGCGATGAAAATAATAGGTTAAAACGTGCCGAGGACTGTATGGCATTAGGGTGGGTAAAAATGTAATGTCGTCAGCGTTTCCCCCTCAAGATTGGGCGCATCTTGTTGTATATTAAGCCTTGCCCTTTTGCTGGACTTCTGGCGGGGTCGACCGTCAAAATGCCCCTTAATCGTGGGAACAACATGGTAACAATAAATAAAAAAGCAAACAAAAATAAAAACGAAACTGCTACACAACGAAAAAGAAGGCTCGAAAAGGCAAAAGAAAAGTATAGAACGAAACGTGCAAAGGAAAGTGAAAATGAAACCCACAGTTGACTACAGAAACGAAGAGAACGGTTAGCAACAGAAACACCTGAGCAACATGATACCAGGTTAATAGCACAACGTGAGAGACAAAGGCAGCTGGTAGAGTCAGAAACACCTGAGCGTCATGAGTGTAGGCTAGCATCACAACGTGACAGACGAAGAGAGCTAATAGCGTCAGAAACACCCGAGCGTCATGAGTCCAGGCTAGCATCACAACGTGACAGACAAAGAGAGTTGTTAGCATCAGAAACATCTGAGCGTCATGAGTCTAGGCTAGCATCACAACGTGACAGACGAAGAGAGCTAATAGCGTCAGAAACACTTGAGCTTCATGAGTCCAGGCTAAGATTACAACGTAACAGACAAATAGAGCTATTAGCGTCAGAAACACCTGAGCAACATGAGGCCAGGTTAACAGGACGGCGTGAGAGACGAAATGAGTTAGAAGCTTCAGAAACACCCGAGCAACGCCACGACAGGTTAAATAACCAACGTGAGCGTGCACAGCAACGCAGAGCTGAAAATCATGTACAAGCGTTTGAAAATGCCATTAACACATCGTGTATACACGTTTGTGACATTTGCACGAAGCATTGATATCCTAACCAAATTCATACTGTACGTTACAACACAGCTGCATTAGGATATCTACCTGCAGAACTGTCTTCAAAAACAACATTACTTTTATGTTCGCGCTGCCAAACACATGTGACCAGTAATAAAACAATAGCACCATCAAAGGCGTACTGGAATAATCTGGATCCAGGTTCAATACCAGATGAGATTCAAGCGCTGACGCAAGCAGAGCAGCGATTGCTGTGTAGAATCATCCCGCTTGTTAAAATCGTAAAATTTACTGGGCTATACGGGCAGTACGGTTTCCGCGGACAAGCAGTGTTGTTTGCCCAAGATATCTTTGAGGTCAGTGAAAGATTACCTAATATGCTTCCAAGATCTTCCAGCTAGGTGGGTATCGTTGTAGTTACAGAACGTTTGGAGAATTTGAACATCACAAGAGAGTTCACAATATCTCGCGAAAAATTCTACAGCGCTTTAAGATGGTTAACTAGAAATAACCCACTTTATAGAGATGTACGCATTGACGAAAATGTCCAGATTAGTGAACAAGACTTAATACGACTTAGTGTGCTAGATATACCTGAAAACGGTGAACCTGAAAGAATTGAAATTCAAAATGTATTCATTAGTATTAATGACGTTGCTAGAATTATTCGGGCTTCATGGCATCAAGGTGACCACAGCGTTTTCACTTCGGGATTTGCCGGCGTGCAATGTAACGGCATGCACGTTATTTACCCTAAAGCCATACAGTTTCCAGCAAAATTCAGTTATGGTACGGCTGAAAGAAGGATGTTGCCCTTAGTTTTGTCATGGGCATCCACCGTCCATAAAATGCAGGGCAGCACCGTCGACCATGCAGTAGTATATTTAGGCTCAAAATTGTTTGAGGAAGGACAAGCATACGTGGCTCTAAGTCGAGTCAAGTCTCTGGAAAGGCTATCTATGTCTTGAGGAATTAGATTGTACTAAATTATCAGGTAAGAAACCATGTAATAATGATGCACTGAATGAATTAAATAGAATGAGGAATATTCGGTAGACAATTTCACTAAATACTAAAAACAAGAAAATAAAAATCGATAAAAAAACTTTTAAGTTAAACGGTTTTATTTTATGTGCACTGAAAACTACAAAATAAATAAATAGTTACTTACCTATCAACCTACGTAGGTCACCTCGGTCATTAATATCTCTGATGGTAGTGGTTGTCATAACATGAACCATGTCAGCGGCCGAAAGGCAGTTCATGAAAGAACACTAACACCAGGGTTTGCTTGGTAGATAAACTAAGCAGCCCACACTATAACAAGTAGGTATTTTGACCTTCTAGTTCAGAAATATGTTAGTACTAGGCAGAATAGCTTTTAGGCATATTAGACTAAAATAAAAACGTGGGGCCCCTCTGAAATCATACCTATGGCAGAGCATATCTTATACTTTGGTAGATCATGAGCTCGGCGTTCGCTGGTGAAGCCGCCACGGCTGGTTATTGATGGTCAAAACCTCCAGTTACGATTATAGTAAGTCGATTCAGCGGACGCTGGAGTCAGGAGCTATGAGGTTTTGGATGCGACCGGGATAAGCCGCTAGGATGATGATGATGACGATTATAATAAGTCGATACAATCCACACTTAGTATAGTAGAAAGTAATACAGAAATAATAATGGGCCCCACGTTTTTATTTTAGTCTAATATGCCTAAAAGCTATTCGGCCTAGTACTAAAATATTTCTGAACTAGAAGGTCAAAATACCTACTTGTTATAGTGTGGGCTGCTTAGTTTACCTACCAAGCAAACCCTGGTGTTAGTGTTCTTTCATGAACTGCCTTTCGGCCGCTGACATGGTTCATGTTATGACAACCACTACCATCAGATATATTAATGACCGAGGTGACCTACGTAGGTTGATAGGTAAGTAACTATTTATTTATTTTGTAGTTTTCAGTGCACATAAAATAAAACCGTTTAACTTAAAAGTTTTTTTATCGATTTTTATTTATAAATTAAACATCATTAAATGAATGCAATAAAAATGATTTGTTTGTCTACCAAATGTTTTCTAATATATAAACTTCTCGTGTCACGGTGTGCGTGATTGAACTCCTTCGAAGCGGCTCGACCGATTTTCGTGAATCTTAGCGTGCATATAGGTCAGGGTTGAAAATCGAACAACATCTATTTTTCATCCCCCTAAATGTTAAGGGTGGTCCACCCCTAAATTTTTATTTTTATTTTTTAGACAAAAATTTTTGTTTAATTTTTTTATGATACAACATACAAAAATACATACAACCCTAAATTTTCAGCCCTCCACAATCAACCCTTATTTTTTATTTGCTAATTAAAAACTTTAAATTTTTTTGCAAGGATTTTGTTTTTATTTTGTCATGACTTAGAATAAAAAATTTCACATTACTCTGAAATATTCACCCCTCGACGATCAACCCCTATTTTTTATTTGTTAGTTATAAACTTTAATTTTTTTGGCAAGTTTATATCTTTATTTTGTTTTACTTAAAATAAAAAAATTCATATGAGAATCGGCTACTATCTATTTTTCATGCCCCTAAGTGATAAGGGTTGTCCACCCCTAACATTTATTTTTTATTTTTTGGACAATTTTTTTTTGTTATAATAAGGCATTATGGAGGCATTAATTCATTACGGTATATTGTGGTTGAATGATTTTTTTTTCTACACTAGAAATTTTCTAGAAATCTTATATATGGCAAAACAACGTTTGCCGGGTCAGCTAGTAATTATATAAAACACACACATACAATTTAGTTTCTTGAAATATTTAAATTTGTATCTTTTTAAGGTACCTACATAATATGGATTAAAATATTGTGTTCTTTCTCCCAATATCTGAGCTGATAGACTCTTGAGGTTGCTTTGATCAGGTCTTCTTCGATCAGAGAATGTTACGTTGTTCGTCATAGAGGTGAGTTCGCTTTGACTCAACAACCAAGACGTGCCACTTAAATAAGCTCACGGTTCAGGCCAGGTTAAGTGCTTGGAGACCATGGACATAGCAAGATGAACATCATGATACACCGTCAGATATATAAGTCGAAGCTTGTATTTACACCTGTCCCGTTCTCACACACTGGAAGGCATGGTTCATCATCATCATCATCATCATCAACAGCCCACAGTCGTCCACTGCTGGACATAGGCCTCTCCCAATCTACACCACTGAGCCCGGTCTGCTGCTCTCCTCATCCACTTCTTGCCGGCCACCGTGCGGAGGTCATCGCACCATCTAGCCAGGGGGCGTCCCACGTTACGTCTTCCGCTGCGCGGTCTCCACTCGAGCACCCGTCTGCTCCAGCGATCGTCAGTCCTACGGCATATATGGCCAGCCCACTGCCACTTCAGCTTGGAAGGCATGGTTGTACGTTCTAAAACCAATAAAAATGTAAGTCATTCGTTAGCATGTGTTAGATACTAATATAATAATAATAACCGGAAACAAATCACACACGGTCATCCGGCCCCAATTTTGGGATTCCCTGTGTTATGGGTACCAGAGCTTGATAAACATATGTACTCATATATGTTTAAATATATATTCATAAATAATAAACACCCAGACAAAGGGCAAACAAAGAATCACACGAATGTTTGCCCGATGTGGGAATCGTACCCACGACCCTCGGCACAACAGTCAGCGCTAACTACTGCACCACTGAGTCAGTTAAAGATAGTAAACTAATTACTTAAGAAAATCTCGTATTCCATTACTCGTAAGTACGAAATCCTGTTGAAGGCCCGGTAATCCGGTTTGAAGTGTGGCATAGCCGTTGTAACTATTCTAAGACCTTAGAACTTATATCTCAAGGTGGGTGATTTGAGACTTACTGTTCCTGTGTTACTGGTGGTAGGACCACGCGTGAGTCCACGCGGGTAGGTACCACCACCCCGCCTATTTCTGTCGTGAAGCAGTAATGCGTTTCGGTTTGAAGGGTGGGGTAGCCGTTGTAACTATACTGAGACCTTAGAACTTATATCTCAAGGTGGGTGGCGCATTTACGTTGTAGATGTCTATGTAACACAACGTGAGCTGTGAGCTGGACAGCCCATCTAGGCAATAAAAAAAACCTGCTTATAATACACGGCTGTCAGACTCTCTTAATACTAGTTATATAGCGCGGTTGTTCGCGATTTTTTTGAGACTATAGTCACTTAACTTTCTCTAAAGCCCATTTATATTAGTAAGTGAATATGTAATTTATATCCATTTTCATTTTAAAACGCAATCTCTAAATAAATCCGACCTAATTTTCTTCGCAACTCTTGACAGCCATGACAAACTGTCACTGTGACAGTTAAATAGGCAAATGGATCAAAAGATATCTCGGCGCCCCGTGATGTCTACACGTCATTCTAAATAGGTTAGTTGTTAGAAGTAAAATTGAATTCATTTCTATTATTATGAACAAAAGCTTTGGTTTATAATAGGATGTAACATTAAATTTTAAACGTTCTGACTCCAACTCGGAGTAAACGGCTTCGTGGTGGAAATAGATAGTGACGGCAATTTTTACCTGTACTGGTATACGATATGCTTTACCACCAGTAGTATAGTAGTATAACTCCATATTAGTTTTCGTCCCAAGTATTATTGGGTTTTCAACAATTTGTGATAAATCGTGGTCATCGGAAATTTCCTGTCCATGGCGTCCTATAAATAACCACAAAAGCCCTAACTTATCATAAACAATAGCTAAGCACAATGACATTATTAATTTAAATATAGAAATCGTTGTGGTATGCATACATTTTACTAAATCCTCAGAGAATTATTGATATAATCTGATTTCAAGAAATTAATGTCATATGCTAAAATTGTAATCGTGAAATAAATTGAATTATGGTAATCAAAATTGCACTTATGGTCTATTGATATTATACATATATTCGTTCCAATCCGGTCTGTGGACTTAAGACTTAGCGCAGAAGCTCCAGATGAAAGTATCTTCTAACAAACGACTCCGAAAATCTCTGTTAGTTCTAGTCGGCCTTGTTATAAGTACTGATTTTAATTTTTTTTCCAAATTTTCCATATTATGAAATGCATATCTGAAGAAGGTTGAGTTTCTTGCTGATTCATTCAGCGGCAAAATCGTATTGCAGTTCTATTAATAATTTTTTTTGCCCATTTACCCCCACGGCCAAACTGATGGTGAGTGGTTACTATTGATTACTCTCCCTAAGCCTCGTTTGAAGAAAGACATGTTATAGTATTCAGGCGACCTCGAGGAGAGGAGTTCATTTCAAATCTAGGTGGTACGTGGGAGTAAAAGCTCTGGATACGCACTATGGATGAACGCAGTGATTCTAGGTAGTATGGATGAATTCTGCTCCGGTGACGTGCGGTGCGCTGGTAATAATATGTTAAACGGATTATCTCAAGCAATTCCTCAGAGTATCCTCCTTGGAACATACGGTACAAAAGACAGAGAACCGAAGTCCCTCCGTAGTAGACCCAGGGGTTGTATTTGGTTTATTTACAAATTTTTATTATGTGATAGTCTGTGTCTGCATCAGCTTTTACTGCTGATATTCGATTAGCCTAGTTGATCTACTGGTTATATTCCGTACAACGGGGTCCATTTGCGAAGCACGTGGGTTCTTTGATAAAGTTATCTATTATTTGGCCTCTGCGGATAATTGCTCTTGTTTCTCATATGTGCTTCCGTAAGCATAGGACACAATGAAATCACTTAGGGCGATTCAATGCCATTAACTTAAAAAATATCATGGCTGGTTACATCTTGTGAATTCGTCCACTGAAATAGCTCAGTCGAACGCAGCACATTAATGTACCTGTCGAATGTTTATTGATTTGCGTCCACGAACATTAAATAAAAACATATTTGAAAACACGTGCGCGTTACATATTAATATCGTTTCCGGAATCATTAGAATCGTTCTTGATGATTTATCGGAGCAATGACCTTTCGAGATGTGAAAACTTCACTTATTTTTAGTTTCCGTCTTCCTCTTGCGTGGGAAGTTTTTGCTATGTGTAAAAGAGATGGTGATTGTTAGTACAGCGTAAATAATGATAAATATTGTTGGGGAGAATTTTTTGGTAGCGTTACCCAGTAGTACTACCTATTACTACCTGGTACTGAAGTAAGTACCGATTCATTATTTTTGTAACTTAAATAATTTAATGCTATTCAAATCGAATCAGAAACTTATAAAAGTTCTGTAAAATGTTTCACAAATAATTTATTACTTCCCATAAAAAATACCTTTGCACTATTGCTGTTTTCTTAGACTAAGGTTCAACTTTTATTTGTCGCCATAAACTGTGAAACAGCGCATGAAAGCACCACAAATTCAATTACAATACTAACGTAAAAAAATAAGTTTGAATACGGACTCTAAGCCAAGATCGGTTTACTTCTCACGGGAATAACATAAAATGATCATAAAAATCGGATTCTGCGACTTTTCGCAGTGACGAGCTAGTTTTTATCAAAATTGATGTCGATAATTTTGAAGAATGTTTTATTCTTTAATTTTTGAGGTACGTATTAAATGTCATCCTTAGATAGAGTATAGGTAGTGATGTAACGAATCTATACATATGAATAAAATTGGAGTGTCTGTTTGTAATATTAAAATAACCGCTTTTTACTACATATATATGAATATATATTATTATACGGTACATGCACCATAATAACATTTTTTATATTTTTTGTCTGTCTGTCTGTTTGTTCCGGGTAATCTCTGGAACGGCTAGACCGATGTTGACGAGACTTTCACAGATAGGTAGTTGGTGATATATGGAGTAACTTATGCTACTTTTTTTAGACTAGCTTCGAGCCGCGGCGTCACCCGAGGTACGACAATAACCACGGGTAGCAGGGACTCAGCTATCAATAATAAAATTTAATGTTTCCGAAGCGAAGCGAGGGCGGGTCGCTAGTAAATAATAAATGTATATTAACAAAAATGCCGTAATCCAAAGCATGTATCAACAGCTATTGATATCTACTTATCGTTCTTGATAAGCTACAAAATAACCAGTCTATACTAATATTATAAAGAGGAAAGATTTTTTTGTTTGTTTGTTTCGAATAGGCTCCGAAACTACTGGACCGATTTGAAAAATTCTTTTTCCATTAGAAGCCGACATTGTCCCTGATGAACATAGGCTACTTTTTTTTATTTTTTTTTTATTTATTTTTTTTGGTTCCATGTGTGTTTTAATGTTTCCGAAGCGAAGCGAGGGCGGGTCGCTAGTAGATAATAAAAAGGAAAAGCGTCGCAGCTGCGTAAATTTGATACAAGAAAGTGTTAGAGATGTTGCGGGGGGATCAACAAAAGCATACATTTTATTTCTATAAGCTATTTTTGAAATTTACTACTAGAATAACTTATCATAATACAATGGGTGTGGTCCAGCCACTGTGGCCTGACGCCTGTGGTCTAAAAAAACACCACCATATTTTCTTGTGGATATCGTAATAGCGACTGTAGTTTTCATGCGCTATCCAGCATATTTTAGTATTGTGAGTTGGTTTAAGGTTTTTTTTTTTTTTTTTTTTTTTTTTTTTTATTGCTTATATGTGTGGACGAGCTCACAGCCCACTTGGTGTTAAGTGGTTACTGGTAAGTGGTTACTGGTCTCAAGACTTCACTCACTTTGTGAGTTCCGGTGACCACGGAGTGCCAGGTAGACCGAGAGTTCGTTAGTACAGGTATACCTGTATACTGTAGGCAGCGACTTGGCTCTGCCCCTCGCATTGCTGATGTCCATGAGCGTCGGTAACCACTTACCATCAGGTGGGCCGTATGTTACACATACAGTAGCCTTCATTAGTTTGTCCGATGAAGAACGCCATAACCTATTTTGGAAATTAGAGTTCATGTCTTTTAATGTACGTACTGTACGTATGCTATGATACTTATTCACTCGGTAATAGCTTAGCAACAAACAGAAATGATTATTATTAGCTAACTAGCTGACCAAAAGACCTAAGCTTTTGTATAAAGTAAACTTAAAACAAACAAAAGGAATCCGTCCGACGGGGGACACATCAAAGGAAAAAGAAAATTGTTATTTTTATTTAATTCAGAGCATTTTCATAATTATCTACCTTTTAAACCTTCTCTGGACTTCTACAAATAATCCAAGACCAAAATTAGCCAAATCGGTCTAACCGTTCTCGAGTTTTAGGGAGACTAACGAATTGAATTCATTTTTATATATACCTATATAGATAAGTTAGTGTACCTGCGCTCAAAAAATCTATCCCACTATCGAAAAAAATCAAAATCGATCATCCCTTCACTAAATTTTCGTATTATCTAACGTACAAATACAATCAAACTATTTAGAAGTGCTAATTATTATACGACAGAATTTCAAAGGTTACGTAATAACTAAAGTGAACCGTAAATATTAAGCGCAAACACAGGCGCACATGACCGCAGTGAATTTGGATTGATTAAGAGTTTTAACAGAGTCAATATTAAGTAATAAATTTCGTAAGGGAGTGCCAAGCGTTTTTAGTCTTTATTTCTACATGAGAAGGTTGAGGAAATGGTGGTATAGGATCCGAGGTGTCAATGAATGCCTTTCAAAATGTTTACGCTCCCAAATAGGAAGGTCGACGATTGAGTGGCAATTATAACGTTTTAGAAGCAATTAGAATTGTAAGGATAAGTACGGTATGACTTAGTAGATTAAGGAAATGGGAAACCAGATGTTCGTATTCTCAATCTTTTTGACAACCATTCAAACTAATTGTCTATAGAGAATTTCTGAAAGGAGGAATACAGCGCAGTCTAGAGATATATTTTATTGTTCATCATCAATGCTAATAAAGAGGGCTAAGCCACAGAGTCACAGATAGCACACATTGCCCACTGAGTTTCTCGCCGAATCTTCTCAGTGGGTCACGTTTCCGATCTGGTGGTAGATTCTGGGACGCATTGCTCTTGCTAGGGCTAGTGTTAGCAACGTCGTCAGGTTAGAGCCCCGTGACCTCACCTACTCGCCCGATTACGCTGGCATAGCCCCTTAGGTTACCAACTTAGGTAGGATAAAAAAAAACGAGCTCACGGCCCACTTGATGTTAAGTGGTTACCGGAGCCATAGATATCTACAACATAAATGCCGCCACCCGCGTTGAGATATGAGTTTTAAGGTCTCAGTATAGTCACAACGGCTGCCCCGCCCTTCAAGACGAAACGTATAACTGCTTCACGGCAGAAACAGGCCAGGGTGGTGGTACCTACCCGCGCGGATTCACATGAGGTCCTACCACCAGTAATAATGTCTCCGTAACCACTCATCATCAGGCTGACCGTGCGCGTCCCTTATCTTTCTCGTGCTATCAATCAGTCAGCCCATTGAACTTGTATGAATGAATGTAAATGCTGAAAGGATTCACAAAAACATCCGCCGATAAGATAAACAGTTTTTTTTTCATTTCAAACAATGGCTCTGCTCGCTGTTGACATAAACATACATTGATGTGTCGGTTCGAGGTATCATTTGTTATGTCTTAATTGAAAACGACACCGACTCGAAGGAAAATAATTGCAATAGGTAGCAGTATGTCAAGCACGAAAATCTATCGAACTCGTAATGTAAATGTACATAGGCGGCACTGAAAATTTCGGGAATTAACGAAGTGACACAACATTACTATTTAAAAATGTATTTATTGCTTTTCGAAGTATTCTCCGCGAAATTTGACACATTTTTCCATACGATGGAACCAATCATTGAAGCAACCATTCCATTCGGAAGTTGGGGTCTCCAAAATGGCCGTTTTGTACGCGTCCACAGCTTCTTCAGGTGATGAAAATCTCTGTCCACGCAATTTATTCTTTATTTTAGGGAAAGTATAGAAATCATTAGGGCTTAGGTCGGGGTTGTACAGCGGATGGTCTAATAATTCTATGTTTTCTTGCTCTAAAAACTCTTTTGTTCTGTGCGCGGTGTGAGAACTCGCATTGTCGTGATGGAGCATGATGCGGCGGTTGCAGTTCTGTTTACGGAGTTCAGAAACGACCTGTGGCAAACAAATGCTAGCATACCATTCTGCATTAACCGTCCTTTGTCTCTCAAGTGGAATAGTCGTAACATGGCCGGTTTTGGAGACAAACGTGGCCACCATTTTTTTTGCAACACTCCGTGAACGAACAATTTTTGTTGGCTTTAACTCATTTTCGAACACCCAAACTCGTGACTGGTTTTTTGTTTCGGGTTCGTACGCGTATATCCAGGATTCGTCACCTGATACAATGTTGTATACAGCATTTGAGGATCCTGCGTGGAATCTTTCGAGAGTTCTGACGCACCAAGTAACGCGAGCCGCTTTTTGCTCTTCACAGAGCGAATGCGGTATCCATAGGGAAAACAACTTTTTTACACCTAATTGTTCATGCAAGATTATTTGTATTTGACTCATGCCAATGTCTAAAGTTGCCTGAATTTCGCGGTATGTCACATGGCGATCTTCCTCAATCAGCTTACGCACAGCATCAACGTTTTCTTGGGTGATTGCAGTTTTTGGACGACCTTGACGGGGATCATCACTGAGCTTGACACGTCCACGTTGAAACTCAGCAAACCAGCGATAAATTGTGGTTTTGGATGGAGCTTCATCACCAAATGCAGAAATCATCCGGTCAACACACTGTTTTTGTGTTAACGGCCATCTGGTGTAGTGGTAAGTGACATGGTCACTACACAAGGGGGTCGCGGGTTCGAATCCCGCCAAGGGAAGATATTTGTATGATAAATATAAATGTCTTTTCCAGGGTTATGGATGTCTATTAAATATATGTATGCGTATAATAAAAATCTTACCTTTATATCCGTTATCTGGTACCTGTAACACAAGTTCTTTACGAACTTATCACGGGACCAGTTAACGTGGCGTGATAAAAAAAAAAAAAAACCTCTTGAATTTTCTCGAGTCAATTCCATTTTCTCAACGATTAAACAAGTTTGACAAAACCTCGTGACAAGACCGAGAATCTTTTTTTAAATAAATAAATAGTATTCGATTTTTAAAACCAAGTAGTTTTCAATTAAAAAGATTTTAATATGACAGGAACAGTGGAAATATTCCATTCCCGATACTTTTAGTGCAGCCTCGTATCGAGTCTTCAATACGAAAACGAATTATTACATTAAATGGTAGTACTCGATAATAGTCAGTTAGCCTTCGAGATTTACGTTGCCGCATGTCAAAACAATTTTCGTGCTCTCGATTAAGAGTAGGTTCGAGTTTCGTGGCGATTCAATTGCGATTTTACTGGTGGTAAGACCTCTTGTTAGTCCGCACGGGTAGGTACCACCGCCCGACCTATTTCTGTCGTGAAGCAGTAATGCGTTTCGGTTTGAAGGGCGGGGCAGCCGTTGTAACTATACTGAAATCTTAGAATTTATATCTCAATGTGGGTCGCGCATTTACGTTGTAGATGTCTATGGGCTCCAGTAACCACTTAACACCAGGTGGGCTGTGAGCTCGTCCACCTATATTTATTCGCGCTGCTGAAATTAATGCTTTGTACAAACGGTAGGGGCATTATTTAAATCCTATACATTTTTTGTCGATAGCGATACGAATACTTTTTCGATAGTCATTTGTACCCCTCAGTTTTATTTCACAGCCAGGGTAAATGTGCCTACTCTTTTATTTATGTATTCCTCCCTATGCTAATAGCCTTGAGAGGCTCTTTCAGCTTCACCCTAACATCTAGGTGAGCTCCCGGGGCTCAAACCGGAAGTGTTGCTAACACTGGCCCTAGCAAGACCAGTGCTTCGCAGAATCTACAACTAGATCGGAAACGCGACCCACTGAGAAGATCCGGCGAGAAGCTCAGTAGGCTGTGTCTATGGGTTAGTTCGCTCGTCGAGCCCTTCGTCGCAAGCGACGGGTTCGACGAGGACGGTGACCGGTGCTTGTGGTACCTAAAAGCTCCGTTAATGGATCGGGAGGATCCGTACTGACGTATTTAGGGCGACGTCGACTCGTGCCCACAGCTCACTTAGTGTTCTTACCGGAGCTAATGCCACGGGAATGTCTACCTTAAGATATGAGGTCGAAGTTCTAATTATCATTACGCCGGTATTGCTCTTCCAGATGCGGATAATTTTCAAGATAAATTTGAACACCATTTAGGTAATTTTGAATGCTGTTTACTTGTAGGCGTTGATAGGATCCAAATGTTATTAGAACGCAATGCAGTCATGTCAGAAATCGCACTAGTAAACATGGTGTAATCAAATAAAAAAAAAAAGTAATTCTGATACAGCATATTATGTTACTATGAATTCGAAAAAATAATAACATACATAATGATCGCACTTCTCATTAAAGTCGCTTTTTTCCTTGCCACCGTTGAGACGATAATATATCGTTAAAAAAATGAACTTAATAAGGATTTGAAAATTCATTAAAACGCTTTATTTGTAAAGAATAAATTAGTTATATTATTTATCTAAAGAATAATGAAATTCAGTAGTTCCACGGTATTTAACACACCGTTTTTGACACGGCCAATAATAAAAGATTTTCAACAATAAATAATGATTCCAGTGTGTACATAATCCTCGTATTATTTAGCCAAAACGTGGGCGACGATAAAATTACGAATTTATTTCATATTCAGATGACATCTGTCATTTCGACAACTTTAAACAACAATACGAAAATGATTTGCCAGGCTAATTCGAACTTTATTCGCTTGTCCATAAAAGTGTTGTATAGTGATTGATTGATATTCCACTAGAGATTAAATGTAAATTATATATAATCCTTCGATATATCGATAGTAAAACTAGAATTATATCGACAAAGCCTTGCTTGGCACAGTTTGGCGGCGACCGCTAGGATTTCTAGTTTCGTAAATTCAATTCGTCTGCTTACGCACGGCAACAAGACATTTAAATTTTTCATTTACAAATATTTTTAAATATTTATTTCTACAGGATTGTATGAATGAGTGATGTCGCGGTTCACCTGGTGCCACGTGGCGACTTATTAATTATTATTTTTTTAAACCATCATCCACGTTAACTGGTCCCGTGCTTAGTTCGTAAAGAACTTGTGTTATAGGTACCAGATAACGGAAATAAATGTAAGATTTTTTATTAAACACATACATATATTTAATATACATCCATAACCCTGGAAAAGACATTTTATATTTATCATACAAATATTTTCCCTTAGCGGGATTCGAACCCGCGACCCCCTTGTGTAGTGACCATGTCACTTACCACTACACCAGACGTCCGTTAAATTAACACTAAGTTAATAACTTAATAAAAAATAAGTCAATAAATGAATAAGACTGTTCTATTACACATTCCCCAGTAACATCATATAAATAAAAATGCAGGCAAAAGCAGTCTCGGACGTATTGTATTTATATAAAACTATTTATTACTTAGCATATGTGCAGAATAGATTTAGTTTTAGTAGTGGAAACACGTATGAATTGTATCAGTTATTTTAAACTTTTCTTTCAATAAGTTTCGTGACAATTACAATTTCTTTTTTTTAAAGAGCTCTTGGATCCACCCCGTAACTGTTATACCCTTCAGAGTGCAATGCGCGGGTTGGCACTACGTCTATATTTTATTGGTCCCAGGCAGTCTTTAATTCAGGCAGACAAAATTTTCTCTAAACGTGTAGCTTATATTTAATGACTTATCATTTGGAGTTGGTACATAGTAATGAAACAGTTGGCCTTATCTAACAGTCAAAAGGTGCTTGCATATATAAGTCATATCTTGAAGTCACCGCACGCAGTCCGTCGCTATTAAAGTTGATGCCAAGCAGCAGCGGCTTGGCTCTGTCCCTGGTATTGCTGAAGTCCATGGGCGATGGTAATCACTCACCATCAGGTGGACCGTATGCTCGTCTGCCTAAAAAGTCAATAAAATAATTAAAACCCCGAAGCATCCTTTCATTGACATAACCAGCAAAAACTTAAACACCAAATGTCGTATTCACTGATCGTGTCAACTACAAAATAAATTACGGACATAAAATCTGCCACTAAACGGTTAGCAGCGTGTCACGTATTCGCATAGCACACGTCTCCACATCCTACTCTGTTATTGGCAGTAAAGTTTCAAGGGAAACGCTCGCAATTCAACACTAGGTTGTGATGGCGCCACTTTTAAACCGTCACAAACTTAGGCGCGACAGCGTGGCGATCCTTGGGCATTACCGCACGAAAGGCGAGATTCGAATACCAGAACAGCTAATAAATGTCTACGTTTAATCACGTCTAGGCCGTTGGCGAAACGGCACAGCTATTGGTCGTTTAGGAGCAGATGTACATACGAATTGTTTCGATCGATTGGTTATGTTGCCTTTTCCTTTCGTCATTTGTCATTCCTGGCCGTAACGCTATCAACGGAATGATGTTTCGCACTCGGAAGGCCACCCTTAACAACGTGCCCTGCGTGTAGATGCACCGGATCTAGTGAAGTTTCGATATTTAATCTAGCACACTTTGTAAAATATGGTTAGGGATTAGAGAGATAGTATCTGTTTCTCTTAAGTTACATTAGATGGGAATAACAATAAAAAACTGACGTTGTGGTCGTCGACGATCGCCTCGATGACCCGGGAGTTTGGTTGTAGCATTGACCCCCCTTACTCTACCTGGGTTCTGAACTGGGCAGAGATCGGACGTCGGGTGAGAATGTACCAGGGGAGTCGTTTGGTGGGTAGGGCCATAAAGCCTCCTTGGGCTTGCAGTCTGTTCCCAACATTTGCAGACCGTTAAGTCCTAATACCTTGCGTGCCCCTAGGCGCAGACGTCTTGGATGAGGTTAGGCCCCTGTCTGAAAAAAAAGACGGTAAGAATGAGTTATCCAAACCGAAAGGTTTCACAAAGTGAATGTGCTTATCTCAACATGAACTCAAAGTCTCATTATTAGTTTACCATAGCTACCTGCTTTCCGGTGGATCCACCCAATTCAGTTTCGGTGCTGGGGGATGCTATTAGTATCAGCACACAAAACACAGGTTACCGTATCTGAATTTTCTTCGACTTTTGAGCCTATTTCTCTGAAAATTGAGACAATTTTTTTGTAATGTACTGCACCCCTAGGTCACTAGGGCCTTTTTTTTAAGTCACTAGGGCCTGTCCATTCCAAAACTTTATGTTTAGTTGGTGGCTATTATAATCTTATCGTACCTTTCTTCTTTCAGATCTCGAGCTCAGCTGATATGACGAAAAACATAGGTATGTTAGTATTCAGATCTTGAATATCTGAATTCAAAATGTAGCCAGCACATACCATTTATTTTTAAATACAAGATCTAACCGAAGCCTTTTTTTTTTTAATTTAATGTTCTTAATATAAAACAAAATCTATTTCAATAAACGCTGCAAAAATAATTTATGATAAGAAGTTACCGATGCACCAAACAAACGTCCATTCATCGAATGATCACCTTAGTCCTTTTCTCAAGGCGGCAATAAAGAGTAGAGTGTGCTTTATTGTATACCAATATATTATAACCGAAGCAAATGCAAAACCTTAAGGATATGAACCTAACCAACATGCTTCCAACCCGAGCGAATAATAATCACGGGTCGTCGCGCATCCCGAGCGACCTGGAGGCTATTCTTTTTGCCCGGGAAAAAGCTCTCCATCTGCTGAGCATCACAGTAATAAATACTTATATATTATAACAGTAGCGTGACCTTAGTGTGGCGAAGCGAGTCTTATTACTGGTGGTAGGACCTCTTGTGAGTCCGCACGGGTAGGTACCACCACCCTGCCTATTTCTGCCGTAAAGCAGTAATGCGTTTCGGTTTGAAGCGTGGGGCAGCCGTTGTAACTATACTTGAGACCTTAGCACTTATATTTCAAGGTGGGTGGCGCATTTACGCTGTAGATGTCTATGGGCTCCAGTAACCACTTCACACCAGTTGGGTTGTGAGCTCGTCTACCCACATAAGCAATAAAAAAAACCCTGACTGGCAATTTGGAGCTTAACACCGGTTGGAGGAGTAAGCTCACCATCCGATCCGCCGCCATCACTGGATTGGTTTTCCATTCTCAATGAACAGTCGATCTCACACGGAGACTCAGTTGTCGCTGGACCACTCTTGTGCGGACAGAGGACTCCTCACAAATACCATCACGCTGCTGTTCGTAATGATTCGTTAACAAAGCGAACCGTTAATAAATAAAAATACATGTTTTTACACCATTCAAAAACTCGTCCGATATATCAGTCGCGCTGTTGCGTTCTGTCATAAATGTCGACCATTCAAATAAACATCTGTGCGGATATAAAAATGCAAATAATGTGACTTTTATGTCGGGTTTGACATGATATTGTAATGTTTTACTGAGCGGTTCCGTATATTTTATTAAGAATATCTTTTAGTGGTTCGAAGAGTGGTGTTTGTTTAGTGCACAAGAGTTAGTGCTTAGTTAGAGTCCAAGCTGCATTGAAATTTGTGACTAAAATCTTAATCTACTTCCAAGACGTTATTTTAATAACCAATCCAAGGATTGGTCATTTGATTATTAGAGCCATAGACATGTTGGTGTCTGTAATGGCATACTCGTATGTACCTACAATGACTAGATTGTCTATAGCGTTCCGGGATTCAGACCACAAATCTAGCATACTATTTCAATTTATAACAATATAATTATATAGATTCCGATATATATTTTTTGCTTAGATGCGTGGACAGCTCACCCGGTGTTAAGTGTTCACCGGAGCCCATAGACATAAAAACGTAAATGTCGGCGTAAATATTTTTTCATTACATTGATGGCTGAGCGATCTCACGGCTTACTTGCTGTTAAGTGGATACTAGACTATAACTATAATAGACAATAACTATAGATGTCTATAACACAAATGCCATATTACCTAAACCCTAACCTATCTACCTATTACCTTTAAACCTAAGGTTGTAGTTTCAATTGTATGGTATATCTTCCACCCTTCAAATCGGACCTAATGACTGCTCCGCGGTCTCCATGTGGGTTAGGTGGTTAGGTCAGAAAAAAAAAGGTTAGGCAGACAACTTGAGGGCCCAATTAACATTAATCATATTGCTGGCTAAAGTTGGATGAGAGAAGCCGAAGATCATGCTCAATGGCGTGCAATTGGAGAAGCTTATCCAGTCCAGCAGTGGACTACTATAGGCTGATGATGGTGATTACTACGAAACATATAGCTAGGCTACATATTTAGAAAAATAATATATGAGAAAAAAATATACACAATCACATACGATTGCGGACATCAAATAAATTTGTGTTGTTTTAACGGCCGTCTGGTGTAGTGGTAAGTGACGTGGTCACTACACAAGGGGGTCGCGGGTCCGAATCCCGCCAAGGGAAGATATTTGTATGATAAAATTAAATATAAATGTCTTTTCCAGGGTTATGGATGTGTATTAAATATATGTATGCGTATAATAAAAATCTTACATTTATTTCCGTTATCTGGTACCTGTAACACAAGTTCTTTACGAACTTATCACGGGACCAGTTAACGTGGCGTGATTGTTAGTAAATATTTATTTTTTTATTAAAAAAATTAAATATTTCTAGACTTCTTTCTTCTAGAATTTTAGACTTAAACTTCGTTATTGCTATAATTTTTTTTAAACTATTTTGTCAGGTTTCATGCTCTACAGTCTTCATAATTCACAGACAGCGAAAGTTTCATTTTGATAAAAATTTGGGTAACGTAACATTGAATGGTCGATTCATAGTTAAAGGCCACTCTAATATCAATCTGTTTATATATAATGTATATACGAGAGGCAATAAACACACTAATATGTTTACAAATAAGCAGATCCAACGTTTTGTTTTGAACTTTGGACCTTTCTATAATTGAATCGATCGTTGACTATATTTATTACGGTAATAAAATAATTAATTGACGTTCGAATTAATAAAATTGATTTACGCATAATTTGTTTTAAGTTGATTCCGTTGAATGAGTGGTTAGTTGTGTTCAATGCTCACAGAATTGAGTACTTTAGTATTATAGAGACCTAAATATAGTTCGCTCGTTTGCGAGTATAATTTTTTTTTTATTGCCCCTGTAGGCAGACGAGCATACGGCCCACCTGATGGTGAGTGGTTACCGTCGCCCATGGACTTCAGCAATGCTAGGGGCAGAGCCAAGCCGCTGCCTACCGCTTAATACTCTCCACAAGCCTCTTTTAAAGAATAATAATAATAATATAATAATAATATAATAATAATAATATACAGTATTAAGAAAACTAGTGGTCCTCCGTTAGTCGAAATTCGACTATAATTAATTGAAATTATAAGTTTGTACACTATTATGATTCTATTGTCAAAGACTTATTATACTTTTATAATCACAGATTTCGCTAAGACTTTAGACAAATATTGAGTGGTTACCGTCGCCCATGGACTTCAGCAATGCCAGGGGCAGAGCCAAGCCGCTGCCTACCGGTTGGTGATCAGATCGTCAAGATGGGGCAGCTAATGGTCTAAGACGCCCCGCTAGACTGGAAGCCGCATACCAGGTCTGAAAGACTGCGTTGGGGCACTAACACACAATACGACCTATACCGATCAAATAATAAAAAAAGATTTGGTTTATTTTTCTTTCAAACTGAACCCTTTTTTTATTTAATAAATTAAATCATTTAACTAGCTGTTGTGATTTAAAATTTATATAAAACTCGTATCAGATCAAAAGAACGAACGATTGATAGTCTTGTTTGTGACAAAAAAAAAAAAAAAACTAGGACACTATGTCTTTATTGCATTGTCATTTATTTATTTGCATACTAACGAGGTATTTAATAAAACTATATTTTACGAGTATAATTAACGTACAAATTGCGTATATTTCGAAAGGAAACTAGAACGCAAAATATATTTAATTTTATTCGAATCAATTTTGAATAGCCATTTGGAGTGTGATGATTCAATAAATTCCTCTAATTTTGTTCATGTCTAAGGCTTTGGTCTGGTTGGTAATGTGGAGACGACCACCGCTACATTTTAATATGGCCCCTACTCTTCCTTAACTCTTATAGTATCATCTGCAGTTACTTCCTACCTCCCTCAATAACTTTTGCTTTCTCTACGTCAAATAATTTCATTGTTTAATAATTTTGGTAATTGGTAATTTTGACTGGATATTAATTACCCCTTTCTATTGCCTATGCGAAGTGTTCCGGTCTAAAGAATACGACAACAGTGTTCGTGCCGACGTTTGTGTCATCAGTATTTCAAAAAACAAACTAATATTCAATAGAGATATTTCATACATTATAAACCACTTCGCCATTGCACTCAGGCGCGCACGCACGTCGCATAAAATAAAACAATCCATTATAAATTCAGAGTTTAATTTAACATAAATTAAATTTCAAATGTCCATACGAAACAAACAGCAATAAAACATTTTTTAGAGTTTCATGTAGGTATGCGGTGACAGTAATTTTCTGTTGTCCACGGACTACAGTAGCCAGGTGAACTGTGAGCTTGGCATCTATTGAAATATAAAAGTTGTTACCTTGTTAATTAATAGTTACGTATATAAAATTTCATAAATATTAAGGAATAATGCCCCAAGAACATCTAAATATATAACTTTATTTATTTCAATTTGTAATTAGTTTCGATTTTTCAATAACAGGAATATTTGGAAGGAAACGTTCTAGTGTTTTTTTTTTCTCTACTTATTTGCTGGTAGCCTAAGAGGCTATATCAGCTACGCCAGGACGGGTAGGCGACCTCACGGGCTCAATCTGAGAGAATTTGCTAACACTAGCAAGAGCCGTGCTTCGCTTAATCTACAATCAGATCGGAAACGCGACCCACTGAGAAGATCCGACGAGAAACTCAGTGGGTTCGTTTAAGTGTTCTTTCCGATGGCGGACGACTCCTTTCCAGTATCGTTTGAAGTAAGATTTATTACTTTGCCGCCCATGTCTTTGCGAAGCTATCATGCTTCCCAAACTATCGGATGTAAATACTGGTACAGAACAGCAAAAGTATTAGCGTAATAAAAACCCGCCTAGCATCAGATGGGCCGCAAGATCGTCTCCGTGCTAGAAGCAAAGCTTACGTTGTAATCCTACTTTACCGTTCCTATCTAAATTTACACCAATGAAATTCCCTTGATCTTGGCTATCCGTGCCAACAACAGTAAATTCTGGTCTAATCTGTAACCACTAAAATTAACCCATCACGAAACCAGTGTGATAAGTCTTGCAACAATTTATGGATTAACTCTTTCCTATTGTATATTTGTTGTGTGCATGAATTTGGTAAGGACAAATTAAATGTTGTACTGGTGGTAGGACGTCTTGTGAGTCCGCTCGGGTAGCTACCCCCACTCTGCCTATTTCTGCCGTGAAATAGTAATGCGTTTCGGTTTGAAGGATGGGGCAGCCGTTGTAACTATACTGAGACCTTAGAACTTATATTTCAAGGTGGGTGGCGGCATTTACATTGTAGATGTTTATGGACACCCATAACCACTTAAAACCAGGTGGGCCGTGAGCTCGTCCACCCATCTAAGCAATAAATAAATTAAAATGTCTGACAAAACTTATCTTAAGTACCATTTTAGACAATTATGAACTTATTCAAATTTTCCACATATGACTGTGTGTATCTTATGTATTTGTCAATGCCAAAGTATATGTGGTAGGTAATAAATTTCTTAGTATTTATATGTATTCGAAAGTACAGTCTTATGTAAAACATTACTGCTCTTAATATTTATGTATTCTGTAATGAAAAATACATACTTGTTTTCATGCGACTTCGAAACATCGATGAAGGATTGCATCGAAGCAAAAATACCCAACTATTGTAGTACAGAATACTATTTTAGTATTTAGTCTGGAAATTAGGGGAGAGTTTAGTAAGAAATATTATGAAAACACTTTCAGGTATAAGTCATCACTAAATAAAAGTCGAGTAGGAAATTACAGACGGCCTAAGTCTTTCTGTAGCCAGGCAAACTATTATTTTGCGATATACCCTATTACCAATATCCGCTCAACGGCCGCTCATAATCCGTTTAAATATCTAAGTCGAATAAGAGGAATTATTAAAAACCCAAGTTTATTTAGACCGGGTACCGCAAGATACACTTAAATTTTCTGTCATGCTGGAATATACCGTTGAAAATTTACACAGCCATGAACGCTTAGCGACGGGTTTAGTGTCGTGAATGTGTATTCCATTAAAACTCTTGCTATTTTATTACGTAAACAGATTTAAATGTATCTATAAAATGTCCCGTAAAATTGTCCATCAAAAAACTGGTTGTCACCCTAACGCCTCAAACGCATCAACATGTTCACATCATTTGACGATGTGGAAGGAAAACATTTAGAAAATTAGATCATTAGGAATACCTTCTCAATACTCCAAGCCGGTGTGCTATATATCTACCGCAATAGCGTTCCGAATGGCGCGACAAATACATGGAATTCCAAGAATTGGGCCGGAGTATACATAAAATTTTCATCTACCTCCTGAAGTACGTTGATGTTTTTAATAACTTTCAAGATGTCGCTATTTCCGTTTCGTGAAAGCGAATGTTACAAAATATATTTAAATTCCTTCTATAGCCACGGTCTGTCGTAAAACCTTAACTATGGAATATAAATAGGTCGAGCTTCCCTCAATCACAGGAGCTTTCATAATGCATCTAGACTTTTACGACATGCGTCACTGCGCGTCTTCCTCATATTTTATTCAAATTTTTCAGATATTAATAGTTATCTCTTTAAACATCCATCATACATTTTAATTCGGGTCTAATGTGTGTCTAAGGTTCGAACCATAGGAAAAAATGATGATCTCTCTTTCGTTCTAGCGGAAGATTCCGGTGGATAATCTCGTGACCTCTCACCCAGAAACTTTGGGATGTCAAGATTAAGAGCGCCGAGAGATCGTTTATTAGGTACCTAGTCGTCAACTCTCCATGTCGGCTATGTGTCGCTAGCCACATTCTGCTGCCATTACATTCCTTTGATTCATCCATAATAGCAAATTCGTCTCCTTGTTTTGTTTAGTGTGTTCATTGCCCTCCATCCTATTAATGCTAGAGCATAGTGTAAGCCTGGATTGGTGGGTAGTACCGTTTTACTTATTTTTGCCGAAAATAATTCGCGTCTGCCACGTTCTTCAGTTTTCCATGTTGTTTTTTGCTTAAATGGATGGCTCAATGCCGCCACCCACCTTGAGACATGAATTCTAAGTCTCAGTTTTTACAGTACAACGGCTGCCCCACCCTTCGAGCCGCAACGCATTCGTGTTTCACGACAGAAATAGGCAAGTTGGTTGTACCTATTCGTGCGGGCTCACAAGATGTCCTAAAACCAGTAATTGCGCAAATTAAAATTTTTTGCGGTTTGATTAATATTACACGATGCTATTTCTTCACCGTGGAAGTCAATAGTGAACATTTGTTAAATACGTATTTCATTATAAAAATTGGTACCCGCCTGCGTAATTCGAACACCGCTCAACATGAATGCACCGGACGTCTTATCCTTTAAGCCACGACGACTTCAATCTTTATAGAAACAAAACTACCAGTGTTTACAATAAATGTGTCTTAGTATTATTTAAATACTTCCCATAATAAGGTATCATTAATAACGTTATAAGGCAGCGGCTTGGCTCTGCCCCTGGCATTGCTGAAGTTCATGGGCGACGGCAACCACTCACCATCAGGTGGGCCGTATGCTCGTCTGCCTACAAAGGCAATAAAAAAAAACCTATTGATAAAGCTACTTTGGCAACATTATAGGAGATATTTTCACACCTAGACCTGCGCTAAGCCGATTAATATAATTTATTATCATTATGTTAATAATTTAACCTAAACCCAATTTGGTACTCACCTGTGGGATTCGAACACTTATATAGTCGCACCGCTCATTACAAATGTACCAGGCGGCTTATCTCGTAAACCAAAACAACTTCAGAACTGTTAACTTTAAGCTTTGTGTAATTCATTAAGATGACTCAGAAAACAGAGTTCATTCATTTAAAAAAAATCCAGGAAAGTCTGATTCTATAAGCTTTTTGCGGAAGCTTGTCAATAATAGTTGCAAAATAAGCAGATTAAAATGTCATTTACTAAGCTTTGAGCTTAGCGGGACGCAGTTCCATGAGATGGTCGGACCGAATTCGGTCTTGTCTGGACATCAAGTTCCATGATGCCCTCCACGAGGCCAAGGATCGTAGCAGTTGGAAAATGATCGTACAAGAGAGGTTGATGCAGAAGGGAGTCACGACCCACAGTAATGAGGAGAACTTTGGGCTGGAAGGAAACTAAAAAAATCGTTATACATTCTAAAATAAGTTTCATTAAGAAGTATAACTACAACATTATTTACGCAGCCACATGGATCATTAAATTAGCGAATTATTTAAAACTATCAACATGTTTGGCCACTAAACGAGGTCCGGCGCGTACAGTAGCACGATCCCGATCACGACACGAAGATCTATATCGAGACGTTTCTAAATTACTTCATTAATGTCTATAAAGGAAAAATACAGATCACTGGGATCCTGTTTTGTGCGATTTAAATAAAAATAAAATTTTATAGTGTGAGATGTTCATTCAAGCGTCTGGCGCCGTGAGTTCATTCTTGGCCGGGGACGTGTGGTCTCATTTAGAGCGGCTACCAACAATATTTTTCAGTAACTTGATATTATTTGATGGGAATTATTTTCGAAAATAAGTGAGTATTTAATAAATAAAAAATACCCTTGTAGGCATATGAGCATACGGTCCATCTAATGGTGATTGGTTACTGTCGCCTATGGACGTCAGCAATGCCAAAGGCAGAGCCAAGTTGCTGCCTAACGTACGTACTCTCCACAAGCCTCGTTTGACGAAGAATATACTTGAGTGGTAGTGAGAAATGGTAGAGTAAGCCGCGTTTTCTGGTCTTATTCTGGAGCTTATGTAGGTAGCCGAAGAGATCAGCTTAACTGTGGGTTCAGCTCCGTACAAAGTTACAGGTTCGAGCACAACGGACCTATGCAGGTACATGCCACTAATTCGCCTACTTTAGCCCCAAAGAAGTCATGGATTCCAGTACGAAGGGGACAGCCAATAGATTTTACAACAGAATAAAGATTGCGATACGCGAACACAACACAAAACATAAAACTCCAAAAGAATCTTTGACTAAAATATTGACTTCGACCCAGAATCGAATACTAGCCGTACGCAATAATCGAGGTCATTAGGATCGGATAAGCTCGGCGGTCCAATAAAAATATTTATAAAAAATAAAAGTCCGCTGATACTTAGACCCCATCCTAGTAACACAGGCGACACGCTGTAACCGGTTGCAGGATGCCCTCAGATAACGGTGGGACTGTTAATGATAAGACGGATCGTAATGATAAGCGATACACAACAACACGTGGCCACTAGAGATTTTATTACTTTACGCTGACAGGAGAACCAGCGGCCAACCCAATCTGCTTCTCTTTATACACCAATTTAGTAATAACATTAGTTGCTTTTTTTCTTGTCTGACTTTAACAAGGTTTCGGAATTGAAAAAATAGGTTATACTCATGTTTTTTCACCGTTCACGGTTCACACCGTTTTTTCTTCTCACCATAGATTCTCAGAGTAACTGGTTTGAAGCGGCCTGATTTCCAACACAGCTCCATCCCGATGATCGGTTTAATTGCAATACAAAAACGTATAAATAAAAGGCGATCCATTACGGTCGAGAACTTGTAATGACGTCTTTCGATAACGACTAGGCAGCTGATAAGGCACGCTTAATTGATAAAACAAAAATCGCCCCTAGCACCGCGGGAAGATGTGCTATCATATTTTTTTTATTTTTTTTATTGCTTAGATGTGTGGACGAGCTCACAGCCCACCTGATCTTAAGCGGTTACTGAAGCCCATAGACATCTACAGCGTAAATGCGCCACACACCTTGAGATATAAGTTCTAAAGTCTCAGTATAGTTACAACGGCTGCCCCACCCTTCAAACCGAAACGCATTACTGCTTCACGGCAGAAATAGGCGGGGCGGTGGTACCTACCCGTGCGGACTCACTAGAGGTCCTACCACCAGTAATTACGCAAATTATAATTTTTCGGGTTTGATTTTTATTACACGATGTTATTCCTTCACCGTGGAAGTCAATCGTGAACATTTGTTAAGTACGTATTTCATTAGAAAAATTGGTACCCGCCTGCGGGATTCGAACACCGGTGCATCGCTACATACGAATGCACCGGACGTCTTATCCTTTAGGCCACGACGACTTCCACGACGACTATTACAGAACCACTTACTTATACACATAGAGCTACTCTTCTTGATTGTTTCAGAAGGTTGCAACCTCAACCCAGGTTGAGTCTGGACATTTTAGGTAAAGGTTCGGATTTATTTTAAGGCTGCGGTGCAGATTGAGAGAGTTTAATGACATTTTACTGGTGGTAGGACCTCTTGTTAATTTAGCACGGGTAGGTACCACCACCCTGCCTATTTCTGCCGTGAAGCAGTAATGCGTTTCGGTTTGAAGGGTGGGGCAGCCGTTGTAACTATAATTGAGACCTTCGAACTTATATCTCAAGGTGGATGGCGCATTTACGTTGCAGATGTCTATGGGCTCCAGTAACCACTTAACACCATGTGGGCTGTGAGCTCGTCCATACATCTAAGCAATAAAAAAAAAGTTGAAAAGGTTTTTTTTATTACATAGGTGCCGGCCAACTGGTTACTGGAGCACACGGGTATCATAATATACACAACACCATGAGACATGAGGCCTATGTCTCAATAAGACACGGGAACGCGTGACTGCTTCGCGGCACAAATAAGCAGGATAGCTGTTCACATTTGGAATAAGCGCTACCACCTATAATTAGACAGTTCCTTGGGTTTTTGATTTTCATTGCACGATGTTATTCCTTTATCGTGGAAGTGGTTCGTGAATATTTTTAAGTACATATTCCTTTTGTAATTGCCTGTAAATTATGAAGACGTCAGCCGTATCGCTCTCTGTACTTACATTCTAAAGTAATTGAATGTCTTATTTGTATCGCAGATGCTAAAAACACAGTACGAAAAAATGTGGTTGCAAACAATTAAATTCAAAATACAGATTTTTCCAATCTTTTCAATTGAAAAGAATATTGTTTTGATAAAACTTGATAGAGGAAAAGAATATCTGTCTAACTCCGAATAAATAAATCTGCGCTCTGGTAAATTTGCTTACCTACGTGTTCCAGTTACTTAATGATTACGGCTGGATATGTTATGATTAACGTGAAGTAGTGATGACTTCCGATTTGAAGGAATCAATACGTTCAAATTATGTTTTCGTGTCTCAAGATCGACAGTGACGTTCTCATTGTGATGCCAAGTGGCTCCTTCCACAACAACGAAAATAAATATATAATATCTTTACAAAATATCTTTACAATACACCAATGTTCGAGCCAAACCATATTTTAGTACAATCGGGCCTGAGACTTGATTTATGACCTTAGATACGAACTGAAACCTAGTACTAACAGTTTTAAGTACTAAACGAACTTAAAAGCTCGTAAACTGTCGACTTAGCTTTTAGTAGGTGCGAGCTTTCTCTGAAAAGTGTGATTAAATTTGTTTTAGGAATGTATAATCGGGAAGGGAGATGTTTTGTCACTTTTGCACGGGTCATTAAGTCAAAGTATTAGATAAAGGACCTCTTGTGGGTCCACACAGGTAGGTACCACCACCCTGCCTATATCTGCCGTGAAGCAGAAATGCGTTTCGGTTTGAAGGGTGAGGCAGCCGTTGTAACTATACTGAGACCTTATATTTCAAGGTGGGTGGCGTATTTAGGGGGAAGGGTCGACCGAAGAAGACATGGATGGAATGTATGACTGACGATGAGAGAGAGAGAGGGGAGTAAGTGTTGAGATGACGGTTGATCGAGGAGAATGGAATAGAAAAATGCACTGTGGCGACCCCACCTAGTGGGATAAGGTGGAGATTTTTTTTTTCCTACCTAATCTGAGAGCCTTGAGAAGCTATTTCAACGTAACTTTAACTAGAAGGTGAGCTCACGGAGCTCAAACATGATGACGTTGCTAACACGAACCCTAGCAAGATCCGTGCTTCGCAGAATCTACCACCGGATGGGAAACGCGACCCACTGAGAAGATCCGGCGAGAAACTCAGTGGGCTGTGTCTGAGGGTTAATTTACTGATGACTGGGGAGACATAGAAGATCAAATTCAATGCTTTCGTGAGGCATAATTGAATTGATTTTAAAATTTAATCTCGAATTTCATATATTTGCCTCTTTTCGTAACGCAGCCCGCAACGATATTGGTACATCTTGTATTTTTATACGGTTTCCATAAAGTATTTCATTTTCGATTGAACACTTTCCTGTCACGTTACCGTCATGTTAAATAAACATTAAATTTGAATTGAGAATTGCGAGCGGACTACCTACTGCTTGTGTTATAATTTTTTTTTAATTTATCGAACAAAGGCAAACATATCAATATGCATAAATTCGAATTACAAAATAAATAAAATCAATACGTATAAAATTCCTTTTGATCGAAAGCAATATAGTCTTTGCCGTTATAAAATCATGAATCAGATTTGATTGTACAGCTCAATATTTTTCATTTCTTATAAATTACTCGGTCAAGTCTCTCTTTCTCTTAATAAAATACTATTTTAGTTCCAATGTCTGAAATTTTAAGGTTGATATTCGTTTGTGTATTTATTAATCAAATTATCTTTCACCGTAAGGCGGGTCTCACACGCTGCAGTTTTTGCATAAATTGGAGGTAGTTAATAGTCAGTTGTGAATGCCCAAGGGTAGGTAAGGGTGAAGGAACTTTAAAATTTTTGTTTAAAGGTGATTTATAAAGAACTAATGCCTACCCTTGACTTTGGATGTAGTGTATAATAAAAATTTAGTTCTTTATTTTGCGAATGAACTGCCCGCTCATATCAAGGGGTCATAGATTGAAAAACGAACTGTATTGGTATTACTTAGGTCCTTTTTTTATTGCCCTTATAAGCATACGAGCATACGCCCACCCGATGGTGAGTGGTTACCGTCGCCCATGGACTTCAGCAATGCCAGGGGCAGAGCCAAGCCGCTGCCTACCGCTTAATACTCTCCACAAGCCTCGTTTGAAGAAGAACGTGTCATAGCGCTCGGGAAACACCGTGGAGGGGAGCTCATTCCATAGCTGTTTGATACGTGCCAAAAAAGATCTCCGGAAACGCTGTGTCGATGAACGCAGCGGTTCTAGATAATATGGATGATCTCTGCTCCGATGGCTGGAGGTGCGATAATATAAAAAAGGAGATGAGGGGATTGAGGTAGAAAGCAAAATTGATTTCCAGTCCTAAGTCGAATGTTTAAAAGCATTGTGGGTGAAAAAAGCAGTTCTAGCTGAGAGAGATCGCCACGGCAGAGATTAGTTCGTTGAGTATGAGAGACTCAAACAGTTCTTTAGAGCAGTTCCTTTGGAATAAGCCGTAACAAAAGGCAGAGAGAAAAGAACTCTTTCTTACAGAAGCAGAGGTTTTAAGTTAAGCAAGACTTAATATCTTCAGTTCAAATATACCTTTTTTGCATAAAATCAAATGGCCTACTGGGAGATGCGACAACTCTGGACATGCTTTTGAAGTCACTTTAAAGGATAAGACTTAAATCGTAAATCTTAAGGAAGGTTCACAAACGACTTCTACGATGAAGGGACAACGTTGTGTAAAAAAAATCCTGCAAATTTGTTATCAGCGCATTATGCGTCCGAGCGAGGAAGGTAACATTTTTTTTTTTTTTTTTTTATTGCCCTTGTAGGCAGACGAGCATACGGCCCACCTGATGGTGAGTGGTTACCGTCGCCCATGGACTTCAGCAATGCCAGGGGCAGAGCCAAGCCGCTGCCTACCGTTTAATACTCTCCACAAGCCTCGTTTGAAGAAGGACATGTCATAGCTGTCATGCCTTAAGCCTTGTTCGGACTAGGCGAGTATTTTAGTCGAGTACCGAGTAATTTAGTGGCTAAATTACTCGCTACTCGCCCGAAAAAATAGAACAAAATGGATCGACTTGACTAAATTATTTACTAACCTACTCGACTACGTTTTTGGTGCTCAGACACATATAGCTACTAAATTACTCGGTACTCGACTAAAATACTTGCCTAGTCCGAACAAGGCTTAGTCATGCATTAAGGGTGGGACAGTCACTATTTAATTTTTTATTGCTTAGATGGGTGGACGAGCTCACAGACCACCTGCTGCTAAGTGGTTACTGGAGCCCATAGACATCTACAGCGTAAATTCGCCACCCACCTTGAGATATAAGTTCTAAGGTCTCAGTATAGTTACAACGGCTGCCTCACCTTTCAAACCGAAACGCATTAGTGCTTCACGGCAGAAATAGGCAGGATGGTGGTACCTACCCGTGCGGACTCACAAGAGGTCCTACCACCAGTGAAAAACAAGAGGTCCTACCACCATTGAGTCTTCAATCTGATTTTTAAGCGTGGGTATTTAAGATTTTAGTGCCCGTCAACTCAGATAACCAATCTGTGAATTAGCTAGTCCTTAACTTAGCGCAATAATAAAAACGCATCTACCACAGTCGAGGATTTTTTTCATAGCCGAATTGCCGTCATTGCAACGTTCAAATCGTCCTGGTTTTGTCGTATATATAATCAAATAGAAATTCAGTCTGTCTTTTACTAGTGTCGGGTTTTATGACGATTTTACGATCGTGATAAAACGTAAACATACGTTTTTACAAATTCATTTCCCGATAAATAAATATATCGGTTCATTGAACTCTTTTATACGTATTAATATTAATGATTAATTTAACAGCTGTCGATTTCGGAATGATGTCCGCATCATTCAGTTGCCGGGTCGAATTTTGATTATGATTTTGACATAGCTATTCTGCAATCCCTTTGACGAAGGCAATATTTTTCCATCTGACTAGAATATTAGTTAGTATATGCAAAATTTTGATGAGGTCACGACCAAGCGCGATTGTAAGTGGTTGCCGTTGCTAATGGACATTGGTAATCTAAATGACAGGGCTTTGGGGCACAGGCAGGTCGCTGCTGACCCTAAGAAATTTTTCGTATCTCTTTCGATCGAGGAAAAGATCAGTTGATAATATGTTTACTACCCAAGCCTAACCAGAGCCAAATTAGTGGTAGGTATATAGAGATCCTGTGATTCTGGATACCACCATCCTATTTCTGCTGCAATATATGGATCAATACTAATACACTTTCAATCGTAAGGTGGGCAGTGGAATTCCCGATATCCAGTCTTCAATGACCATGGCAGATGTACCAAGAAATCAATAAAATATCAGAAACATTTTAACTTAAAATACTATCCACTACAAACACTTAGTAATTTCGTAATAAACAAATGACTAATCTCGTTCAATATATTAATCCACAGAGGCCAATTCATTAATATAAAGAATATCGTAAAATGATTTTGAACAGAATTTCCATGTTCCGTATGTTCACATAATAAAACTCAAAGACGAAACGAGAAAGACATAAAACGTTCGCTCTGAGCACACAGCGAAGCCTTTTGATGTTCAATCGCTCCACGTATTACACCGTCGAAGAATTCTTATCTTCATTGTTATTGTAATGTTAAACAGATATCACACCCATGGTTATCACAGCCTGAACCCACCTGCCCTGGTAAAACCGGAAAGGTCTCCGGGCCACCACTAATCTCTCAAACATAAAAAAAAATATGTGTGGTGTCGTGGAACACCGAATAGGAAGGAAATTCCTTATTATAAAAATATTTAGTTTAAGTTCTATTCAAGGTATAAAGAAAATAATTATTCGGGTATACATTTTTTATTATAATTTTTTTATTGATAAAAATAAAATAAAAACTACTTTACAAAGTTATCAACTTTATTTTATTCACAATGATTTATAAAAGATATATAATAATAATATACAAAGAAACAGCTATTTATATGAATAATAATAATAGCCGTCATCACGTAGACTATACATAAGACACTGTATAGCCATCATATTAAGACTATACATAAATAATAAAAATCTTACGTTACGGACGTTTTTTCCCGGTTAGGGTATACCCCTCCGCATCGGCCCATAAGGAACTTCGTTCCAACAAAACAACCTGAACGCTGCCCTAGTATTGCTGATGGCCATGTGTGACACTGATCATTCACCAACATGTCTTCACCAAAAAATATATAAAAGGTCTTGTATTGTTTGCAATTAAAACAGGTCACTTGAACGAATTGTAAAGTCTCTTCTTTACCTTCCTCTCTGCCGGTAGATTTGAGGAGCTTTTCTGGCTTTTGCATAGCTCTCTAACTCTTACTGAAATAATTTATTAACATCTGGGCATGGGCAATCTTAAGACTGTCACAAAATATATTTTATTATTCATTATAATGTATCCTCTTTATTAAGTTTAAGACCGTAAACTGTATTAACAGCATCCCACATTGATGGTACCCGGTCATTGTACTAGCCGAACCCGTCGCTTGCGACGAAGGGCTCGGCGAGTAAATTAACCCACAGACACAGCCCACTGAGTTTCTCGCCGGATCTTCTCAGTGGGTCGCGTTTCCGATCCGGTGGTAGGTTCTGCGAAGTACTGCTCTTGCTAGGGTTCGTGTTAGCAACGTCGTCAGGTTTGAGCCCTGTGAGCTCACTTACTTATTAGGTTACGCTGATATAGCCTCTCAAGGCTACCAGCTGAAGTAAGAAAAAAAATATGGTACTGTCGGTGTCACAAGTAGACTTTTTAATTTACCAAAAGGAACCGGATAGTTGGGTCGGCATCTCGTCACGGGTCCGTCTGTATATCACTCGATATGAAGACGCTGTAACGGTCGACTTGTACACAAATTTCCTGCGTTTTCACACCTGTTCTTGTACCATTACATGATTATGCAATCGTATGGTTTATTAATTTAATCGGTTCGTAGTCCGGAGATATGTCGAAACGGCTTAGGAGACAGTTTACTTTTAACCGACTTCAAAAAAGGAGGAGGTTCTCAGTTCGACGGTATGTTTTTTTTTCTATGGTTGTTACCTCATAACTTTTGACTGGGTGAATCGATTTTGATGATTCCTTTATTAGAAAGCTGACGCTTCCCGTTAGGTCCCATTTTAATTTAGTCGTTCAGAGTAAGCTCGTCCACCCATCTAAGCAATAAAAAAATAAAAAACTAAAAACAAATGAGTATGAATTCAAATCATACTTAATTTTATTGCAGAATACTAGAATAATACTTATAGCAAATAAGATGACCACTCAGACTCATCGATGCCAAACATAACCAGCAACTTAAATAAATAAATAAAATGCATTCGCGGCAATTCAAACAATCCAAGTGGAACCTCCATTTGCCCCACGCAACACAATAAAAGCGATAAGACGCGATAAAACACGATATGTATTAAAACATTTTACGATCTGCAAATGAGGTGTGTAATGACCAGAGAGATTAGATGGTTTTGGTTTGTTTATTATACGAGAGATTGCGTTACCGGACAGAGGTATTGTTGGGATCAGTGATTTCGAAAAGGCGAATTTTGAAAGCAGAACGACGAGTGATAAGAAGATGAGCTTCTAGAATCATAGCTGCCTAGCATTATGGACGCTAATCGTACAGTCTTAACGGCCGTCTGGAGTAGTGGTAAGTTCGGATTCGAATCCCGCCAAGGGAAGATATTTGTATGATAAGTATTTTCCAGGGTTATGGATATATATTAAATATATGTATGTGTATAATAAAAAATTATTAAAAATTAGTAAATATTTATATTTATTTATTTATAGTTGTATCTTTAAACAACTTTCATTCGCAGTATTGATAGGGCATCTTGCGAGACGTCGCTTTGCCTATTTTTGCAGCGAAGCAGTCGTCCTTGTGAAGGGTGGAACAACTTTTATACAATACAATTGTGACTTAACCTCATGTCTCAAGGTAGTGGCGCTGTGAATCCGGTATCACCTTTACAGGTGGACCGTATACCGATCAACGCGAAAAAGTATGGCGGTAGTCATTAAGTTGCTTTCAGACTACGCTGTACTATAGTGCCATATCAGTGTATACTTAGGCTTTGGTAGGCAGCGGCTTGGCTCTGACCCTGGCATTGCTGAAGTCCATGGGCGATGGGGACCACTCTCCATCAGGTGGGCCGAATGCTCGTCTGCATACACGGGCAATAAAAAAAAATTAGTACAGTACAGTGTGAACGTGTCCATAACAATGTATAGTGCGCGATATTATTTGTGCTATGAGCTATTATATTATAGCGTAGTCTGAAAGCAGCTTTATAGAACACAAGATATTTGACAGATGCCTGAATGTCGCTTACGACATTTTCAAGATAAGCTTGCATATATACAAGATCCCAAGAACAGCATTCGGACCGTCAGTCTACCGAGCAATATCAACCGCTCGATGGAAGATCTGTCCTTCTTAGTTATTCCCACAAAAGAAATAGTCTGCTGAATGACATTTTTAATTTGTTTCAATTTGGGGTTATCTTTTGTAGGTGCAAATGAATAAGGTCACCTTGTAATTTACTGGTTAGACGAGCTCAAATTCTATTCTTTGTGTCTTACCAGAGTCCATAGACAACAAATGGTAAACCCAACAGCCGACCTGGAGATCTAAGAAGAATTTGAAGATTGTTTTATTGCTGTAGGGGTCGCTCTGGTATTGCTTCGGGTCAGGATATTCCTAGTCCTACCAGTAATTTAAATAGGAACTATCTAAACCTTACCCAACTAAGGCTAAGACTAAGAGTCCTTTTTTTTCGGACATGGGGCCGGACATGGAACCTCTTGTAAGGTATCCGTGCCTAGGGAGCACGTGGAGTATGTGAGATTTGACAGTCTGCAGATGTTGGGCGCAGGCCCTAGGACCTGTATGTAGAATAGGTTTTTTTTATTTCCTACCTCAGCTGATAGCCTTGAGAGGCTATTTCAGCGTAACCTTAACTAGTAGGTGAGCTCAAGGGGCTCAAACCTGACGACGTTGCTAACACGAACCCTAGCAAGAGCCGTGCTACGCAGAATCTACCACCGGATCGGAAACGCGACCCACTGAGAAGATCCGGCGAGAAACTCAGTGGGTTGTGTCTGCGGGCTAATTTACTCGTCTAGCCCTTCGTCGCAAGCGACGGGTTTGACGAGAACGATGACCGGGTAGAATTGAGATCGCAGCATATAAAATCAAAATTCCACTGTTCCAAAATCTTCAATTATTATAATAAAAAAATATCTAACACTTTTATTACGCCTTAACCGTCTTCACCATCTTCCTTTTTTGTCATTCTGTCTGTCGTGTTCTTTTCCCTTTCTTACTCTTTTTCATAAATTTCGTTCTTACCAATCCTACATGTAGGTATAATATATAAATACTCTGCTCAGAGTACTGTCTTAATATTGCAACCCAATCCGGTCTGACAGATTTTTATCACCGAAAAACATTTTTAATAGATCTCCTTAAAGCGATAAGTCAATATAGACTTTTCAGTTTCTCCACTAATTCAGCTTTTAGGAAGTCTAAGATTTATACTGTGAATATAAAAAAAACGAATAAAGACGAAACATAAATTTTATTTATTGATCAATAATTTTCTACGGATTTAGTTATCGATAGAAGCTTATTGATTTTGAATGTATAGATGTCTCAATCAATTTTAATTTGCTGTTTTTACATTATGAGCCTTAGTTCAATAGTGTAAGAGGTATTTCAATTTGAAAAAATAATAATGAAGAAGTTGATGTGATTCCTAATACGATATTCAAAATCATTGGTTTTTACTAATATATTTGCATTGTACGCAACGTAACTGTGTTTTTTAAAGCAACTGTTGCTCGGGGTCACCGTCCTCAAAAAAGGCAGGGTGCGGAAGGGGCTGCTAAGGGCTTATGAATTAATATGTAATCATCTATAGTTCTGAAGGTTGAAACTATTCTACAGATACTTCAGTCTTATTTCAGGGGGGCATTGTCTAGATAATGGGCTGTAGTAGCCTCACTTGACACGTTTATTCCACGTGAGGCTGCGACGAGTTGTATACAATCGAATTAAGATTTCGAACTCGTAATAATATATCATCATACTTGATACATACGCAAATAGACTCCGCTAACCACTTAACACCTGGTAGTGCTTGAATTTGTTTAGCAAAATGCAGAAATAAATCTGCTTCATTGCAGAAATGGACTGGATTGTGGTACCAATGAGGGCATGTCACATATGATAACACCACGAAACCGAAAAAAACTTATGATGAACTTAGATATTCCGTTAAATAGATTTAATACGGTATACACATTTATGTATCTCTAATTGAGTAATATATATGTAAATGAGACGCAATAAAAAGGATTACCCAGATATAATAATGGCGGTCATAAATTAACAACCACTCAAATTGAAAAAATACCTATTTATTGGAGATTTGGATATTACGATATTGCTGCTATTGTCGACTTAGGAATTGGGTTAATAGCAAAAAGATAATTTAGAATTAGAATGATTCCTTCTTTGTTAGTTTTTAATTGGAACAGATGAAGGAGGATCGTGGCGGTGCTCTCATTGGCGGATCTCAGTCTTCAAACTTATTACCTATGCAGTAATTTCGAAATATGGAACGAATAGTTGTAGTGCAATTATTGGCACATCGGTTTTACAAGGGTGGGTGAGGGAATTCACTTTGTCTTTGACTTTGAGCACCGGCGACCTCTTAACGCTGCCCTGTACCAAAATACACAACTAAACTAGTAAAGCTATGTACTGAAAGCGACCGCGACGGCAGGGTACTTCTGTCGTGTTATAAAATTTAATAGTCAAATCGTGCCACGCTTCGCGGAAGCTTTACCGTGATAGCGTTATAATATAACCCAATGAAAATTGCTCGGACTGCTTTCTAAATATTTCCAATAACGCTTTAAACGTAATCCGTAAAGATAAATCCAGTCGAGAGAGTATTTATTAGACGGGCTCTGAACTCCATTTGAGGCAATAATTAAAATCGCCATCCGAAAAAATTGGTAATTAGCTTTTCTAGCAGAAAATACACAGGGCTTTTTTTGTTGTTGTTCAGTGGAACTTTTATTATTCACAATGAATAGACGAAGCTTACTTCCTTCTTCTTCTTCGTCGCTTCCTCATTACTGAGGGTCGTGACCACCTTGGTCTAGTTTTTGCACCAGCTTCCTCTAATGCTGCCTGCATTCGGTCTGCTTAATGGCGCCCGGGACGCTGGTGTTTGTGGCCTCCTTGACAATGTCTGTCCGCCTGGTTGATAATGTTCCTCGACTTCCTACCTAGTATTAAGTCATTATGGAGTCGTGTGATCTCACAAAGTGAATGTCGCTACTCACTTTGAGGCCTTACTTCGAAATCCTTATTTGTATTGTACAACGGATATCCCATCCAGAGAGCATTTCTTGGGGCAGAAACCGGTAAAATATGATGGATCTCCATGCGGGCTTTCGATCGGCCTTATCACTAGGGATTATTCTAATGTTATTCTAAAATATTAGTTATTTTAATTTTAGTTAATGCGTATTCACATTTTTATTTTATTTTTATTGCTTAAATGGGTGGACGAGCTCACAGCCCACTAAGGTCTCAGTATAGTTACAATGGCTGCCCCGCCCTTCAAACCGAAACGCATTACTGCTTCACGGCAGAAATAGGTTGGGTGGTGGTACCTACCCGCGCGGACTCACAAGAGGTCCTACCACCAGTAAAAAAATTTACCAGTACAAAATTTGGCCTACGGTTTCCGGTGACCGCTTCAGAGCTGGTCGTATCGTGAGCTTGTCTCCCGATCTAGTGCCGAAAGAAATATCTTTCATCGCCAACGAGCCATTTCCTAGTACAGAGCGCTCCGTCGCGGACCTAAGATTTATAACGTCACCGCCGTTTATGATAACTCGTAGTCGCAATAAGTGGGCACTTACAGTTTGATTCATGGCCCTGTAAAAATCATATGAATCCAGGAACGGTAATGTTATGCGAGTTAGGATCTAGTTGCGGACTGGTTCTTGGTAAGCGTGCGTCTACACTGTCTCAGCGATTAGTGTTTGGAGCTTGAATCAACAAGGGAAATTTCAGAAGCGAAGGAACGAAAAGTGAAGTAAGGAGGACCGACAATATCACTTACTTGGCTAATTTTTCATTCAGTGTCGTTAAACATCAGTAGGCAGACATTGAGAATTTATTACAAAATAAACCGACCGAACAAGCAATTGTTTTAGTACTAGAAATAAAGTAACAATTATAATTATTAACACAATTTACTTATTAGTAATCTTTCTTTCTAACATTTCACTGAATACGTAATGCATCGCTGCGATGCCGTCCGATTATAATACAGTCGAGGCTCAGCACGTGATACAGCCAGGAGCCCGGAGTTATATCGAGTGACAATAACGTCAGTTGTCAGCTGTCAACTGTCAACGCCTGGGGTGTTGCCACTCTGAAAAAGTCAAAAGGTCGTCATACAATAAAAACCGCTTTCAGTTTTTTTGGCCACAAAGAAATGCTACCACACAAATAATAAATAATTATTCAGATTTCTATGAGCTGAATCACTTCGTGCATATAGTTGCGATCGCAATTAATAACCGCTGCTAAATTTTTGTGGCGATTCAACACGTGAACAACTAGAAGCCACTGATATTACAATAAGGAGCGGTTAATTCAATTAGTGCTTACATGTTCCTATAGTTAGCTACATCAACAAATTTGCTGTTTATATTATTTGCGTCCATCATTGGAATTCAGGTGAAGATTAAAACGCGGCAAACGTTTACACTTATCGGGACCTATATGTCACAACGTAAATGCTGTTATCCAACTTGAAATAGAAGGTCAAAGCTGTATCTATATATTAATACGTGAAGCAAAAACTTTGTATCCCTTTTTACGAAAATCGCGCGGACGGAGGAGTATGAAATTTCTCACACTTATAGAGAATATAGAGAAGAAGTACACAATGCTAATATTTTTTAAAATAAATGCATAAAAGATACATTAAATCAATAAAGAAAACATTACACACACTACATATAATGTATTTGACGCACACACGCATGCATACTATAGGTATTTATTGTCAAACTTTTGTTCTTGACGTCATTGTCAAATTGAGAATAGATTAAATATTTATTGTTTGTCTTTGTTAATATTTTTTATAGTGTAGTCTTGGCGAAATTTGTGATTATAGAAGTTTGAAATACAATCATAATAGTGTACAAATTTACAATTCCAATTAATTATAATTGAATTTCGACTACTGCGGGGCCTCTAGTTATAATGAAATAGGCAAAATCATGGTACTTGCCCGTAAGGCGCTGTCAGTAATTAAATAAATTCTAATTATCGATTTCCAATGTACATGGATAGAGTACTGGTATTACCTTTGGTAGGCAGCGGCTTGACACTGCCCCTGGTATTATTGAGGTCCATGGGCGACGGTAGCCACTCACCATCAGGTGGGTCGTATCCTCGTTTGCCTACAAGGGAAATAAATAAATATAACCTTCTTGAACTAAAAAAAGTATAATAGTTTCGCGCATGAAGTTGTTCAAGTGTGCACAGACCCTAATCATTATGCTTTATGCAGTAAAACACTACTGTAGCAAGGGCATCACACACCAACGCCCCAGGCAACGACCTAGACGCTGTCTAGATCTTAATGTACAATACTTCCCATCTACCTATTGTCTGAAGCCTACAGGTAATTTACGCTTATGTTCGTCAACGGTTTTTAATTTCAGTAAATATTGGGTATTGTTCGACTCGAAGCCCTTTTTATTTTTGACCGACAAAGGCGAAATAGAAATGCGATAATTTCTTTCAATTATCAATATTGCCTGTGCCATTGGTAAAGCCAAACTACCACGGAGAGATCATAGAATGTGAATAAATGCGAATAAAGTTGGTTTTGCTGACAATTTTCAGGAATATTATTAAAAATATATATGTCACTATTTTTTATTAATTATTATAATCATCTTAGTATAATAATCGTATAAAAATTGAAATATTTTAATTATTATCACATTTTACTGCACTAACAAGTATGTTATGGTAACTGAAGCATATTATATTTGTTACTCATGGATCAATCCATTCTATTTGATTTGATCAGTATTTTTATTATGTCATTAAATAAAATTTACCTACTTGTACTCACTTTAAATGTTGATAAACCACTTTTACAACCGGATTTTTTGAAATGAAATGAAAAAACACAAAATTTGACAAAAAACTGAAACCAGAGATAAATAATACATATAAATTTATTACCCATACACTATATGTCAACAGGAAAACAAAAACCCACACGAGTATGTCTGTCAACAAAAAAAAAAGTTGCAACAAAACTTAACATACACTGTATGACAAAAAAAATGGCTAATTTAACGTTATAATTATAAATGTTTCAAAATTAACGGGCAGATGAATCTATAGAATGAAGTTTCAGTCTTCCAGGTGATCATCGGGAAGGGCTTCAAAAATCAATGCAAAAAGATGTGGGTTTTTAGTGTCGTCTTTCATTATTACACTTTTTTCGGTCTGGCTACTAGGCGCGCAAACAAAGCGTGCGATGTGGAACTCTATTTCAATTATAATAATTTTTTTATTGGCTCACCCGGTGGTGTAGTAGTTAATACTTCAGACTGCGGCGCCCGAGGGTCGAAGGTTCGATTTCCACATCGGGTTTAATTCACGTGACGAACAGGTTTTTTTTGCTATTGGTATGGGTGTTTATATATATGTATATATCTAATATATAAGTATATAAATCTATATTTACTACAGAGAATCATATTTTGGGGGGCCAGGTGAACGCTTGTGACTTAACAAAGAGAAGTTTTCGAAATTCGAACTTGTGAAAGGGTTATAAAATAAAATGATTAACAGCAAACTTGGGATCAATTTTGACCCACAGACACAGCCCACTGAGTTTCTCGCCGGATCTTCTCAGTGAATCGCATTCCGATCCGGTGGTAGATTCTGCGAAGCACTGCTCTTGCTAGGGCCAGGGTTAGCAACACCTTCGGCTTGAGCCCCGTGAGCTCACCTACTAGTTCGGTGAATCTAGAACAACCCCTCGAGATTACTAGAATAGGTAGAAAAAAAGAAAAGAAAATTTTTTTTTAACATTATTAGGCTCTATAGTTTTTTTTTTACCGTAAATCCACTGCCGGAAATATCGAATTACTCATTTGCTAAAATACGACAAGCACTTAACGTGCTGCACATATAAGAGTATGTTTTTGCACGCGAATACGCTTTTGAAATCGTAAACTTTTCACGACCCAAGTAAAAACAAACTGTTATTTCTTCCAAGTAACATTACGTTCCTTCATTGGTACGGGCGCTCAAGCAATCACCATTCATTTTGTCTAATAATAAATTTTAATTTTAAGGGTATAAGCATAAACTACAAGTCTTGCAAAGATCTTGGCCTATCAATTTACAGGTACCGATTTAACGGATCGTGCGTTGTAAATGAGCTCGCTAAGTAAAAGTTGCCGAAGTTGCCATTGAATAATGAAAATTATAGTTACCTGAGTAATTATAATTACATGAATTATTAGTTATTAATGTAATTACTATTTCTGCCGTGAAGCAGTAATGCGTTTCGGGTTGAAGGGTGGGGCAGCCGTTGTAACTATACTGAGACCTTAGAACTTATATCTCAAGGTGCATGGCGCATTTACGTTGTAGATGTCTATGGGCTCCAGTAATCACTTAACACCAGGTGGGCTGTGAGCTCGTCCACCCATCTAAGCAATAAAAAAAACATGATTCTGTCGTAATCGTTAATGATTTTGAGGCAATATAGCATCGCAAATAGTTAAAATATCAGCTTTGTAGCTTGAGTGATATATATATTATGTATATAAACTATAAGACACATTGTTTAATGTTTTTAATTAATTGAGTAAGCCGATGTTTAAAATATACCTATAGATATAGATAGATATATACATATATTTCATGACACAGCCCACTGAGTTTCTCGCCGGATCTTCTCAGTGGGTCGCGTTTCCGATCCGCTGGTAGATTCTGCGAAGCATGGCTCTTGCTAGGGTTCGTGTTAGCAACAACGTCAGGTTTGAGCCCCATGAGCTCACCTATTCGTCCGGTTACGCTGATATGGTCTATCAAGACATCAGCTTAGGTAGGAAAACAAAAGCTAACTACGGGTAGATTAACTCACCGTGAACCTATTGACTGATATGATAATTTGATTTTAGTGTTAGTATTGTATATTTTTTTCCTGAGTCCTAAACTTCAAGGTAGGTGGCGCATTTACACAAGGTGGGTGGCGCATTTACGATGTCAATAGGCTCCGGTAACCATTTAACACCAGTAGGGCTGCGAGCTCGTCCACCCATCTATGCAATAAATAAAAAAAGCCCTAAGCCCTTTTAGTTTTTGCCTCAAATACAGAGATCAGGTCAGGATCGGTACGCCGGTCACCAATAAAGTTGTCGTGTGCACCGATTTTTAAGGGTAGGATAGGTAAGTCGATATCTGATTCATATCTTTTTAGTATCGACAGCAAAATGAAAACCTTTCATTAAGTCTGCGACGAATGCTTTCGATGAGAGGGTCCCTATGATATCGTCGGTAGATAACCCGCAGTGGACCCAATTGATCAACGCAAAATGAATTCAATAATAAAAGTAACAAAACAGACGATTCAATGGAGAAGACTATTAAACCCTTGTTATACAGTAATCGTGGAGGCATTAGCGATAAAATTGAAAGCAGAATAACTCGCTTTATTTACGATCAGCTACGCGCCTAAGTCAGCTACAGTGGTCGATAAAAAGCCTTATTATGACGTGTCCATAAAACTTGGCTGGACACGGTGTCAGCCCCGGTCCCAGGACATAAACATGATCCTAATGCCCTAGGCATTCTTGCTCTGCGCTGTTGAAGATTGAATAATCGGGTTTAATTTATTTGGTCGAGTGAACTTCGAGTTGGGCCGCGTACCATTTGCGATGTCAACATTAACATATTATTTAACATTCAATTTATTATTATCGTATCTGTACTTTATACTTTTTCATTTGAAACTATATAGCTGACCCGTCAGACTTCGTAGTGCCTCAATCGATAAATAAAAGATATAAACTTTTGTATAAAATAAACTTAAAACAAACAAAAGGAATCCGTCCGAAGGGGGACACACCAAAGGAAAAACAAAATTGTTATTTTTATTTAATTCATATTTAATTCAAGACCAAAATTAGCCAAATCAGTTCAGCCGTTTTCGAGTTTTAGCGAGACTAACGAACAGCAATTCATTTTATATATAGAGATACATGAAGATTAATGTAGTGGACGTGCTCGTGGTCCACTATCTGTTAGTTGTTCACTGAAGTCAAAGTCAGCCATTGCATTTTTCGCCTACGGTTATCGTAAAGAATCCACTTTTCATCACATGTCACAATTCGATCCAACATTCCTTTATTTCTGTATAGATTCAAAAAGGCAACACATGTTTCAACACGTGTTTCTTTCTGCAGATCAGTCAAATGAGGCTCCCATTTTTCATATTTTTTATTAGACGCAAATGAATCAATATTGTTGGTACGGTTACGTTAAACCATGCCGCTAATTCCTGGGTAGTTTAGCTTGGATTGGCTTCCACCATCTCTTTTAATTCATTGTTATTCACATGTGTGGGTCTTCCACGTGGTTCGTTCTTCAAATCAAAATTTTCATCACCAAATTGCACGGTGCGTTCATTAGGAGTCCCCTCCAAACGTAACATTGATATTGCGAGCTGTTTCTGCAGCCTTAGTTCCGCGTCGGAACCATATTTCTTATCCATCGTATCGCGTATCCATCTTTCTTATTTAAGCTGAATAAAAAAAACAACTGATAGTCGATAATCGAATGTCGCACATTTTTTAAAAGAAGAATCTCATAGGTACCATTTGAAAAAAGTTTCACTCTAAAAACTCAAACCAATGAAGGTTCTATGTCAATTCGAATATTCTATTACAATAGAATGGCAATTTCATACTTTAACCCCTATTATAATACGGGCGTAGTTGCCGCAACACTTGTAACTTAATATTATTCATTATTTCATCAATCTTATTTCAGAATAATAGAGCCAAAACAAACAATGCAAATCTACCGGATAAGTATCGCGAATGCTGTAATTCGCAATGTCCAAACGTATTGTGTACAAAGGTAGTAAATCTATATAAAATGTAGTTGCTCAATAATTATTAGTTTGGGACCACACGCGGTGAAGAGTGTTGTCCACCCTCGCACTATGCTTCTCTGATTTAGTGTGTGGAGTCTCAGTCTGAGTCTATAGTGATGTACGTTTGTCGATAGAAAGTAATTACTGGTGGTATGAACTTTCTGAGTCCGCACAGGTAGGTACCACTACCCTTCCTATTTCTGCCGTGAAGCAGTAATGCGTTTCGGTTTGAAGGGTGGGGCAGCCGTTGTAACTATACTGAGACCTTAGAACTTATATTTCAAGGTGGGTGGCGGCATTTATGTTGTAGGTGTCTATGGGCTCCCATGACCACTTAACACCAGGTGGGCCGTGAGCTCGTCCACACACGTATGCAATAAAAAAAACGTTGTTGTTATACATATGTGGTATCGAAGTGCAATAGTTTCTTTTTTACTCTATAGAAAGAAAGCCTTGAGAGGCTATTTCACCGTAACCTTAACTAGTAGATGAGCTCACGGGGCTCAAACCGGACGACGTTGTTAACACAAACCCTAGCAAGAGCCGTGCTTCGCAGAATCTACCACCGGATCGGAAACGCGACCCACTGAGAAGATCCGGCGAGAAACTCAGTGGGCTGTGTCTGTGGGTTAATTTACTCGTCGAGCCCTTCGTCGCGAGCGACGGGTTCGACGAGAACGATGACCGTTGCTTGAGGTACCTAAAAGCACCGTTAGTGGATCGGGAGGATCCGAAATGACGTGTTTTAGGCGATGTCGACTGCTTTCCATGCTGTCCGCAAGATCGGGTCTTTACTCCTATGTTTTACTTCCGGATGGCACTTGTCTTGCAAATGGTTGTGTGATGTCGATCTTAGAACAACCCCACCCCAGTAGAAAGGCAATTAACGAAAAATGGGCAGCAGAGTTCTATGAGCATATCATTGCAATTCGATCCCCAGTCTGAGTTCTGGTAGGTCATATATTAGGCCCGGTAACACTATTCTGCCTAGTTCTCTAGCGAATAAGTCCTTCCATTTTGAAGGATAGTGCAGTTACATAATCTAGTAAAGCTTTCAACCTCAAGTTTCTAAGTTGGGTGGCTGCATACAAATCGTGATGTCTGTTAGTTCTGGTATCCTCCTTTTCACCAGATTGATTTTTGTCCTCGTTGTCCCATCTAAAGTCATATATTAGTATTGGATCAGAATAGGATTATGTTGATATGTTTATTGTTTAAAATAAACTGAATAGTAAAAGAAGAGTCTAAATTCTAATAATAGTTCAATGTATCACAAGAAATACTTTTTATCTAACGGTTGATGGTCCGATCATATTCAAAGGTTGTAAATACCATAAGGTAAAACCGCGCGGCATTTCTAGTACGTCTCAACCATGTCAGTTCGTAATGAAAGCTAAAATTATTACCAATGGTTACCTTAACCTTAACCTTACCTTACCATAGTTATGCATGCAATATAAATACAATTTCAAAGCAGACTAGCTGAGATTAAGTTTTATTACGAAACAATTTCTGGTAATGTCATGTCAACATATTACGCCTACGTTCAGTTTGAAAGACTGACTCGTTGAGCGCACATTTCTCCGCGGTAAGAACGTTTGGAAAACACGTTTAAAACAAACAAAAAAAAAACATTCTAGAATTTCGAATATCGATTTGTCTTATTCCGTATTCATTGTAAAACTGCTACAAGACATTGTGGGATCATGTTCTTCAAGTATCGATTTGTTTATTTCGAATCTCAGTAAATTTTTACATTTCAACAACCATTGAAAGTAGAAAGCTTTGTGTTCGTTTTAGTAAAGGCTGTATTTTTCTAAGACACACGGGGAAACATTGTGCCTCTGCCCTAAGGACACCATTGCTCCGCAGAAATATTATACTCAGATCGAACTGACGGAAAACCATTTATCTTCCAATGATCTAAAATTTTAGGTAGGCATCTACTACTAAATTGTAAAATCTATCTAAAATGTAAAGGTTTAACCTTCCTAATAAATACACAAATACTTTCTTAAAACTTTGTGATAATGAAAACATCTGACCGTAAAGATGTTCTTATTTGGGCTGATCCTACGCTATCTGCATCCAACGGGTAGCTTTGACCAGTTGCCAGTCCAACTACGGGTCACTAGACAACTTTAAAGCTCCTCCTTTTTGAGTGACAAGTAACCGAAGGACTTTCGGTTCAATTTAGTTGTAAATCTCACATGTCAAGAGTGACTTGAAAAATAGTGTTTACATGTCTGATATTTATACTGTCGATATATAGGTATTATAGTGGACCTCACTAATAAACTTGAGGGAATAGAGCGTGGGCATAAAATAGCGGCTTAGTCCAAGGGCACGGTGTTCGAACCGGTAGCGGTCCCTTTATGATTCACAGCAAACTAAATTTTCATTAACAATTATCGTTAACGGGTTAATTACGTTTGTTAGAATGAAAAAAAAAATACAATTAATTAGTTTGAATTGGACGATTTTGTCTGGGAACGAATATTGGGATTGAAAGGGGTTGATTTTTGGTTTTAATTTTAATGAAAGGAGCGGTGATGGGGTGGAGGGGTGGAAGACTCTTTTAAGCGAAATTTCGCTTAATAAGCGACATTTATCTTTGTTATTAAAGGTGCGTTTTATTTGGTATTAACATCAACAGTACAACGTTTTTAGTTGAATTTTTAAATTAACTTCATTCAAATAGCTGAAGTTTTTTAACGATATTTTTCCAAATTATAAACTTTGAATGGCTCTACTGTTAAGTTGCAAAATATTCTTCTTCTTCTTCTTATCAGCCCATGGACGTCCACTGCTGGACATAGGCCTCCCCCAAGCCTCGCCACAAAGATCGGTCCTGCGCTGCCTGCATCCAGCGGATTCCCGCGAACCTCAATAGATCGTCGGCCCATCTTGTGGGAGGCCTACCCACGCTACGTCTTCCAGTACGCGGTCGCCACTCAAGAACTTTCTGGCCCCAACGGCTATCCGCTCTGCGAGCAATGTGTCCTGCCAACTGCCACTTCAATGTCGCAATCCTTTGGGCTATATCGGTACCATGGTTTTCCTGCGAATCTCCTCATTTCTGACTTGATCTTGCAGGGAAACTCCGAAAAAAAAATTGCTTAAACCAAATAGCCTTTTATCTCTATCTATATCTCATATATATTATTGGATCGATGTGTTTATCTAGAATGAATTGCTACCAGAGTCTGGACATCAGGACAGGAATGCTCTCATCCACTATGAGATATGATGTCGAACAGACTTTTCGAGAAATAGGCAAACTCCTGTTGCCTATGTTGGTTCATAACGCACCCCACCACCTATCAGTTGCCAACAGCTTTTTTATTTTAACAGATGAGCTGACGGCCTAACTAACGGAAAGTGGTCACCGTTGTCCAAAGAGCAGCAGCAATTCCAGGGGTACAGATAACTTTTTTTTTATTGCTTAGATGTGTGGACGAGCTCACAGCCCATCCTGGTGTTAAGTGGTTACTGGAGCCCATAGTCATCCACAACGTAAATGCGCCACTCATTTTGAGATATAAGTTCTAAGGTCTCATTATAGTTACAACGGCTGCCCCACCCTTCAAACCGAAACGCATTACTGCTTCACGGCAGAAATAGGCAGGGCGGTGGTACCTACCCATGAGGACGCACAAGAGGTCCTACCACCAGTAAAGCCTGCCTACAGCTATTTGTCAACAATTAAATTTCTTAAATGGGATACCATAATATCTTTTTTAAATGATTTATTAAATGAAATTTTACGACATCGACAAAGAAATAACGGACAGAAAACTACACTGAAAATTTAAGCAATTTACTTGTTAGTAGTTTTGTCGACGTGTAATGATACCACCAACTATGATCTTATATTTTAATTACTAAAAATAACAAAACTACAAAATAAACTAAAAAATACTGCTATAAACTATAACTAAACTAACTATAAACAAAAAAATAACATTAAAAAACAACTTAACTATAAATTAGTCTAATAACTCTATAGCTTGTTTAACACGATTCAAGTGACAAGTATCGTGGGATATTTAAATGAAATGTTATTTTTTTGGATTCCCAGCCACATCAGACAATATTGGTGTATACCAATAATATACGTACTGGCAAACGCAGTGTGGGACGGCCACCTACCAGATGGACCGAAAATTGAAAATTGCTGGGTCACGTTGGATGCAGGTAGCAACGGACCGGCCGCACTGGACATCAGTTGGAGAGGCCTATGTTCAGCAGTGGACAGCAGACAGGCTGAGATGATGATGATGATGATGATGACCGATATTGAAGAACAAAAGTTACATAATTAAAAACTAATTTAAAATTACGAGTACTTTTGTAACACCATTAATATTTAAAGTGTTTCTTTTAATACATAAACCATTAAGGTCTTTCTATTATCGAGTTAAAACATTTTATTCCGAAGAAGCGATATCGCTATTTTTTTTAAATCCCTACTTGTTTATCTATTCTGAAACAATTTATTAAAATGACTGTGAAATGATATGTAGTCGTTAAGATTAAAAAAGCGGTCGAAAATAAAGGATTTTTTTTTAATGTGTTGATTTAAAACAGAATTAAGCTTGTGAATTGTCGTTTTGAATGTCATTAAGATAATGTTCAGAGGATGATGCTCCGTAAACTATATAATGTAAATTTAATAATTCACAGCCATTTAGAATAATCTCATGCTAAGTGTTTTAGCTTCCGTGTATTTTTTTTTATCAGAGAGATAATTTTTTTTTTGACAATTGTGAAATTATTCTGTTTTGAGGATTTTTGGTTGCCTTTTATTATTGAAAACCAGCTGACTAGACTTCGTAGTGCCTCAATCGATAAATAAAAGACCTAAACTTTTGTATAAAATAAACTTAAATCATACACATCAAGAACAAAAACAAAATTGTTTGTTTTTATATAATTCCGAGCATTTTCATATTTATTCACATTTTAAACCTTCTCTGAACTTCCATGAATAATTTAAAAATCAAAATTAGCCAACTCGGTCCAGCCGTTCACGAGTTTTAGCGAGACTAACGAACAGCAATTCATTTTTATATACTTTTAAAGAGATGAGAAGTCATACGAATATTAATTAGTCAACAGGCGGAGCTTTAGAAACTGAACACGACTGACCACTTGACACTAAGGATCTGTTGTGTCTTAGTCCTGAATTTTCGATCTTCTTCTCCCAGATACGGCTCCGAGATAGTATCACCTAGATATAGGCCGTCGAATTCTTCGACGTCTGTAAAGTATGCATCACGTAATTCGTCAAATTATACTTTTTACCTCTTCAGGCAGAAACTAGACGCTAGCTCAATTCATTATCCAGTGGAACTAAGCAGTGCTAAAGAGAGAGAGATCGAACCCCGATCAGATGTATGAGCCTATTTCTATAAAGCCTATATTAGCTTTGTGGCGAAACCTTTGGAACCATGACGCGCATGCGCGGCTAAAAAAATCCAGGAGGCCATGATCCCCGCCATAAAAAAAAAATAGATTTTTTTCTATAAAAAATTTTTTTAAAAAATAATTTTTTTTTACATAAAAGAAACATTTTATTATTTTATTTAGAGCCGCTTTTATCTAAGCGTCCTAAAGCTTTGTAGAAGCCGTAGTCTAACAAGCTAGTGTTAGCAAATTCGCGCAAGAAAAGGTAACAAATTAGTCGCAACACAAATTATAGATAACCTTTTAAGACTAGATTTAAATATACTACTTATCGGTAAAACCGACGATTGAAGTGCTGTTACGACTGATCAGTTATCAGTCTCAAATCGATACTAATTAAAAAAATAGAATTCCGTTTTTATCGTATTCGAATTGTATTTTTACTGGTGGTAGGACCTCTTGTGAGTCCGCGCGGGTGGGTACCACCACCCTGCCTATTTCTGCCGTGAAGCAGTAATGCGTTTCGATTTGAAGGGTGGGGCAGCCGTTGTAACTATACTAAGACCTTAGAACTTATATCTCAAGGTGGGTGGCGCATTTACGTTGTGGATGTCTATGGGCTCCAGTAACCACTTAACACCAGTTGGGCTGTGAGCTCGTCTACCTATCTAAGCAATAAAAAAAAAATTTTATATCGCAAATTCGAATAAAAATTAAATTTCGAGAATTAAACAATTTGCATAGCAAGTATTCTCTGGACGTTTTTGCTGGCACTGATGACAGTTTTAGACGAGAAGTCTACAAACCTTGCTCAATGAGCTTTAAGTAATAGAGTATTTGGTAGTAAATGTGTAATAATGTAAGGTCTTAATGTAATGTTATAGTTTTTTCTTTTTTCTTTTTATACAACGAACCGCTTTTTTTTTAATGAATGCAGTCGGTACCTGTAATTGTGTTAGCATTTAGTGCGAAATCAATGTATACGTTACCTGTAATGTTCTGTGCTGATGTATAACATGTTGGTACCAAATAAATAAAAATATATATTAACCAATCACAAAGATATGGATACTAAATTTAATAGTAGTTATTCGCGGAACGCCACGGTGTTGGGCTCTGCGTGTCTGTGTGAACAAGTGCTTGTGTTGTTTATTGTGGCTTTAACTTAGTCTAGTACAGTGGTGCTTGAGCGTTGGACATTTGAGTGGGTAACATATCCTCTTTAGGTCGATTCCAATACTCGATCCTGTGGACAGAATGGTAAACAGTCGACGTCACCCTAAACACGTCATTACGGATTCTCCCGACCCATTAACGGTGCTTTTAGGTACCTCAAGCACCGGTCACCGTCTTCGCCGAATTTATCGCTTGCGATGAAGGGCTCGGCGAGTAAATTAATCCACAGACATTGAGTTTCTCGCCGGATCTTTTCAGTGGTTCGCGTTTTCTATCCGGCGGTAGATTCTGCGAAGCACTGCTCTTGCTAGGGCTAATGTTAGCAACACCTCCGGTTTGAGCCCCGAGAGCTCACCTACACGATAGGGCAACGCTGATATAGCTTTTCTCAAGGCTATCAGCATAGGTAGGGAAAAAAAGTCGATTTCAATGAAGCGGTATTAAATTTGCAATTTATTTTTATTATGACATTGCTAAAGTATGTTATCAATGTGTTTTACTGTAAATTGTGAATTATGGTATACATATTTTGATTTGTATCAAATCCGTGTTTTCGTGGTTTGTTAGTAAAAATAAAATTTTACTTCTATGATTTTTTTTTCTGCACACGCTACGAAACAATTACAAAAAGTCTTGAACAAAAGTTACAGTTGCTTCATAAGATTTGATACGATTACAATTTTCGCAAATTAGACAAATTAATTCATCAAAAAGTCACTAGAGGTCAGGTAGGTTTATTTCCGTAGTTCAATCTATTAGCCCACCGAACACACAAACTATCCGCCAGCGCTGTTTCTATTTATTCAGAAATCCACACTACAGGACACGACTGAGTGTCGGTGACAACTCAGTTTACGATCATTACTTTGACGGGAACATGATTTATTCATTCTATTTTAGTGAGTAATTTAATACGTTTAAACCATTAACGTGTTATTGATGTAGTACTGATTATCTTTCAATAAATCTTGACATTAAAGTCGATTTGGATAATAGAATTTTTCTCATACTGGACACAGCAAATTTAAATACGGATATTTTTAAATGATTAACCTCAATACTACCCCAACACTTTCCGCTATCTGTTTCGAACGTATTCTCAGGTACTTCGGTCACATTGCTCGTAGAAGCCCCGATAACTTAAGAAACTGATGGTAGTTGGTTAGGTTGACGGGAGGAGATCACGCGGACGCTCACCTACCCGCTGGTCTGGCCTGGTAAAGGTACTCATCGGTCTGCCAATAACCGAGGCTATAATGACCGCCGAGGACAGGAAGATGTGGGAAAGTATAGGAGTGGTCAACATTTCAAACTAGACACGACATTCAGCAATGAAAAGACAGACTCAGAAGAAGAGAACAACCCCAAAACTGCAGTCCAGAGGTTGAAGTTACAGAGAAAGACAAACAGATTTTGGCGCATCCGAGCATACATGAATCTGAATAGAGCAGAACAGAGTTTATTCTGGTGTAAAGATATTTGCGTTGGCATAGCCTAATAATAGTGGTAGGCTTTGAACCGGCTGATGACTGCTAAGTGGTGCTACTGCTATATTTCTACCGCAAATTACGATAGAACTGCTTTGCCGCAAAATGGAATGGTGCGCTTTTTTTTATTGCTTATTTGGGTGGACGAACTGACAGCCCACCTGGATATTAAGTGGTTACTGGAGTTCATAGACATCTACAACGTAAATGTGCCACCCACCTCGAGATATAAGTTCTAAGGTCTTAGTATAGTTAAAGCGGCTGCCCCACCCTTCAAGCCGAAACGCATTACTGCTTCACGGCAGAAATAGGCAGAGTGGTGGTACCTACCCGTGCGGACTCACAAGATATCCTACTATCAGTAATTACGCAAATTCTAATTTTGCGGGTTTGATTTTTATTACACGATGCTATTCCTTCACCGTGGAAGTCAATCGTGAAGATTTGTTGAGTACGTATTTCATTAGAAAAATTGGTACCCGCCTGCGGGATTCAAACACCATTTCATAGCTATATACGAATTCACCGAACATCTTATCCTATAGGCCACGACGACTTCACCAAACATTTTCCAAAACAAACATTTTCGTTGGAAAAAATCCTCGACCAAATGTCTCGAAGTGGGTGACAACATAGATCTTTTTACTGGGCGGGCCATTATAAATAAATCTCTCCAAAACATCATGTCCCCTTTCATCGAATCAAACTTAATATTTAAACCATTCAAATTGATTCAACGAAACATTTACGACCCCGATCATGTATAACAAAACGAAACAGAAAAAGCTTAATTAAACTTTTTAATTACATAGCTCGAATGAAAGAAATTGAAAAAGGCGACACGTGGGCGTGACGTAAAGATGTCTCCGAAACTTTAAGCTACATAATGAGTCGAAAAGCTTTTGTAATTAAGTTAATTAATCACTCTTTGATATTTGTTCTGTGGTTTGATAATGAAATTGTATGGAGGTGCGTTGGAGGTGATTTTGGTTGGGCTTAAGTTAAAAGCAGAAGCGAGAATGAACTGTTAATGCATAGTCCCACTTTTAAATTAATCGAAATGCATCCTACACATTCAAAAGGTTTCAGGGTTGACGCTAGTTCTGTAACGTCATATGTATATTATTATGTATTTAGTTTCTCTGAAGCTGTTTAACCGAAATGAAGAATACTCATGAGAGCTCATGATCGCCACTGAGCCGGAAATAAATGTAATTATTGATGACATGAACATTTAGGAACTCTGATGATCCGTTAGTACAAGCTAATTTTTTATACGATTTGTTTGTGCCGCTGTTTTTTTAATTTTGAAATCCAATTATTGTCATGCTCAGCTAAAATGGTAATAAGCGATTTATGTGTCATTAAATTTAAATATTTAGAAATACATTTACTGGTGGTAGGGCCTCTTGTGAGTCCGCGCGGGTAGGTACTACCATCCTGCCTATTTCTGCCGTGAGGCAGTAATGCGTTTCGGTTTGAAGGGCGGGGCAGCCGTTGTAACTATACTTGAGACCTTAGAACTTATATCTCAAGGTGGGTGGCGCATTTACGTTATAGATATTTATGGGCTCCAGTAACCACTTAACACCAGGTGAGCTGTGAGCTCGTACCCCCATCTAAGCATTAAAAAAAATGGAAGCTAACCATATAAAAACACAGACTACGTTATTATACCGTTTAATATGATTTTGATCAATGATAAGCATTGGCAGACGTGATCACAGAACAACTGGCACTGATTGATAGTACACGCGTGCTCTAAGACTGATTTTCATGAGGGCGGCCCGCGCCGTAAATTCCACTGACATTCACTCAACTGACTCAAGAAAACATAGGGAATTTTAGAATGTTAATTTCTACGTGCATTAGAACTACAGAAGCGAAGCATAAGTAGTATTTGTTAATTGTAACAAGTGCTCACGACATAATTATGAAGTGTGAGCACCGCGGTTGCTCAAAATGTAATTTGGTTTTGATTATAAATTATTTTGTATTTGTATTTTCGAGTGACAGACACTATTATCAAATTCCACGCGTGCTGTTGTTTTTTTTATTAATACGCTTTTATTAGCTTCAGACGTATGTATGTTAGAGTATGTAACGGAATCTTTGAGCATGATTTTGACCCCCTTCAAAACGTCGTATTAACTCGAAATTTGGTATAATTAATAAGGACCGATGACAATTCAATATAAAAAAATATAGCAAAAATTAAATTCAACTAAAAAATAGAAATTAAATTTTAATAAATTTGAATTAATAATAGTGTAAGAAAAATGATTTTATTGTAAAAAAAGCGTGGAGTGCTTTTCAGGATATTATCAAAATAATTCTTCTACTCATATCTGTTCATAAAATATTTATAACTACTTTATACCATTTATATATACCATTTTTACATTTTACCAAATTTATTTTAAAAAAAATATTTTTTTTCCCAGTGAGAGGCACTACCATTAATTTCCAAGCATGCTGCTCTTCATATAGAAATAAACAGAACAGTAATAAATAGTGACCCGGACTAATGAAATGCTTTAATATCAATTCACAAAAATAAGTCTCCCAATATAAATCTTGATATGAATTGAAAATTAATTTCCTACGTCCCAACTCTGATGTAGGTCGCGTATACGTTAAGGGAAAATGAAATTAGTATTACACGATGACATTTCGCGAGTCACATCCTGCAATTAGATCCTTATCAGCGAATAATATCTAGATTCTAAAAGGTTGAAACGTCCTACCTTTAAGGATATGGCGTACTTTACAATCTGATATGCCTAATTTATTAATTACTAGCTGACCCGGCAAACTTCGTAGTGCCTCATTCGATAAATAAAAACTTTTGTATAAAATAAACTTAAAATAAATAAAAGGATTCCGTCCGACGCCGTCGCGACGGGGGACACATCAAAGGAAAAACAAAATTGTTATTTTTATTTAATTCCGAGCATTTTCATATTTATCTACCTTTTAAACCTTCTCTGGACTTCCACAAATAATTCAAGACCAAAATTAGCCAAATCGGTCCAGCCGTTCTCGAGTTTTAGCGAAACTAACGAACAGCAATTCATTTTTATATAGATAGATGATTTCGATTAATTTATATTGATGCAATGAAGACTTAAGCTTCAGTTTATCCAAAAATTCTTAATACATTATCAATTTTCACTGAGCACCCAATAGACCTATAAGTGATATCGTAAAATCGACAATAGCCCAATACTTATACCACACACCGTTCAGATTAACTGCAAAAAACATGTAGCCTTAATCGGAAATCTCAAAAAACAGTTCTTTAAGATACGAAATGTAAGAAAAAATACAGTTACGACCTCTAAGTTCCTTCTATTACCAATATGGGACCTAATGATATTTTTATTCCATTTCTCAAGTAATGCGTTAGGGGGATTAATTGTGCTCAAGTGAAGTTTTACTGGATTTAGGGTCCTTTGTTCATGTATTCGTCCATACAAGTCGTTACCACCACCCTGTCTTTTTCTGTTGTACCTACCCATGCGGGTTTATAAAACCTCCTACTACGGTACCACGACCCTGCCTATTTTAAAATCAGTTCGTTTCGGCTTGAAAGGTGGGGTAGCAGTTATACTGTAAAAGCTCAGACTTAGAACACATGTCTCAAGATGAGCGGCAGCATTGATATGGTTGGTGTCTATGAGTTCCAGCGATCTTTTAACACCAGGTGGGTCGTGAGTTCATTCACTTAGCAATAAAAATAATAAAAAATCACTTTCAAAAAAGGACACATGAAAGGGGATACACCGAGTTACGTCCCTATTAATTACCCATTTCGGGTTTTGTATCGGCTCATTCAATTAATGTTTTGGTCTGTTTTATTGACATGTTCATTCTTGTCGCGTTAAACCTTATACATGCGTCGCCCTCGTTAAATAGCTATAAAACGGCGCTTACAAAACTAACAAGCATTTAAAGTTTAATGTCCTGTCTTTATGTTGTTTTTATTGTAAATTAAGCCTAATGTCAACTGCTTTCGCGATCCTAATGAAGCTTCTTGTAAGGTATAGAATGAATGTGCAAAATTCGTTATTTTCTTCTTGGTATATTTCATTGGTTTTGTTTTGTACTTGGTTATCTTTTTTTGCCACCCCCAACCTAATCGTTGGTAGGCTAAGAGGCTATTCTAACTACGCGCAGTACACAAGCTCTCAACCTGAGAGAAAGGCTAACATTGACCATAGAAAAAGCATTGCTATGCTCGACTTCTGTGACTGAGAAGATCCGGCGAGAAACTCAGTGGGCTGTGTCTATAGGGCTAGTTCGCACCATGAATTCTTCGTCGTAATGGACGAGTTCGACGAGAACGATGACCGGTGCTTGAAGAGTCTATAAGCACTGAGAACGGACCCAGGTCCAACCCAGTCCACTCCAGTCCAGATTTGACAAGATCATTTCTGATGAATTTTCGCTTTATTACAAATTAGCCAATTCAACGAACTCTTTAGTCAGAAGGATGCCGATAGCATGAATTTTTAAGCTATTGCATAGCTTTTATCGCGGGCCTTGAGCGCGGCGACCGAATCATGAAATTCCGTAACGAAAAAAACCTTACACCCCTCACTCCGCCTACCATGTAGCTCGCGTTCAACACATTCACACGTTGCGCTTGTGTAGTGTTTGTGAATAAGCTCGTGGCGTGACGTCACACTGCATGCGCATCATGAAAAGTCTGCCCATCTCTCTCTCGCGCAGTCTAGCTTATGAGTATGAAGGGGACAGTTGATGTTTTGCTTTTATTAATGTTCAATATAGCGTGGTCTTGTTTTATTATTGTTTTAATATTAAATTATCATTGTCTAATTATAATTGCATAAGTTGATAAAAAATGCTATGCCATAGCTTTACCGCGGCAGTTCCCGAGTGCCACACGTTTTTTTTTTCTGTTTTGGGATAGAGGATATGTTGGTGGCACAGAAAAATACAGTCCACGCTCTAAAAAAATACATAAAAGATAAACAAGAACAAACAATCTTATTTATATATTCGTTCCCAATGCCTGCACCAGTAAATACAACTACCAACCTAGCCCACTGAGTTTCTCGCCGGATCGTCTCAGTGGGTCGCGGTCCGGTGGTAGATTCTGCGAAGCACTGCTCTTGCTAGGGCCTGTGTTAGCAACACTCCGGTTTGAGTCCCGTGAGCTCACCTACATGTTAGGGCGAAGCTCAAATAGCCTCTCAGCTATCAGCACAGGTAAGAAAAAGAAGAAAAAAACCACCAACAATATTGGTTTACGATTATCGGTAGAACATCGGTTGTTACCATACAATTGAGAAATCGATCTCATAATCTATCAATATGAGCACTGGACCACTCCTCCGCACCGCACCTTCTTTTAATTTTTAAAAACCATAATAACTTCACATTCATAATAAATATTTGATATAGGGCATGTATTTTCGATCCAAACAAATCCAATTAAATTTATACTCAATTTAGTTTGCCCAGTTCACTGAACGTAATGCAACTAGTTTCTAAGTTTCGTTCGCCATAAATTTAATTGCCTTATGCCAACAAATCAGCTACTTAGTTCACGGACTCGTTCGGAATTCACGAAGATATTCTAAGATATGTTTTTTTTTGTTTATTTTAAGCAGCCTTCGTTATCTGATGCGGTGTTTATTAAAACCTACAGGCTGAATAAGCAGTACAGTTAAATGTAATGTAACGTGTCTAGAGGAAAAAAGTCAATCTCAAAGCTCTGAGATATAACCCGTTGTGTATCCATCGAAAACTGACAAAAATGTGTTGTTAGTGACAGTGGGCCGTATTGTGACTAAATAATCGCTATCTTGGTAGGACGTCTTGTGAGTCCGCACGGGTAGGTACAGGCAGTCGTTGTACTGTAAAAACTGAGACCTTAGAACTAGTATCTCAAGGTAGGTGACGGCATTTACGTTGCAGATGTCTATGGGCTCCGGTGACTACTTAGCATCAAGTGGGCCGGTGAGCTCATCCATCCATTTAAGCAATGAAAAAAATATATTTAGAAAAAGGCAATAGCTTTTCACATTAAGACTTAAAAATCTGGTCAGGTGGGCCGTCAATTCCACTAACAATACAATTATTGACTAGTACTTATAAAACCTTTCCATAAATCTTCAATCTTGAGGACATTCGAAGAGTCAGACTAATAAAATGCGATTAATTAACAGACTAAGCTGACAGAAACGAAGCGTTCATACGGTTTTTCATTCAAACCTATATAGTATTTTCTTATCAATTAAACTCAAAATCCTTTGTCAGCTCTCCATAATTTTAACGTGGACAATTACAGAACGTTACATAACAAACGACAAGAAAATACACGATTAAAACAACCCGTGAATGTATCAAAGAGGATAGTGAGAGGACTTTACACGTTGCGACACGATTTCGGGACTACGATTTATGCATATCGTCGACTAATTTATTGAGTGGACGCATCAAGCTTTAAGGGTCGATGAATATCGTTCGTTTTAGTCATGAAGTTTATGTAAAATGTGCAGCCCTGTAATGCTTTGTATTAACGTAGAGGGGTTATTTAGTGTTTTCCTGAAAATCTGAAATACTTACTGAAAATCATATCTATAACGTAATAATGTTTTAAATACGCTTCCTAATACATGTGTGCTTTAATGGCTGATTCTTTGAGTTAACTGTTCAAAAACACCACTCGATGAAAAGCAATAACAAAAAAATGTTAATTACTTGCTTTATCTAAAAAAAGACATCAGACAGACAGAATGACAGATAATGTTTCAATCTATATATATAAAAATGAATTGCTGTTCGTTAGTCTCGCTAAAACTCGAGAACGGCTCGACCGATTTGGCTAATTTTGGTCTTGAATTATTCGTGGAAGTCCCAAGAAGGTTAAAACGTTTGAAAAAATACGAAAATGCTCGGAATTATATAAAAACAAACAATTTTGTTTTTCCTTTGATGTGTCCCCCGTCGGACGGATTCCTTTTGTTTTTTGTTAAGTTTATTTTATACAAAAGTTTAGGTCTTTTATTTATCGATTGAGGCACTACGAAGTCTGCCGGGCCAGCTAGTATAAAATAAAATAAAAACCTATAAACATGTCATCCATCGAGACGAGACATACAAATTTATTGATTCAAAGAAGTGTCGATCTGTTAAATGTAAATGTCGTGGCGTATAAAAGGGCTCTTTTAAACGAATTGGTGAAATGAGTTGCGGACGCGGCCACGATCCCGTACAGAAATAAACTAGACATAAAACAAGGAAAATGAGACACTTCGGACTGTGTTAAATTGTAATCGATTGCTTACTGCTCTCGCTAATTAGCTGTGAAGTTTAAGGGCAGTAGGAAAGGTATGTTTAAAAATATTTGTAAATATTAGATACTTCTTTATTAACCTGTGTGTACCAAATGCTGGGTGTAAGTCTCTTCATATGAACTCCATTCTTTTCGGTCTCTTGCCTTTTTTTGTTTTTTTTTATTGCTTAGATGGGTGGACGAGCTCATAGCCCACCTGGTATTAGTGGTTACTAGAGTCCATAGACATCAACGACGTAAATACACCACCCACCTTGAGATATAAGTTCTAAGGTCTCAAGTATAGTTTCCTTTTAGTTATAGTTGCCTTTCCCATCCAGTCATTACCAGCTATATTGACCAGATCGTCAGTCCAACTTATTGGTTGTCTGCTCACGTTACGACGTCAGGTACGAAGTCTCCACTCCAGTACTCTTGAGCATCAACGATTGTCAGTGCAATGGCATATGTGGCCGGCACGCTTCCAATTTCTCCGAGCAATCGCTTTGGCTATGTCAGTCAAACCAGTTCTTCTGCGTTACAATAAAAAATGGTTTCATTAACCCGAAATTTCGTTCAAACTGTCGACGATTCCTATCTTACGGATACCTTAAAGTCGTTGGTCATAGAATGTCTCATCTATTCTATGGGAAGTGTCCTGAAGAGATAATAGAGGTGATGCTTTGGTCTCCAATCTGTTCAATGTATTAATCAAGGCCAAAGAAAATTGATTAACCACTTTAAAAAAGTAGCAGAAACCGGAAAATATATTTAAATTCAGAAACCTAAAACTGGTAATTAAATCCCGATTCACTAAAAATATTTTCGATAAACTTCATTCTCATTCGAATACTAAATCGAATAGCTAAAAGACCGGTCACACGAATCACGAGTGCGACCCCACCCATTGAATTAACAGTAGCTAAGATCCGAATCGATTCCAGTTATACCGATTATATTAATCGATACCGAATACCCGATGACAAGATATTACAAACATTTTGACATTTTGTTGATCTATGTCCCTTTGAGTTAGAGTTGAGAATTCATTCTGCGAATTATATTATTTTTTTTCCTGATGAGCGCTTAGTTTATGTTTCGTTAGTTCTACTTAACTAACTCACCCAAGATTGCTGCCTGTGTAGTCGTTTTTTTTTTCATTCATTCGTTTCGTTCACAAAAATCTTATTGACAGAAAAAAAAAACATTTTATCTATAAGCCTTTATTGAAACAAAACTACCGGTATTCACAGTAAATGTGTCTTAGTGTTATAATAATATTTCCCATATTAAGGTATCATTAATAACGTTATTATGTAGCTATTGATAAAGTTACTTTGGCAACATTATAAGAGATATTTTCACACCTAGACCTACCTGCGCTAAGCCGATTAATATAATCTATTATCATTATGTTAATAATTTAACCTAAACCGATGATGTCATTAGCAAAAACGCCCACAATTCAACAGTGTCAGGCAGAAATGTTTGTTGCTATTTTAGTATATGTTTATTTGTAAGTTGAACATCGAATGGATATGAAGCTTTTCTACCTACTGTGCTATTAATTTAAGGAAGGTTTATAAGTAATTATGTGAAAATTTAAATTGTTTATAAACGATACTAAAAATCCAAGAATAGCATCGTGCAATTGAATAAAATCCAAATACTAAATATAAACGTCGATACGTGGTACGGTGCCTATATACACAATGAAAAGATATGACTATATCGATGAAATCTTTAAGATATGTATCTTTCTTTACCTTTAGATTGGCTTAACTCGTGTGTGTAATCAAAGTAATTTGACTTTGACGTTTGACTAGTATTAAATAAGTAAGGTAGGGCTTAATTACGTAACATTTTTTTTTTTTTACAGTACACTTTTTTTTACTTCGTCAAATAGGCAAAACTGTTTGTCCAACTTACATTTCATAAACACGCGGAAAAATCTAAAAATATGATTGATGAATGTTTAATCATAAAATGGGTAGCTACACTACGAACTTATATCCTCATTTAGATAAAGGATACAAGATAAATGTCCATTATTTTAACACTAAATACCTACTAAATATTTTGGTAGATAAACATATCTGATGCATCCAAAAATAAATTATAATTTACCTAATTATGAAGGCATCATATTAACATAAAAAATCCTTAGAAGACTTTAAGTTTTTGTCTGGACTCAAAACAAAGCAAGCGTTGGCCAAGCGGTATTATGTAAAGATAATACTTAATTAATCGTGATTATAACAACAGCAATGACCAATGGCAATGACTGAAAATTTAACTATTAAATCTTAAATAAGCATTCGATGGCAATTAATTATTTGGAAACAAGCCTGCCGCATTGTTGTTGCGAAACTCTAAGTGTACGATTACAGGGCAGTCTCTAAGTACGATACATATTATATAATAAGCTTATACGATATGGAAATTACTACAATTTTCAAAATTGTCATCTAATTAACTGAATTGAAATTGTCGCGGCCTAAAGGATAAGACGTCTGGTGCATTCGTATCTAGCGATGCACCGGCGTTCAAATCCCGCAGGCGGATACCAGTTTTTAATACGCTTTTATTAGCTTCAGACGTATGTATGTTAGTATGTAACGGAATCATTGAACATGATTTTGACCCACTCAAAATGTTGGATTAACTCAAAATTTGGCATACTTATTAAGGATCGATGACAATTCAATATTCAAAAGAAATATTGAAAAAATTGAAATTCAACTAACCAATTAAAAATAAATAATAGTGTATTTTTTTTAAATACGCTTTTATAGAAATCTAACTAAAAAATAAAAAATGAACTTTAATAAATTTGAATTAAAAAATAGTGTAAGAAAAAATGATTTTATTGTAAAAAGGCGTGGGGTGCTTTTCAGGATATTATCAAAATAGCCCTTCTACTCATATCTGTTCATAAAATATTTATAACTATTGATACCATGCACCCCGCGCTTTTTTTACAATAAAATAATTTTTTCATACACTATTTTTAATTCAAATTTATTAATATTTATTTTCTATTTTTCAGTTGGATTTTCTAAAAAGTGTATTTTTTTAGTTTCTTAAACTATTATTTATTCTATTGAAATACGTACTTAACAAATGCTCACGATTGACTTCCACGCTGAAGGAATAACATCGTGTAATAAAAATCAAAACCCGCGAATTTTTTATTTGCGAAATTACTGGTGGTAGGACCTCTTGCGAGTCCGCACGGGTAGGTGCCATCTCCCTGCCTATTTCTGCCGTGAAGCAGTAAAGCGTTTCGGTTTGAAGGGCGGGGCAGCCGTTGTAACTATACTGAGACCTTAGAACTTATATCTCAAGGTGGGTGGCGGCATTACAGTGATGACAGTTTAGTTTCGATCATTGGTGAACGCTCTTTCTTTTGTATGTACTAGTGGTCCTAAGTAGACGAAATTCGATTACAATTAATTGAAATTATAAGTTTGACAATTATTATGGTTCTATTGTCAAAGACTATACTTCTATAATCACAGATTTCGCCAATGCTACACTATAGGCAAATAATATTAAAGGCAAACAATACATATAATCTATTCTTAATTTGACCACAGACTATAGCGATAAACAAAAGAGTTTAAATGCGTGTGTGAGTCAAATACATAGTATTGTGTGAAATGTTTTTTTTAATTGATTTAATGTATTATTTTTGCATAATAAAAAAAAAAAAAACATTGCACAGGAGTGCAGAATGTTTATTTTTTAGAGAAGAATCTCTGTATTTTCTATAAATAAATGTGAGAAATTTCATACTCCTCCGATGGTGGGATTCTCGTAAAAAGGCGTTACAAAATTTTGTCTTCACGTATTAATATATAGATAAAGAACATTGTCCGCACAAGCTCATTTCTCTAAGAACCTATTTATTTCCTTTATTTTATTTAACTGAATGTTGTATACCCTTGTTACTTTACTCTCTCTTTGGAAGCGTGTTCAGTATTGTGCCCTGCTTAGTTTAAATACAATGCCGATAGCATTGAGAGCGGAGATATTTTTGAACTAATTTTAATTATTACCCTACTAACCTTCAGCTAAGGAATTCGGAAAGTGAAAGCTCAAAGCGGCGAACATAAAACGAGCTTAATTAGGTTCATTAGGGAACGGAGTCGCAAATTATAAGATTTGTAACGAATTAAAGTGCACGCGATACGCCGACCGCGATCACACGGCTCGTTATTAGCATTGTGCGGCCTCAGTTCTAGCGGAGAATTAAAAATATAAAATCTCATATCTGTATTTGTTGGGTATGAAACAAAAATATTGGTGGTAGGACCACTTGTGAGTCCGCACGGGTAGGTACCGCCGCCCTGCCTATTTCTGCCGTGAAGCAGTAATGCGTTTCGGTTTGAAGGGCGGGGCAGCCGTTGTAACTATACTGAGATCTTAGAACTTATATGTCAAGGTTGGTGGCGCATTTACGTCGTAGATGCCAGTAACCACTTAATACCAAGTTGCCTGTGAGTTTGTCCACTTATGTAAGCATTTTTTTTTTTTTCTTAGTTTTTTTTTTTTAATTTAATTAAATATTTGAAATTTAGAAAAAGAACACGTTTTAATAGCCATTTTTTTTATTCTTGTACTGACCACGCTATTAAGCCAAAGTAACAAAATTCATGTACTGTCATCGATCCTTGCTACGTGTGTAATTTTATAAGTTAATCAGGCGTCTTAAAGTTTGAAAAATACGTTATACTACCACAGCCTGTGCAAAAGAGTGTGAAAATAGTTAAGAATTTAAATTCAGGTTGAGGTTTGAGAATAGATTTATATTTTAAGCCCTTACTGACATATCGGAACAAATTTAAGAGGGCAATATGTATTGTGGTAGAATGCTTGGTGAACCCGCTCAGGTAGATATCTGTCTATTTTTGCCGTGAAACGATAATGCGAGACGGTTCTGTAGGTGAGGCAGCCGTTGTACTCTACAATTGAAACTTAGATCTTATCTTCGTCAACAACACAACGTAGGTGGCGAACTCACGCTTAGATGATTTTGGTATCCTCTTAATTCTTATTACCAGATGATCCGTAATCTCGTTCACCAGTGCATACAATTATAAATAATTAATAGCTTTGTAATATATAATATATATCATAAGCTTTTTGTCGCCAGCACACGAACCCCACCCAAGAATCAGACGACCCAAGTGATTGACATAAACGTTGTTTTGACTCTTGCAAGTCTCTCGTCTGAAACTCATTTATATCCGCTAATGTGTTGTTTAGTGTATTTTTTTTGTATTAGTGGACGCATTATTCTTATTTTCGAATTATTCGTATATTTGATGTACTAAAACGTATTCATATTATGTTGTTGCGAGTATCAGTAAAGGTGAAACATTGATTTGTTAAAACTAATCGCACGCTACTTGTAATCTGTTGATGGTACTATGACAAAATTTTCTTGTACTGTTGTACTTACTATAAAGGACAGTGCGAGTTTCAATTCAAAAATCAATCGCATAAAGTACAAAGAAAAAAGCAACTTATTTACATAGATTAAAATTGATTACCGCGATTAGCTTTTCTAGATTTGAATAACCAATACTGTAAACTATTTATTTGTCACGTAAGCGACCTGTGATCGATCGATATATTAATTCAGGTGTAATGTACATCCTAACTCTTTAAAATAAAACACAAATTTGCTTTGCGACATAATAATATTATTTGCAGTAAATGCTACAAACATACACACTGCACGTACGTATTTAAATATAGGGATTACTTCGAAGGTAATTAACACTGTAAAGTAGCCATTACCGAAACAAACTAGCCAAATTTATTTGTTACTAGCGACCCGCCCTCGCTTCGCTTCGGAAACATTAAATTTTATTATTGATAGCTGAGTCCCGCGATGTAACCCGCGGTTATTGTCGTACCGCGGGATAGGCCGCGAGGTGAAGCTAATCTAAAAAAAGTAGCTTAAGCTACTCTTTATATCATCAGCTACATATCAGTGAGAGTCCCATCAAAATCGGTCCAGCCGTTCCAGAGATTAGCCGGAACAAACAGACAGACAGACAAAAATTGTAAAAACTGTTATTTTGGTGTATGTGCTGTATATATATTCATATGCATGTAGTAAAAAGCGGCTATTTCAATATTAAAAACAGACTAATTTTATTTATATGTATAAATTACTACAGAAAAGTTCAAGTCTAAATTTTCGATAATCAAATCCGATAAATATTATCATCTGACTCTGGAACGACTCCAACACCAAAAGCCGTTTCAAAGTCGAATATTTTGCGTGATTTATCTATGACAATTTCCCTAGAACTCGCCTGATCCTCCAATATTTATTGTTGTTAGTTAGTCGTTATTGAAATTATTTTCAATAAACATTCAGGTAATCCTTTGGCCGGTTTCCACGTGGACTTTACCATTAGATGTGGCAAGGGATCAGGCGGGCACAGTTAGGTATGTTCAGCAGGTGTGTTTTGCGAAGAACAAATCATGTAAGACAAATTAAGCCAGATTTAATTTATTATACGCCTCTTCTTTAATAAGCGCGCCTGGTACTCTGTCTAGTATAATTTGTTAAGATATAATATGTATTTTTTATTTATTACTAGCAGACCCGGCAGACTTCGTACTGCCGCAATCGATAAATAAAAGATCTAAACTTTTGTATAAAAAAAACATAAAAAAAAACAAAAGGAATCCGTCCGACAGGGGACACATCAAAGGAAAAACAAAATTGTTATTTTTTAATTAATTCCGAGCATTTTCATATTTATCTACCTATTAAACCTTCTCTGGACTTCCACAAATAATTCAAGATCAAAATTAGCCAAATCGGTGCAGCCGTTCTCGAGTTTTAGCGAGACTAACGAACAGCAATTCATTTTTATATATATAGATTGCTTAAATGGGTGGACGAGCTCACGGCCCATCTGGTGTTAAGTGGTTACCGGAGCCCGTAGACGTCTACAACGTAAATTACGCCACCTACCTTTAGACAAGAATTCTAAGGTCTCCGTTTTAACAGTACAACGGCTGCCTCTTCCTTCAAACCGAAACGCATTACTGCTTCACGGCAGAGATAGGCAAGGGTGGTGGTACCCACCCGTGCGGACTCACAAGTCGTCCTACCAGCATTAATATTTAGTAGATAGTCCGCGCGGATATGTCTACAATCCTCTTTCAACCGCAAAAGAAGCACGTGTCAGACATTCCTTGTACATAGGACACAGTTTTCAATCTTGTGCCTGGCGCTGGATGGTGGCATTGACCATGTAAAGTCTATACCTTAATACCAGGAGACTTACCGTCATTTTTCTCACGTATCATCCAACTCTGATATTTCTGCAGCGTTATGGTATATTCTTCTTAAATCGTGGTTTAAAAGGAGTCCTTTGATATAAAGAAAAAATATTAATATAAATGATTTAATAATCCTTCTGTTTTCTATTTATTGTCTAGTGTCTTTCTTATCTACAACTAGTTTCCCGAGAGACGGCGCCATGTTTCGACTTCATTACTAGATACATAAGCTCTTATGTAAATTCTGCGTTGGCACCTTCCCGAGGTGCGCAGATAGCGCCCGTGTTATTAAGACCTTCGAGGAGTTGGGTAAACAGGATTATCTGAATTATATTTCACGAAAACTGTTCATATGTTGTTGTTTGTATTATAGGATTTTAGTAATATGAGATGAGGTCAATATTAAGTGGTTTAGTGTTCATAGGAGTCCATGACTTTTTTTTTTTTTTTATTGCTTACCTGTGTGGACGAGCTCACAGCCCACCTGATGTTAAGTGGTTACTGGAGCCCATAGACATCTACAACGTAAATGCGCCACACACCTTGAGATATAGTTCTAAGGTCTCAATATAGTCACAACGGCTGCCCCACCCTTCAAACCGAAACGCATTACTGCTTCACGGCAGAAATAGGCTAAATATTGCATGTCTTGAAACATATAGAGGGCTATTTACGGAACATCTTAGGGCTGAAAAAGAACCACGAACCAGGTCCAAGACCAGTCAGTATATAGTTGAGATATAATTATTGAGCTCAAACGAGGTAAGGTTGACTACTAAATATCAGATAGGTTTTGCTCGCGGTTGTCTTTAGATAAGTATTTATATACATACAAACGAACCCGACAGATGCTAACGGTGCTTTTAGGTACCACAAGCACCGGTCACCGTCCTCGTCGAACCCGTCGCTTGCGACGAATGGCTCGACGAGTGAATTAACCCATAGACACAGCTCACTGAGTTTCTCGCCGGATATTCTCAGTGGGTCGCGTTTCCGATCCGGTGGTAGATTCTGCGAAGCACTGCTCTTGCTAGGGCCAGTGTTAGCAACATTACCGGTTTGAGTTCCGTGAGCTCACCTAAACGTCAAGGAGAAGCTGAAATAGCGTCTCAAGGCTCTACGCATAGGTAAGAAAAAAAAGACAGATGTTGTCCTGCAAAATTTCATTCAAGTCGATCCAGCCGCTTAGTTGCAATATAGATAAATAACAAAGATATTGACTGCAGCGTCGTCTGCCGGGTTGATTTGTGAATCTAACGCATCCAGGGTGCCACCCAAATGCGTACAAAAAAATTCATACAAATCGGTTCAGCCGTTTAGGAGGAGTTCAGTGACATACACACGTACAATAGAATTATACATATACAGGTATACGAAGTAAAAAGAAGTCCGATATGTATGACATTACGTACCTACTGAAAGATTTGAAAATTTGAGTTAATTTCTTCTCTTTGATGGCGCTGAAATCATAAACCTTCCTCTTTTTTTATTTATTTAGAAGCTACCATTGTTAAGCTTGTATTTATAAAAAAATGAAAAAAAAAATGTTTGCTTCTTTTTTCTTCTTTTTTTAATTTAGTACAAGACTCAAATTAGTTTAACACAGATTATAAGAAGAATGAAGTATTGAATTGATCTTGGCGTACTCTGGCTTTCGGTGAATGGCAACTTTTATTTTTTCTAATATTGCACTAATTCCTACGGTCGCCGCTAAATACGCAATCTAAATCCGGCTTTGCAACGCTTTCAGTTTTACGCTAATCGCTTTTAAATTTAGTGAGTACGCGAACTAATTGTTTAGTTAACTTGTAGCTCGGTAATTACGTACGAGCCGCGGTAACTGTTTGTGCATGCGTGTACACGCGAGTCAATGAATTTCGTGGTCACACAGGGACGAATCGTGTAATAAAAATTACCCACCAAAATTGTTTTTTTTTATCCTACCTATGCTGCTAGACTTGAGAGGCTATTTCACCTTCTCCTTGACGTGTAGGTGAGCTCACGGGGCTCAAACCGGGAGTGTTGCTAGCAGTGGCTCTAGCAAGAACTGTGCTTCGCAGAATCTACCACCGGAAGGCCCAAAAGTGAATCGCGTATAACACATTTTTAAAGGAGATGTATGGAAATGGTAGTGCAAGGTAGAGGGGGAAGAGGTCGATCGAAGAAGACATGGATGGATTGTGTGAATGAACGATATGAGAGACAGATGAGTTAGTGTTGAGATGACGGCTGATAGAAGAGAATGGAATAGAAAAATTCGCTGTGTCGACCCCACCTAGTGGGATAAGGTGGAGAAAAAGAAGAGTATAACATATTTATTTAAATACACTCTTGCATACTTTTTACTATAGATATTACTGTCGCGTTGTGTGATTATCGGAAACATTATGAAACGTAATCATAATGAAGACATCCATAATGAAGATGTAACAACTTATCAACTTATCTTATTATGAGAATAGAATCTGCATTATTTCTGAATGTGGGCGTCCAAGTGGCAGGCATTGCTCTTGCGTGATTCTGCGTTTATTATTTCTTTTCCATTGCTTTGACGGGCGAACCAGCTAATGGCCCACTTAGTTTTAAATGATTACTGGAGCCTCCAATCATCAGCAACGTAAATGCCGCCACCCAATTTAATTCACGTGTTCTAAGCCTCAGTTCTATAACACAATGGGTGCCCTGCCCCACCCTTCAAACCGCAATCCATTACGGCTTCGCGGCAGAAATAGACTGGATAGTATTTATATTGTAAAGCGCACATTCTTTTTACTTCAAAGGCTAGAAGAACTGTTTTATAATAAAATTGAGAATTTTCGATTTCACTTCTGAAGACGGGTGTCGGTCTTTATGTTCTGACGTCTATAGATAATTTGTAACAACTTAGCTTAAGGCGATCATAAAAAAAAAAAAAAAAAATTGTTATACAAAATCACGCCAACCCTTAATCCAGAGTCACCACATGTTGATAGTTAAACTCAATATAATTACCTCCCCGCCCCCCTCGACAAATATCACAGAATGCGTCCCATGAAAAAATATAAATAAATCCACGTCGCCTCACAGACTTTGTCGATGGTCACGTACCAAAAAAAGAAAAAAAAAACTATTTTTACATTAAACTTGTTTCACCTTTTGATATAGCACTGCACTGTTAAAATACGGGGAACCTTTGATCTGTATAGGTGGCCATACATAAATCGTTCGAGCGACAAATCACGAGCCCCGAAAACATATCGAATGTTTTGTGCTTTTTATTCGAACTCCCTTAATTTATTCGTTCGTTTCTGTCTATAAATTGAGTTAGTTCACGTTTTGAAGTCCGCGCGTTGCGTCCCTAATCCCCTGTAGTCTGAAGTTTACACGTACTCTTGAAGGCGCATTTTTAATGTTTTGGCGTAATCTTCGACGAATAATGGTATCTCGGATTTGTATTTTGGTTTTAATTTATTTATATTCGTCCTTTTTTGTAGTTGATAGATGAAAATCGATGTTAACTACTTTCTATTTTCTGTGCTTATGCCGGCCAAAGATCTATCGTTTCGGTTTGATTGATAGTAGATATGTAGTTGTTATTTCAAACTTACATTGCTTCCCTAATTATTGTTTTTTTTGCTTAAATGGGTGAAGGAACTCATACATGTGTGCTTAGTGCGAGTTTTTTAACGTTCTCGATAGCGTAAAAGTTAACTCAAATTTGTATGGAGTTGGAACGTTTGCTTACGTTTGCCGCTAGGAGCGCTGTTCCAACTTCATACAAATTTGAGTTAACTTTTACGCTATCGAGAACGTTAAAAAACTCGCACTAAGCGCATTGGTATAGAGTAGAGTAGTATAGAGAGTAGCATCAACAACGTAAATGCCACCACCCACCTTGAAACACGAGCATATATTGCAAGGGTTGTCCTACTCTTTAAGATGGAACTTGTTGCTGCTTACTTCGCAGAAATAGGCAGCTGATGATCAATATCCTTGCGGCCTATGAGGCCCTACCAATAATAATCACTCCAAGTAAAACTTTTACATGTCTCATATTTTTATTACACGATGCCATTCCTTCATCGTGGTATTCATTCGTTAACATTTAATGGGTACCTATTTCATTAGGAAAATTGGTACATGCCTCTGGGATTCAAGCATCGGCGCAATCGCACCGCTCATTATGAATACACCGGACATCTTATCCTTTCGGCCACGACAACTTCCCTTATCATTTAAAAATATAATAATAGTCTTATTGAGACACAGATCAAAGTTTCAATTAATATCATCATCATTATCCTGCCCTTCTCCCGGTCACCTGGGGTCGGCGCAACATGTTTTCTCCTTCCATGCTCTTCTATCATATGCCATTTCTTCGCTCACTCCCCTCTTATCCATATCGTCTTTCACTCAATCCATCCATTTCTTCTTAGGTCTACCTCTTCCTCTATGTCCTTCCACATTCATAGTTAACACTCTCTTACCAATCTCATTTTCATTTCGTCTCATCACATGTCCATACCATCCCAAACGCGCACTTCTCAGCTTCTCTGTCACAGGTGCCACTTTCAGACTTCCTCTTTCAATTAATATACGGGCTTCAAATCTTTCGTAATGGGAAGCATAGACACTTCGTCGCAGATATAGGCAAAACGATTATATCTATGCCTCTGGTTTCACTATTTACTTTATCTCCAATAAGACGGTAAATTATGTTAAGAAGTCCAATATTGTTTTGGCGCTTATGTTCAGCACAATACGAACAAGGCTCAAGGTCATACAAACTCATGGTAACAAACACTGTAGAAGTATTTTTTAAATCTGTGTGGGCACGCGTTAATTTCGTTCGCGTTACGTCTAGAGATGTGTTTGTTATGAAATAATAATAAAATATTATTTTATTCTTGAAATAGACACTTATCGAATACTGCATGGATTGAGAATACCAAACATATTTGTAGAATAGGGATCGCAGCGCATAAAATAAAATTTCCACTGTTCCAAAATCTTCTATTAAAATAATAACTAGATGATGATAGTTTTTTTTTTGATAACGCCATTTTGTTGCGTCTTTAAAGCGATTAGTTGCCCTCAATTAAGAAAAATAGTATTATTATTCGCCAATAGATGTCGGGAAGAGTTGATTATTGAAAACACGAATAAAACAACATTATCTGAAAATAAATCATAGCTAGATCGATTTATTGCCCCCGAAATCCCCTGTATACTAAATTTTATAAAAATCGTTGGAGCCGTTTCCGAGATTCAGATTATATAAGTATATATTAATATACAAGAATTGCTCGTTTAATGGTATAAGATTAATAATTAACACTTTTATTACGTCTTTCTCATTTTTCAACCGACTTCGACATTTTCTTTTTTTCTCTCATTCTCTTCTCCCTTTCTTTCCGTTTTCTCTCACTCACATCTTAATGCTCCGTTCCACACTCTTTTCATACGTTCCGTTCTTACCCATCCTACATATCATCATATTATTTCCGAAGCTTCTAATGCTTAATTGCTTAACTGTTTTCCTCGTCACGGACGAATATTTCAGAGTAGTATTTATTATCCGTCGACATTTGAACTTACTGGTAATTTCACACAGAACGAACCAGTAGTATCTTGAAGTCCAGCAGGCTGTTTGTTGGTAGGACCGGTGGTAGGACCTCTTGTGAGTCCGCACGGGTAGGTACCACCACCCTGCCTATTAATGCCGTGAAGCAGTAATGCGTTTCGGTTTGAAGAGCGGGGCGGCCCAATCGACCTTAGAACTTATATCTCAAAGTGGGTAGCGCATTTATGTTGTACATGTCTATGGGCTCCAGTAACCACTTAACAGCAGATGGGCTGTGTGCTCGTCCACCCATCTAGCAATATAAAAAATTAAAAAACTTGGACCTTCATTTTCACGGCAAGAGGATATCAAGTGTTAGACAGGGCTAATCATCTTCTCTGTTAAATTGAGGTTGTTTTTTTATTATTTCAATGGCCTTACGCATCGTAAGGCAGTTAACTTGTTACCAAGTATTTTTTATTTCATATTCGGTTAATTACTTATCCGACCGCGACGGGGCAACCCTAAGCCACCGTCGCCCGAAAAATATCTTGTCGGATCCCCCGCATTCACTCTCGGTACTTTCAGGCCTCACAAGCACCGATCACAGTCCTCGTCGAACTCATCGATTACGACGAAGAGCTCGAGTGAACCAGCCCATAGACACAGCCCATTGAGTTTCTCGACTTATCTTCTCAATGGGTCGCGATTCCGATTCTGCGAAGCACTGCTCTTGCTAGGGCTAGGTGCTAGCTTCGCTAGAATAGAAAGAAAATGGGGCCACTATAGATTTTTCTTGCGACTAAGAACACTTTTAACTTATCCAACGGTTATTGCAGAAATTAGAACCCCTGATTGTTGTACCGAGGGCCGTGTGCTTGATTCTCAGATCGGGCAAACATTCGTGTGATGAAGAGGTTTCTTTGCTCATTGTTTGGGTGTTTATTATCTATTTTATGTATGTATATACTCAAAAGTTTAAAAGTATGTATATCAGTTTCTGTCAGTTCATAACACGGTGAATCCTAATTTGGAACCGGATCTCCGTGCCTGATTTGTTCCCAGTTATTATATATTCCTTATTGCCATTTAAGTATAAGCCGATAAAACCTTAAAGTAGACTGCACATCTCTAGTCGTGCGGTAAAATAGCTAAAACACGAACTAAAATAATAATGTGTTAGGGATAAGCAAAACACGCTATAGTTCGTATTTATTTCTGTATGCGGGATTTCTGAATCCGCAATAAGCTTGGGCGCCAGCGTTAGCAGGGCTTAACAACATTTGTGTGCGATTGTCACATTTTAAATCTAAAATACTGTTTATTTATTTTTGAAGTTGTATCAGTCTTTTACACTTTAGTTTTACACTTAGTGGATAGTGTTTTAAAATTTATTTTCGATTTATACCGTGAACGAATATGGTTGTGTTAGCAATGAAAAATATTTCGCGTGTTCAAATAAGAGCAGTAGGTATTATTGATACGTGTATGTTAACAGTACGGATTTGAATGAAACAGATAGACTTAATTTTTTTGTAAAATTACCCTATTAAATATTCTGTGAAAATAAAATAGCTAATACTAAAATATTTGCAAATATAATCAACTACTTAAGTAATTTTGTATTTTCACACCTCGACGCCAGGTGGGGGAGGAAAGTCCTCGAATAGAGGCCACGGAGGAGCGTGGAGCGTCCTACAACCAGGTGGACCGACGACTTAGTGCGCACGGCGGGAAGTCGTTGGATGCGGAAGGCGGAGGACCGCATTATGTGGAAGGCATTGGGGAAGGCCTATGTCCAGCAGTGGGCAGATAAAGGCTGATGATGATGATGATGATGATGATGATGATGATGATGATGATGACACAATGCCTGTTTATCGTATGTACCTCTCTTATTGCTATAGATGGGATGAAGAACTAACTAAACTATAGTAAGACGGTGAGGTATTTTGATACTTGAGACATGGAGTTTTATATGAGAACGAAATTTCCATTAAATTATGTAATATCTCAAATTAAGACGAATAAATAAATAAACAGACGTGATGATATCAACCTACGTGGACACGAAATAATCCCTAGCATCGGTCATAAACACATTTTTGGCAGACCATACATTCACTTAAAACCTTTATTACACTAAAACTATATAAAATTTACAGCAATAGTTGGAGATCTCTGTGAAAATTCGATTTATTAATAACAGTCGCACATGTCGTTGACCTTAGTTTTCGAAGTTATGAAAACAATACAAATTTCTAATAGTTAACGCGTTAATACTCGCGTTTGCGTGTTCAAGGAGGACTACGTAAATACAACAACACTTCTAAATGTAAATAATAACAATGTAATTATATTGAATCACTATTCGTTACGTGAATACATCTAAATTGTTAGTTGTACGGTTCTTGATGTCGCAGTCTCTAGGAACCGATTGTTATAAACTATAAACCGTCTTGCTGGTTCGGGCTTAAGGTAGGATAACTTGAATACCACCCCTTGTAATGCGACGCTGAAATCTTAATTGCATTGTCTTTTAACTACTTAAAATTTTGGCTGCGGTATGTAAAATCATAAGCTCTGATCTGGTTTTTTTTATGATTGAAAGATTACTGGTGGCCCGTAGGCCCAGGACAGGTGGGCGAGCAAAGGCTCAGCCAGGAGGGGTATGATTTGCTAACAACTGCCCGACCGCCTCGGAAGGAGACTTAACAACTCAAGAGCAATTGCTTCGCGAATGAATCTATTACCGGATCGGAAGCGGTCGCGGGCCGAAATACGCCCCCAAAAAGATTTCTAGGTGGCGGGTCTTTCTCGACTGATCAGTACTAGGGTAGACTACTGGTGGTAGGACCTCTTATGAGCCCCCACACGGATAGGTACCGTATTTCTGCCGTGAAGCAGTAATGCGTTTCGGCTTGAAGGGCGGAGCAGCCGTTGTGCTTTAAGACTGAGACTTATAACTCAACGTGCGTGGCGGCGTTTACTTTATTGATGTCCATGAGCTCCTCTAACCATTTAACACCAAGTCAGTCGTGATCTCGTCCATCTAAGCGATAACAAAATTTGATTACTGCTGCTACATTCCTTTAATCTTTTCTTTCCCAAATTATTCTTCTATTTTCTCTCCCAAAGGGGCAGAGCTTAAGTCCCGCATCATATATCAGTTTTTCTTTGTTAATACACACCCCTAATACAATGTCCTTAATACGACACGAACAAAATATGATATCGTATATAATAGAAGCGGAACCCGAAACGCTTTAAACGAATATATTAATAACTATCTGACCCGGCAAACATCCTAGTGCCTCAGTCGATAAATAAAAGACCTAAACTTTTGTATAAAATAAAATTAAAACAAAGAAAAGGAATCCGTCCGAAGGGGGACACATCAAAGGAAAAACAAAATTGTTATTTTTATTTAATTCCGAGCATTTTCATATTTATTTACCTTTTAAACCTTCTCTGGACTTCCACAAATCATTCAAGATCAAAATTAGCCAAATCGGTCCAGCCGTTCTCGAGTTTTAGCGAAACTAACGAACAGCAATTCATTTTTATATATATAGACTAGCAGACCCGGCCACACGTTGCTGTGGCTAAGGTTTTTGTTTCTAAATGACACGTGGCCGGCTATGCTATTACCAAAAATTAACAAAGTAAGAACAATTTGATTTCACTGTATTGCGTTTACTACCAAATCAATTTAACTTAGACTTTAGCCTCAGCAACACGTGGTGTTTATGCCTTTAAATTGTAGCTTGTGTGAAACGTTGGGATTTTTAACACAGCGCCATCTATTTTAGGTTTATGAAACTTACAATTAATATCAACATAAGAAATAATTTTATTGTTAATTAATAAATATTGCGACCATTCATCGAAATAAAAACCATCCTATGACCTAAGTTGGAACAAAACACATATTTAAAAAAAATAAGGTAAAATCGGTTCAGTAGTTTAGGTGTCCATCGCGGACAAACAACGTGACACGTAATTTATATATATTAAGAATATGCTTCTTTCCTCCTACTTCGAAATGCTTCTTTCCTCCTTCTTTAAAAGTCGTCGTGGCCTAAGCGATAACACATCCGGTGCATTCGTGTTGAAGCGATGCACCGGTGTTCGAATCTCAGGCGGGTACCAATTTTTCTAATGAAATACGTACTCAACAAATGTTCACGATTGACTTCCACGGTGAAGGAATAACATCGTGTAATAAAATCAAACGCGCAAAATTGTAATTTGCGTAATCACTGGTGGTAGGACCTCTTGTGAGTCCACGCGGATAGGTACCACCGCCCTGCCTATTTCTGCCGTGAAGGAGTAATGCGTTTCGGTTTGAAGGGTGGGGTAGCCGTTGTAACTATACTGAGACCCTTAGAACTTATATCTCAAGGTGGATGGCGCATTTACGTTGTGGATGTCTATGGGCTCCAGTAACCACTTAACACCAGGTGGGCTGTGATCTCGTCCAACCTTCTAAGCATAAAAAAAAAAAAGAATTGGGATTATTTTTTTATGTCACGTTAACTAGTCCCGAGCTACATTCGTAAAGAACTTATGTTACAGGTACCAGAAGACATTTTATATTTATTATATAAATATCTTCCCTTGGCGGGATTCGAACCCGCGACCCCCTTGTGTAGTGACCATGTCACTTACCACTACACCAGGCAGCCGTTAAATTTAAATTTAAATTCCTTCGAATATGCAGATTGCGTTACATTCTACTTCATTCTAGGTCCAACTTCTTTCTGGTCGTTCCCTCAATGCTGAGGATCGTGACTGTATGTAAATCTTCTCCACTCGGTCCGGTTCTGCGCCATATGTACCGCTCCCCATATCTGGCCTCCAGTCACCTCCTTGAGTTGGTCAACCCATCTAGCTGGCGCTCTTCCTCTAGCGCGCTTCCCCTCCATTTGTCCGAGAATTGTGAGTTTCTCCAGGCTGTGCAATGAGGATCGTATTAGGTCCGACTAGGCGATGAAAAATAATTATATTGAAAGTATATAAACAAGCGGCGCCGACGTTCCCTGTCATATTTACACAAAGCTCACAAAATGAAGACACGAAGCGTACACTCAAATAGTATATTTGATTTGTTTAATATAATATTTAAAGTACTAATTGCGATATTAGCTGTTAATGAATTATTATATGTGTGTGTGTGTTTTTAAATAATATATATATTTTTTGGTTAAATGCATTTTGTACAAATAAGTCTGTGTATACAGTGCGTGTTAAAGGTGTACTTAATAAACAAAAGCTTTAACAAAAACAAAGACCGCCTTAAAAATCTATGAAAACAAATTAATATACACTACTCAACGGTAGGCAGCGGTTTGGCTCTGTCCCTGACATTGCTGAAGTCCATGGGCCATGGTAATCACTCACCATCAGGTGGGTCGTATGCTCGTCTGCCTACAGGGGCAATAAAAAAGATACAAATAAAAAAGAATGGTTACAATTATTGTTATTTTTGGAGACCACATAGGAAGCACCAGCTTTCAAATAAAAAAAATAATCATTAAAATCGGCGCACTCAGTCGAAAGTATTGAGGTAAAAAACATAAAAAATTCAGTCGAGTTGAGAACCTCCTTCTTTTTTGAATTCGGTTAAAAAGGAGACAAAAGTTTAAAAGTACACATAATTTGTAATTTTCAATTGCACGCAATGTATTACAAAGATTAGCCGATTCCTGGAAGCGACATTTATTATGCAAGTTCCGGCGAGCATAGACGAATATAATATCATAATATCATGAGGCTACCGAAAATCGGATGTACATTGGTTTTAAAAACCATTGTTTCATCCTATTCCGATAAATATGCCTGTGCCCTTTGTAGTCAAAGATAACACATGACATTTTGTAACGTCAAATTTGACAGTCGCGCATCCTGGTGACAAGCGTTGACGGACTATGACAGTTTTTGCAAATATTCTTTTAAGTTAATGTCTGGCGTTTCCGACGTTTTATTGACCGCAATCAAAATTTATCAACATGCTACACGCACTGTGTCCAAGGAGCACAGCTCTTGTGTTTATATTATTAATATTTAAGGCATGATAATTTATCATGGATACGCATTGTGCGATTTAAGTTAATGTATTAAAATCAATTTCAAGATCTTAATTTTTTATTTTTCTATTATGAAACTTTGTTGTTTTAGATGAGTTTTGCTTAATACGTCTGTCTGGCTGAAGATTTCGTCAAAAATGTTATTAATTAATTGAATCTTTACTTTGGCCACCATATTTGTAATCTAGCTATGTTTCTTGCCAGATGAAGTATTTTTTCTAACACGTGTACACGAAGCCTTGTAATATATTTATTCTAGCTATAGTTATATTGAAATAATTTTTTTTCTACCTATTCGTAGTAGCCTAAGGGACTATTCCAGTTTGGCGCGGACGGGTAGGTGAGCTCACGAGGACAACCACAGAGTACCTACTTGATAACACTAGCCCTAGCAAGAGCAGTGCTTCGCAGAATCCACCACCGGATTGGAATCGCGACTCACTGAGAAGATTCGGCGAGAAACTCAGTGGACTGTGTCTATGGGTTAGTTCGCTCGTCGAACTCTTCGTCGTAATTAGATGAGTTTCACGAGAACAGTGCCCAGTACTTGAAGAGCTTAAAAGCACTGAGGATGGATCTGGGGGATCCAACAAAAAAATTCCCCGTCGTCTGGGTCGGAGATGAAATGAAATGATGAAAACGGAATTCCATATGAAAATCATAGTTGGCCTATCCGGAATACCAAGACAAGTGGCTGCTTCGTGGCGCTTATAGCAGAGAACATAGCTAGGACGATAGAACAAAAATGTTCTACTACTAAGTAGAACCACGCTACAAAAACGAATTCTGTGGCATTGGCTACTGTCAAATGTCAAAGAATTTATTCCCAAGTGCCCATCGAGGTATTACTGATGTCTTCAGCAATAGAAATCACTTTACTCCAAGTTTGCTGCAGATTGACGACAAAAAGGCATAGTTTCGTGGTTATTGTCATTGACTTCCATTTATTCGTGTGTCAGATTTATCTAATAAAAATAATGAAATGCGAATAAATTAAGTCAGTCAGCATGCATTAGGTAGCGTTCTCAATGACGCTACATTTGTATGTAAATTCAGGATCGTAAAGCTTTTATCAAATGTAAAATATAATACATGAAGATGGCATTCCAAATATTTCATTCGGTCGTAAACTTAGACTACGAGACTTGGTGTGCGTAGTATTCGGAACTATAAACTGAAGACAGATCGCTTAGGCTAGTTTCACATCACAAGATATGGCTAAAAATATGATCGTAAAATACATTGTACTAATTCGTTTTTCATTGTACGTAATGTTAGGCAAATAGCCGCGTGACAGTTTATATATATGTATAAATTTTAGTATTTGTAGGCAGATGGGAAAGCGGTCCACTTAGTGGTAAGTGGTTACCGTTGCTATAGATACTACGTGGCAAAAAAAAGGTAGCAGGAAACCCCATGTGCAAGAACGAAGTGGTTTATTTCGCAAGGACAACTCAGCTTAGTGTGCTTAGTGTGAGTTTTTTAACGTTCTCGATAGTGTAAAAGTTAACTCAAATTTGTATGGAGTTGGAAAGTTTGCGTAGTTTTACCGCTAGGAGCGCTGTTCCAACTGCATACACATTTGAATTAACTTTTACACTATCGAGAACGTTAAAAAACTCGGACTAAGCACACTGGTAGCGATATATTTGTAAATTGACAAAATATATGAACTAGTAAATAGTAGTAGTAGTAGTAGTAGTAGTAGTAGTAGTAGTAGTAGTAGTAGTAGTTTTTACTGGTGGTAGGACCACTTGTGAGTCCGTGCGGGTAGGTACCACCAACCCGCCTATTTCTGCCGTGAAGCAGTAATGCCTTTCGGTTTGAAGGGTGAAGGTTTGAAGGTTGAAGGCTCTCTTTAAGAACTTATATCTCAAGGTGGGTGGCGCATTTACGTCGTAGATGTCTTGGACTCCAGTAACCACTTAACACCAGGTGGGCTGTGGGCTCGTCCGCCCATCTAAGAAATAAATAAAATATATATATATATGTCGTAGGCGGCACCAGGGATGGCTGAGCGGTAATTTCGTCATCACTCGTATTCGATTGAACTCAGTTTAGTCAATAAAACTTTTCAATAATAATTATTGAAACTCAACACACACAACTTTCACAATGACAGGATAAACCGACAGTTTCGTTGCACATACCGACCGACAGACCGACTGACTGACTGACTGACTGACAGAGACTCACTGACTGACAGAGACTCACTGACTGAGACGGACGGAATGACTGTCTGATACGGAATGCTACGACTCTGTCCACGTACCGCCATTTTATACTGTGGCGTTACGGAGTCTACCCTTCATTTTGTGATATTTATCAAAACAACATTTCATCATTTAAAATAATAATCAAAACCACGGTCTTAATATTACTAAAAGTCGTTATCCACGACACGGCCATTCTGACACGTCACACGTCCTCGTGTGATGGTTAACCTACAATCAAAAACATCCACGAGAACACTTGTTCCGCTCGATCACTCCTGACTACACTTTACGACTTATCGGAAAATTTAAAAGTCATCAAATAATTTTTAATTCTAAACACAAATTCTATAACGACATTGAAAGATTACACAAACGAAAATAAGTGATTTACTACTGCTGCAAGTTCTCCCCGTACAATTCATGTACACAGTAACTAAGTCATCCCTGTGACTACAAGTGTTCAATGATAGTCATCCCTGTGACTACAAGTGTTCAATGATAGTCATCCCTGTGACTACAAGTGTTCAATGATAGTCATCCCTGTGACTACAAGTGTTCAATGATAGTCATCCCTGTGTTTACAAGTGTTCAATGATAGTCATCCCTGTGACTACAAGTGTTCAATGATAGTCATCCCTGTGACTACAAGTGTTCAATGATAGTCATCCCTGTGACTACAAGTGTTCAATGATAGTCATCCCTGTGACTACAAGTGTTCAATGATAGTCATCCCTGTGACTACAAGTGTTCAATGATAGTCATCCCTGTGACTACAAGTGTTCAATGATAGTCATCCCTGTGACTGCAAGTGTTCAATGATAGTCATCCCTGTGACTGCAAGTGTTCAATGATAGTCATCCCTGTGACTGCAAGTGTTCAATGATAGTCATCCCTGTGACTGCAAGTGTTCAATGATAGTCATCCCTGTGACTGCAAGTGTTCAATGATAGTCATCCCTGTGACTCACATATCAACAGTCATCCCTGTGACTCACATATCAACAGTCATCCCTGTGACTCACATATCAACAGTCATCCCTGTGACTCACATATCGACAGTCATTCCTGTGACTCACATATCGACAGTCATCTCTGTGACTCACATATCGACAGTCATCTCTGTGACTCACATATCGACAGTCATCTCTGTGACTCACATATCGACAGGCATCCCTGTGACTCACATATCGACAGTCATCCCTGTGACTCACATATCGACAGTCATCCCTGTGACTCACATATCGACAGTCATCCCTGTGACTCTAATCGACAGTCATCCCTGTGACTCTAATCGACAGTCATCCCTGTGACTCTAATCGACAGTCATCCCTGTGACTCTAATCGACAGTCATCCCTGTGACTCTAATCGACAGTCATCCCTGTGACTCTAATCGACATCCCTGTGACTCTAATCGACAGTCATCCCTGTGACTCTAATCGACAGTCATCCCTGTGACTCTAATCGACAGTCATCCCTGTGACTCTAATCGACAGTCATCCCTGTGACTCTAATCGACAGTCATCCCTGTGACTCTAATCGACAGTCATCCCTGTGACTCTAATCGACAGTCATCCCTGTGACTCTAATCGACAGTCATCCCTGTGACTCTAATCGACAGTCATCCCTGTGACTCTAATCGACAGTCATCCCTGTGACTCTAATCGACAGTCATCCCTGTGACTCTAATCGACAGTCATCCCTGTGACTCTAATCGACAGTCATCCCTGTGACTCTAATCGACAGTCATCCCTGTGACTCTAATCGACAGTCATCCCTGTGACTCTAATCGACAGTCATCCCTGTGACTCTAATCGACAGTCATCCCTGTGACTCTAATCGACAGTCATCCCTGTGACTCTAATCGACAGTCATCCCTGTGACTCTAATCGACAGTCATCCCTGTGACTCTAATCTACAGTCACCTTTTATGAGAACCATCGTATAAAATTGCTGAATTATGAAGCTACTACTAATAGATTTCTCGACAAGAGAACATTCGGCACCAGATTCCAAATAAAAATAAAACGACTCAACAGCTTTTTCTCATTTACCAAAATACCCGATGTTACGCAGCTACCGGCACGTCACGGCGTCGCTCCGCTGCTGCGTTGCTCGCTGCCGTCGATGACATTGCGGCATCAATTTGCCTCGGCGGCAACTCGTGGCAATGTTTTTGCTTAGATGGGTGGACTATGCACGAGCTCACAGCCCATCCGGTGCTATGTAGTTATTGGACCCCACAGATATCCTCAACGCAAACGCGTCATCCATCCCGAGATACAAGTTCCAAGGTCTTAGCATAGCTACAACCGCTGCCCCACCATTCAAACCGAAATACACATTGCTTCACGGCAGAAATAGGCAGGGTGATGGTACCCGTGCGGTCGATGGCACTATACGGAGCACCCGTCTGGTGCCACGTCCTTACCCACGAGAACGTCGCCGCGCTGCAGCGCCGGTAGCGCGCGAGCGCAGTCAGAGTCATTCAAGGATACCTCACAGTCTCCTACGAGGTGGCGCGCCCTAGCGCAAGTGTAGCCGGAGCGCGGGGGCTCCAATCTCGGCAGTCCGTGCTGGAGGCGTGGTCTCGTCGTTTGGCGGACCCGTCGGCCGGCCTCCGTACCGTTGAGGTGATCTGCCCGGTTCTCGCGGACTGGGTAGGCCGCGACCGCGGAAGACTCACCTCCAGCTACCTGTGCAGACTCACAAGACATTTTACCACCACGCAAACTTTTTACCACAGCAAATCTTACCAGCCACCACGCAAACTACAATTTTGCGGGTTCCACCTCTCCTACACGATGTTACTCCCACACTGCGGAAGCCAACCGCAAACACTTGTCAAGCACGCACAAGCACGCACTTCACCAGAAAAACTTGCATCCGCCAGCGGGACCCGAACACCGCCGCATCGCCAGACACGAACGCACCGGACGTCTTATCTTACAGGTCACGACGACTTCAGATGTGTCAATTTTTCTTCCCCACGGAAACTTGCTTGCTTTCTTGTTTGCTTGCTGGAGCCCGAAGTCATCGAACGTGTAGTGTTATTGGTATTGAATCTAGTAGATTCTAAAGTTTCAGCGACAATTCACCGTCTCATGTCTTGGTTTACTGCACTAGTGCCATGTAACTCTAGCAGTAGTCATTGGCTTAAAAACTATTCGTGTCGGAACTACTCACTCGTCATGACAGATCTATTATTGCGATCAAAGTTTCACTTGAGACTTGCACTTGCCTTAATTTATTGCAACAGCTTGTTACGTGTCGTATTTCCGCTAGTAAATGCCATGTGATAAATCGAGAGTCAACTGGGCAACATGAACGTAAGATGTGACGATTTCTTCGTGGCTCAGATCTTCCATCGAGGTAATAGAGACGTTATTACACGACTTACGTATGCTGCATTCACGCTCTTGTGGCGTACCACTACTAGTATTCTGATCTGCATCATGTTTTTTTTTTTTGCTGTACTTCGAACATGTTCAAACACGTCACGCCAGTGAGAGTAGAGTTCTGATCTCACTTCTGATGTCGTAGGCGGCACCAGGGATGGCTGAGCGGTAATTTCGTCATCACTCGTATTCGATTGAACTCAGTTTAGTCAATAAAACTTTTCAATAATAATTATTGAAACTCAACACACACAACTTTCACAATGACAGGATAAACCGACAGTTTCGTTGCACATACCGACCGACAGACCGACTGACTGACTGACTGACTGACAGAGACTCACTGACTGAGACGGACGGAATGACTGTCTGATACGGAATGCTACGACTCTGTCCACGTACCGCCATTTTATACTGTGGCGTTACGGAGTCTACCCTTCATTTTGTGATATTTATCAAAACAACATTTCATCATTTAAAATAATAATCAAAACCACGGTCTTAATATTACTAAAAGTCGTTATCCACGACATATATATATGGTAGTAAATATTTTTATATATGTATATAGATAACGTTTTGTATTTAAAACGGGTGGATAAGCGAAAATGCTCAAATGGCTGCCCATTATAAATTCGTAGTCTGTAGCTTGGATCTCATGACGTATTAAAAACGTATCTATCGAGAACACGTTCAGTATTAGAAACCGACAAAGGATTTCTTAAAATCGATCAAAACTCGATCGAGATAAAATAATATTCGAAAAGTCAACTTCAAAATTTTAGTTATTTATTAATCTATTTTAAATGATTTACAGTAGAGTGGAGTTGATTTTAAAATTAAAATTTTATTGCTCGTTTTTGAGCAAAATATCTACAGAAAAGTGTATTGAATTTAGGTTTTGATGTGAGAGGTGTTTTTTGTATCTGGCCTGCCACCCCGTGCTTACCGTCAATAAGTTAGGGGTAAGATAGGAAGGAACGTCTGTAATTTGGCAATAAAGTAATTGTTGAATGTTATAATGAATAACAAAATATGTCATCATTTTTGTGAAAACACGAGTAATTCTTGGAGTAAACTTGAAAAGGGATAAAATAGTTTCGTTAGCCTCTGTGTTCTATTGTTTTTATCAACGAGACCTAGAGAATAAACTGCAAATTATTGATAAAATTTATATATTCATTTCCTGACATAGGAATTCCTGAGTAGAAAACATGATGCCAACATTACAAACATTACTAATACGTTCCGGGAGCCGGTAATTTAAACAAATGATGACGATATTTTGAAGGCTCCATAAAAATGTTGTACTTCAGCGTTAGATAGTGTAAGGGGTGATACAGATTGACTAGTAATAAAAAAAGGGAATTTGAAATAAAAATAAAAACATTACAATAAAAATAATCCGTTTAGATCTACATCAATAAATTATTCATGTTTACCACCAACACAACGACATAACTTCGCTGTGCTGACAAATTCATCGCTGAGACATCAAAAGTACCGATAGCTGGTCCAGTCCATGAGCTAATAGCGGTTACCGTGATAGGTAATTAGGTTTTTTTTTTTATTGGCCTTGTAGGCAGACGAGCATACGACCCATTTGATGGTAAGTGGTTACCGTCGCCCATGGACTTCAGCAATGTCAGGGGCAGAGCCAAGCTGCTGCCTACTGTTAAATACTCTCCACAAGTTTTGTTTAAAGAAGGATATGTGTTTTGTTTGATGAAGCGCTCGGGAAACACTGGTATTTACTGTAACTGTACATAATTGAAGGTGTACCGTAAGTATTTGTTTCGTGTTAAATAGTGAGATTTAATACAATTGTATTTAAAAATAATATGAAATGATTTAAAGTCTTAAGCTGTCTTCCAGTCGTGTTATCTATGTGCCTTTGTAACAATTTCTGTAACTTATAAAACGAATTAAAATTGCGTGAGTTGTTCTAGATTGTCCTAAATAACCATCTTAAGATGTAAGTCTTTGACCAGTGTGTGTTGCCGGTGATGATAAATGACACAGAGACGTGGTCGCTCACAATAGCCTTATCAGAAGACTCAAGATAACCTAAAAAACAATGGCCATGACTGTCCTCGTTATTTTTCTAAAAGAGGTGATTCGCAGGAGAACCGAGATATCGACGTAGCCCAAAGGATTGTCAACTTGAAGTCACAGTGGGCAGGACATCTTGAGCGTTTGGCCGCTGTAGCCACGATTGTTGATTGTTGAAATGTACTATACGATTTTTAAATTAAAATTAAATTCGCTATTATTTATTGACTTGGACCTGATGTCGAATACAGAAAGAATTTCAACTAGGCATGTGTCATTTTGCGGTCCCTAGGGAAAATGTATCAGAGGCTACTCCACTTATCGTTTGTTTAGATAATTATTTTTTTTTGTCATAGACAACTAAACTATCTTAACACCCTCTTAGTGTATGGTAGATACTGAAGCCCAGAGACATCCCTACAAATAATGCTGATAAATACCGTAAAATATGATCTAATTCCCAATCGTATAGGTATACGACAGAGAGAAGATCTTCCACTGAGCTCGGAGGTATTGCTCGGTAGACCGACGGTCCGTATGTTGTTGTTCGGAACCTGTATATATGCAAGCTTATCTTGAAAATGTCGTAATTCCGGTGGTAGATTCTGCGAAGCACGGTTCTTGCTAGGGTTCGCGTTAGCAACGTCATCAGGTTTGAGCCCCGTGAGCTCACCTACTAGTTAAGGCGACGCTGATAAGCCTCTCAAGCTTAGGTAGGAAAAAAAGAGGCGTAAGCGAGATTCAGGCGTCTGTCAAATATCTTGTGTTCTGTGATGGCTACCGCCACAGGGTCGTGCATGCCCCTACCCTTTAACTTGAACTCTTTACAAACCTGAGTGCCCATAAATTTAAACAATTAGACCTCCACGAGGATAAGACAGGAAAAAACCGGCAAATTCATGTTAAATTTCGTGTTATCCTGACTTTTCCCTTGATTAGCTACCTCGGTAATTGCGATCCTAGTTTAACTAAATTTACTATAAGTGTGCGTAGCCTAACAGCTGTAAGTAGCTGTAGCTATACTTGAGACCTTGGAGCTCATATCTCAAGGTGGGTGGCGCATTTTACGTTGTAGATGTCTATGGGCTCCAGTAACCACTTAACACCAGGTGAGCTCGTCCACCCATCTAAGCAATAAAAAAAAAATAAAAAAATATATAACAGGAAAGGTGCTTGGTATTTATATTCGTATGAAGCGATGCGATTATACGCATTTAAATACTAGAGGTCCCGCAGTTGTCGAAATTCGACTATAATTAATTGGAATTGTAAGTTTGTACACTATTATGATTGTATTTTATACTTCTATAATCACAAATTTCGCCAAGGCTACACGATAAAAAAATATAAATACAGACAAACAATATTTAATCTATTCTCAATTTGACCACAGACGTCAAGAACAAAACTTTGACAATTAATAAATAGTATGCATGCGTGTGTGCGTCAAATACATGGTATGTAGTGTGTGTAATGTTTTCTTTATTGATTTAATGTATCTTTTATGCATTATTTAAAAAAAATATTAGCATTGTGCACTTCTTCTCTATATTCTCTATAAGTGTGGAAAATTTCATACTCCTCCGTCCGCGTCATTTTCGTTAAAAGGGATACAAAGTTTTTGCTTCACGTATTAATATATAGATGTACTATATTCTTAGATTTTTTCCATGCGGTTCCAATTTAATATTAGTAACGTGCGAATGCCTAATGGAAAAAAGACATTCTGGATCAAAATACTTTAGATCCTATTCTATATTCGCGGATAGTTTAAACACAGCGGTGGGTCGTATAGTGAAAAATGATAATTTTGTTCAGGGCCAATCGTTACGGATACAGATTTCGCTTACCAAATAATTTTGGCGACTTTACCTCCTTATGTTACGCTCAGCTATTTATTTCAATCTTGTCCTCAAGAACCGGTCATCGTTTCCTCGTCGAACCCTTCGTCGCAAATGACGGGTTCGACGAGGAAATTAACCCACAGACACAGCCTACTGAGTTACTCAGCGGATTTTCTCAGTGGGTCGCGTTTCCGATCCGATGGTAGATTCTGCGAAGCACGGCTCTTGCTAGGGTTCGTGTTAGCAACGTCGTCAGGTTTGAGCCCCGTGAGCTCACCTACTAGCTAGACGAATCTAGAATAACCCCTCGAGGTTACTAGAAAAGGTAGGATAAAAAAAAATCTATCTTGAAGGGCATTTTGGGATGATCTTGTATAATTGAGTTTTAAGAACGGCCTATCTCAATCTCTTCTAAATCTACAAATAACGCAGCTGGTTGCCGGCCAAAGTTCATGGGTTCGATTCCCGCTATGGGCAACCATTCGTATGTCGGACAGTCCTATTATTGTTGCTCAGTGCCGTGGTATTTGAAAGTTGTATATTATGTATATATACACACGTGGTAAGTGTATCCATTTCTGACACAGATAGAGCAGGAACTCCTGATTTGGAACCAAATAGCCGTGTGTGATATATCCACAATTATTTATTTATTTATCTACTCAGATTTTTTGGTTTCGTAAAGAGCCATTTAAATTGAAATTTATCAATTCCGATCAACAACGCCGAAAAATAAATATTCTTTCATCATCCATCACTTCTATCGATATCACAATAATAGGTCTCATTATTGGATCAGTAACTATTTTTCGAATCATTTTCTAATACGCTAATAAGATGCCCCTTGCAAATCTACTTATGTTGACTTTGTTGCTTACAATCTTTTTGCATTCTACTGTAGTAGAAGACGTTTATTTCTTAATGAATTATTCCTTTGCAAAAAAGTCAAATACATACATATATCCCTTGCAAAAGAAGCATTCTGCGTTTTTTTTATTGCCTTTGTAAGCAGACGAGCATACGGCCCACCTGATGGTGAGTGGTTACCGTCGCCCATGGACTTCAGCAATGCCAGGGGCAGAGCCAAGCCGCTGCCTACCGCTTAATACTCTCCACAAGCCTCTTTTGAAGAAGGACAAGGAAGAGGAACAAGAAGGACTTTTGACAAGGACATGTCATAGCGCTCGGGAAACACCGTGGAGAGAAGCTCATTCCATAGCCGGATGGCATGTGGCAAAAATACCTCTGGAAACGCACTGTCGATGAACGCAGCGGTTCCAGATAATATGTATGAACTCTGCTCCGATGGCGAGAGGTGCGTTGATAAAAACGAGATGAAGGGATCATCTCAAACAATTCCTCTCCCTCTCAAATAATTGTAACAAAAAAGAACACAAATCACTACATTTATTTCTATTATTACAATATTTATTAAAATTTTAATAGTTGCTCTTCCACCACATACTTTGGACCTTAAATCACTCAGTATTCTTATACTGTTACGTTACTATTTTTAATGTCAATTAACTATAATTCACTGTGAAAATGAAATAGTCTGTATTAAACACCATGTTCCCACGCGCGGCTCTCTGTTATGTAATTATGTTGTTAAATCGCTTGAATGAGACACTTATTTTACGTATTCTTTTCCAAAAAAAAAGGTAGGCAGCGGCTTGGCTCTGCCCTTGGCATTGCTGAAGTCCATGGGCGACGGTAACCACTCACCATCAGGTGGGCCGTATGCTCGTCTGCCTAGAAAGGCAATAAAAATAAAAATAAAAAAAAAACATAATAAATTTTGCTTTGATAATGTAATTATTAATTGCTACACTATTAATAGAAATTGAAAAAAAAATGTAGCGCGTGAGAAACATCAATATACAAACAAAATTATATCACTTAATAAATCTCTTTGATATCATTTGAATATTTTTCGTAAATATCTTGTGAGTCCGCGCGGGTAGGTACCACCGCCCCGCCTATTTCTGCCGTGAAGCAGTAATGCGTTTCGGTCTGAAGGGTAGGGCAGCCGTCGTAACTATACTGAGATCTTAGAACTTAAATCTCAAGGTGGGTGACGCATTTACGTTGTAGATGTCTATGGGCTCCAGTAACCACTTAGCACCAGGTGGGCTGTGAGCTCGTTCGCCCATCTAAGCAATAAATAAAAATCCGTTATGATTGAGAGCATTGAAAAGAATGTTCAATTATAATAGATACACAAACAAACTCTCGCAATAAAATTTATATTTATAAACAGAAATCTAGTCGGTCGATAAATCTAACGAAATCCTTTAGTGCGAAATGGAGCTTTGGCAAGTTCAATAGCAAAGCTTGCGTCGAAAGCTTGATCAGTTTACGGCGTACGCGCTTCAAGTTAGCACGCGTTCGTCAGCTGTACGATCGATATTTGTCACTCGATACTATGTTAACTGTGATAGTGTTGTGCTGAAATCGATTTAATTATAGTGCAGTAGTATCATGTTTGATTGTGAGTGATTTAAATATATTTTTTTTGTGTTATGAAATTATCAATTATAGCCAATATTGGTGAGTACATTTTTAGATGTAATTACTTAAAAAATCGGTAAAAATATTAACAGTTAGAAATGATAGACAAACGTATTCCTTTTTCGGTACAAAATGATTTTGCTCCAATATAATCTTAGTCAAGCGACAAAAGAATTCGAGTCTTAAAAATTATATTTGAAAAATATGCCGAAGAAAAGTTAGCCTGAAAATTTTGTAAATAAGTTCAAGCTATCACGTTTATTTGATGTATAAACAACACGTCTTAAGTTGTATCTTAAGTCATATCTTAAGTCATATGTCGTCTTAAGTCATATCTTAAGTTGATTGAAGTAAATCTATTTACGCGATTTTTTACAAGGCTATCTCCTTAATTCTAAATAACGAAATATCAATATAACAATATTTATATATAAAAATGAATTGCTGTTCGTTAGTCTCGCTAAAACCCGGGAACGGCTGGACCGGCTGGTCTTGAATTATTTGTGGAAGTCCAGAGAAAGTTTAAAAGGTAGATAAATATGAAAATGCTCGGAATTAAATAAAAATAACAATTTTGTTTTTCCTTTGACGTGTGCCCCGTCGGACGGATTCCTTTTGTTTGTTTTAAGTTTAATTTATACAAAAGCTTAGGTGTTTTACTTATCGATTGAGGCACTACTAAGTTTACCGGGTCATCAAGTCGTATATAAAATATAATTTTAAATATCTTACTTTTAATAACCGATAAGTGAATCCTAGTTTATTTGAAAGAAAATTAATTAAATTTATTCCGAAAATTATTAACACAAGAACTTAAAATAGCACGTGTGTAAAAAAACCACGTAAATCAATATTTTTTTTTATAGCTTAGATGCGTAGACGAGCTTTCTGGCCTCCTGGTGTTAAGTGGTTACTTGGAGCCCATGGACATATAAAACGTAAATGCCGCTACCCACCTTGAGATATAAGTTCTAAGGTCTCAGTATACTTACAGTTACAACAGCTGCCCTTCAAACGGAAACGCATTACTGCTTCACGGCAGTAATAGGCGAGGTGGTGGTACCTACCCGTGCGGACTCAACACGTCCTACCACCAGTAAATCTGTTATCATTTCGGATGCATGTATTAAAAGAACAGTTACTTAAGTAAATAATTTTCATAAATTAGAAATATCTATTAGTAGATATAATGACATTGACAATATGGTATTGTCTGGCTCTTCTCGTCTTCGTCGTAGCCTCCCTTAATAACTTTCCCCTGGAATACCCTGCGTCAGCTCTGCCTATCCTCGGCTAGGGGTATAGCATCGTGGATCAACTCAATTAATCTTAAAAAAAAGTTACTGTCACAACCCTATTTTTTCATTCCCTTTCAATATTATTTATAAGTAGACGGGTATTGGGTCACCGGAGTTCACAATCTGAAAATCTGCCGCCCAATTAAGACCTTATATCTACTCAGTGGCTGCTTTAGAAACAGATACCTGACCCTTCAGAACATGCTATAGATCGATCGAATTATGCTGCTCATCTTATTCCTTACAACGAGTAAAGAGGGCAAATATTAGGGAGGGATTTAACTAGAATAACATAATCCGATAATGCATAGTGATATAGAAATAACAAGATCTCATGTAAAAATATCTATAATCAAGTAAAACTCTTCACAAAAAAGCTTTTCAAAAGCTCTTCAAAATCCCATCGTTTCTATGACTGTTAACACGCCCGGTAAAGCTAACACTACCCTTCGAAGTTACTAGCAATAGGTAGGGTTAAAAAGGTTTTTTATTTTTTTTATTGCTTAGGTGTGTGGACGAGCTCACAGCCCACCTGGTGTTAAGTGGTTACTGGAGCCCATAGACATCCACAACGTAAATGCGCCACCCACCTTGAGATACAAGTTCTAAGGTCTCAAGTATAGTTACGACGGCTACCCCACCCTTCAAACCGAAACGCATTACTGCTTCACGGCAGAAATAGGCGGGGTGATGGTACCCACCCGCGCGGACTCTCAAGAGGTCCTACCACCAGTAAACGTGGTTTACAATGAAAGCTGCTACTAGCTCACCAGTATATTGATCATCGTCAGTTTCCACTGTCGCCTTTACCTCTTCGTTGTCGACTGCACACTGAGTTTCTCATCGGATCTTCTCAGCGGGTCGCGTTTCCAATCCGGTGGTAGATTCTGCGAAGCGCTGCTCTTGTTAGAGCTAGTGTTAGCAACACTCCGGTTTGAGCCCCGTGAGCTCATCTACACGTTAGGGCGAAGCTGAAATAGCCTCTCAAGGCTATCAGCATAGGTAGGGAAAAAAAAAGCTGTCGACTTTAGTTTTCGGACAACCATTTTTAGATAAGCTTTTCCTTGTCGAAAGCGTTCGAACCAATAACGAGTTGTGCATTCATTTGTAGTATTCACTCTGTTGTTGTTGTTGTTGTTGTTGTTGTAGTCCTAGGGTACCCCGCTGGTACATAGGGCCCTCACAAGTTGTCTCCACTTTACCCTGTCTTGCGCTTGCTCCTTGACATCACTCCAGGTCACGTTGGCAGTCCTCATCTCATTCTCCACGGTGCGTCGCCAAGTGTGTACAGGGCGACTAGGTCTTCACTCCGTACAAGTCGTTAATGCTGTGAGCATTTTGTGCGCCATTGCTACCGCCACGGAACTCGTGTTCCATAATCACTCGTATTTTTATCGTTTCCATATCGATGAAACATACAGAAATGTAGTGAAAACAAAACCCTGATAAATAAACAAATGAACGAATGGAGAAAATGATTCCAATTAAAGAAAAAAAATGAATTTAGAATCTATTGTCAGTCACATATAAAATATATTTAAATGTCCGGTAATTGGTAGAGCAACTTTCTTAAAGAAAGACTTACAGTAGGTCTGTTCTTATGTCAAATTTGTTATGTAGCAATTGTCGATATTTTCAGTATTTCAATACGCCTTCAGGCGAGCGTTCATTTTTTAACGCCTTCTAACCGTACCGGATTACCTGGCGAGACTGTTCTAGACGTTTAATTGTTATTTTAAGGTTAAAAGCAAATTCTCAACTTGTTCACATATCTAATAAAAGATCCTTATCGAATAAGGCTTCAGATTACCACTTCATAACTTGGAGCTTATAAAGCTCCGTATTACTATTTCCAGGCTCAGGGATTTCATATGCGGACCCCAAAGGAGAATATACATTCGATAACCGAAAGCAGTCTTTTACAATTGCTTTCCTGTAGTAAATTTCAAACTTAATTAAGAGTTGATTCGTTTTTGATTGCCAAGATAAATAGTTCCGTTCTTACTCGTTTTATAGAATAATAAGATACTAAATGTATTATTAATTTGCAGTGTTATTACTTATTAATCAGTTCACGGAATACCTCTGTTTTTATGTAAAATCTTTCACTGAAGTTTCTTTTTGGGGCTTTGCCAGAGATATGGAAGTTAACGAAGTAGATCACCACCACTTTTTGGACTCAGGTCATATTGTAGCATGGAATCCATTCGTGATCAAAGTTAGCATCTTTTTGAAGATATTAACTAACTCTCCGACACATCGTGCTGTCTCGCTACTCAATGGCTTGCTAGCCTATGCTCTGGAAATGGATATATTCCATGATGGTTTGCAGCGATTTATTGTTGCTGTTAGAAATTACTTAAGATAATTATTAATACCATAATATTTACTGGTGGTAGGACCTGTTGTGAGTCCGCGCGGGTGAGTACCACCACCCTGCCTATTTCTGCCGTGAAGCAGTAATGCGTTTCGGTTTGAAGGGTGGGGCAGCCGTTGTAACTATACTTGAGACCTTAGAACTTGTATCTCAAGGTGGGTGGCGCATTTATGTTGTGGATGTCTATGGGCTCCAGTAACCACTTAACACCAGGTGGGTTGTGAGCTCGTCCACCCATCTAAGCAATAAAAAAAAAAAAAACTTACAAATGTTTTGGTTATACTGTTAATTTTTAAGTAGACTAAATCAATAAATAAATTTGGTATTCCGGCTCTGGGTCTAATTGATCGTGTCACACAAGCATAAATTACCAGTTTTAATAAAACAGGGGGAGATCCAAAATTGGCATTCGGTTATATGAGATTGTTTTTCTCATAGGCAACATTTAGGCGGTTAAAAACTGTTCTCGTGCCTTTGTGAGGGTAACCATGCCAATTTCTCCCTACCTATTCGCTGATAGCCTATGAGACTATTCCAGTTACGCTGTATCTGGTTGGTGAGCTCACGGGGCCCAGCCTGAGAGAGTGTCCTAACGCTATCCCTAGCAGTGCTTCAAAGAATCTACCACCGGATCGGAATGGCAAACCTACCGAGAAGATCCAGCGAGAAACTCAGTGGGCTGTGCCTATGGGTTAGTTCGCTCGTCGAACTCTTCGTCGTAATTAGATGGTTATTGACTAAACCATATATCTAAAAATAAATGTGTTCGCAGTTTTAGCTTCATTCTGTAACCAATATGTAAGGTTTGATCATTCGTCAGTGAAGTTGCATGGGTATTCATTTGAATAGTTATTTCGGTGTCTATGCGCAGGTGACCTCAAGAGGTCATAAACTTCATAACTTCGATACTACCACCCACCATGAGGATGTTGCTGAAATTTTAATTGTCTTGTTTTAATGGCTGTCGCACTGGTCAAATGGGAGCTCAAGATACGCGGCTGAAGTCGGCAAAAATAAGAATGATCTTACGGGTTCACAGCGTAACGGCTCCGCTGTTGTTTTTTTCATATTCATCTGAATACTAATTACCGATGGTAGGACATCTTGTGAGTCCGCACGGGTAGGTACCACCACCCCACCTATTTCTGCCGTGAAGCAGTAATGCGTCTCGGTTTGAAAGGGTGGGGCAGCCTTTGTAACTATACTAAGACGTTAGAACTCATATCTCAGGGTGGGTGGCAGCATTTACGTTGTACATGTCTATGAGCTCTGGTAACAACTTAACACCAGGTGAGCCGTGAGCACGCCCTACCATAAAAGTAATAAAAAAAAGTACATAATTATATTGAATATTTATTTAAAGTTTCTGAAGTTTCAAAGTCGTACCAAAGCGTTCGTATTCATAAAATAGATGATGTTATTGATGTCGTATTTAATGTTTTAGCTTTCCACCCCCCAATAGATGAGCCAAGAGCAAAATAACTATAAATTAAGGTGAGGTGTGCGTGCAGCCGCCCTGCGCTGAAACGTTGATGTGTTTAGGGCGAGTTCGGCACAGACTCAAGTTACAAGCGAAACGCGATTTACCCACATAAAATACAATACTGAGCGACTGTCTGTTGCACCGACGGTCGTGAGTCCGATTCCCACATCGGGCGAGCATTGTATAATGAGCAGATTAGTTTGTTTTGGTGGGTTTGTTTGTTTGGGTGGTTTGGGTGATTATTCTATATACAGTCAAACCTGGGTAAGTGAGAACTGGATAAGTGAGAAAACTGTATAAGTGAGAATAATAGCCAGGACCCGTCATTTTGAGCTCCCAAAACCTCTATTAGCGAGAAACAGAAACCTTGGTAAAAGAGAGTTGTTTTTCCCTCATGGACCTCCGTAAGTGAGGTCACATTCCTATTTCCGCTGTAAAGGTATTATGCACGTGTCGGTGAATAGTTAAAATTATTACATATTATATGTATTAATTTAAACAACTAATTTAATCCCTCGTCCCGCTTATAACTTAAGGCAATCGCCCACAAATCTTAAACAGTTCACTCGACAAAATAACATGTCATTTGACAAATCGTTGTGATTACTGAACATTAATAGTTTTAAAGTGTACGTCTGCATCGGCATGCTTTACGTATTCATTACTTGTTTTTCTAGAAAATATAAATCCTCATTGAAGCTATGGACTTACGACATTATTTTGAGAATTTATCTGGTACTTTTTTCGTGTAGTTTCGAAATTTACAGTGTATGTGTTGTTTTTTGATGTGTCCTAGGCAGCATAGCATCTCTTATATATCTTTTTATCTTTTTGTTGTTAGCGTAGTCACCGTGGATCATGGACATCAACGCCAAGGGCACAGATATACCCTTGCTTTTAACTACTCAAAATAAAAATAATCTTGCCATATTTGTATTATTTATTCAATCGCGACTTTTGAAATAAAAAATATTGGTAATTTCGTGTATGTACAAATATAAATGTTTTTGTTACGAAAACAAAATTTTAGAACTCAAAATAATTACGTTTTCGCAAGGTTCACACAACGGGATAAAATGAACATAAATTAACATTCAACCTATGTAAAAAAAAACCGAGTACAATTATGAAAACTACCTTCTAGCTGAGAACACAGCATGCATATGCATAAGGTGGATAAATGTGTTAAATGCCTGAAAAATTATAAAATAAAAATATAGAGTGCAAATGAAAACTAATATAAGAAGAGAAATAAGGGAAAAATATGTAAAAGATCAGATTTGTACATTCATATAAATAGTTTCTATATATAGACAAGTGTGTGTAATTAAAAAGGTGCTAGATCAAGAAGGGTCTTTAACAGTATTATTTCGGCAAGTAGCTTTTTTTTTCTACAAGAATACATAGCCAAACTGCGCTTTTAATGAATTACTTCCACGATGAATGTCCCATCGTGTAATTTATATATTAATACGTGAAGCAAAATGTTTGTACCCCTTTTTACGAAAATTGCGCGGACGGAGCAGTATGAAATTTCCCACACTTATAGAGAATATAAAGAAGGAGTGCAGAATGTTAATATTTTATTAAATTATGCATAAAAAATACATTAAGTTACTAAATAAATAAAACATTACACACACTACCATGTATTTGACACACACACGCAGGCATAATATTTGTTTATTGTCAAACTTTCCTTATTGCTTATTATAGTCTGTGGTCAAATTGAGAATAGATTAAATATTGTTTGTCTTTATTATTTTGTCTAAAGTGTAGGTAGCCTTGGCGAAATCCGTGGTTATCTTTATATATATTTCTTCTGTGCGTGTGTTTGTCACTGAACTCCTTCTAAACGGCTGGACCGATTTGAATGATTTTTTGGATGCATTTGGGTGGCGCCCTGGATGATTTAGATTCACAAATCAGCCCGGCAGTCAGTATATAGGTTATTTATATTTCCTAGAAATAATTTATATGGCGAAACAACGTTTTCCAGGTCAGCTAGTAGAAGTATAATAAATAGTCTTGGACAATAAAATCATAATAGTGTAAAAACCTATAATTTCAATTAATTATAGTCAAATTTCGATTACTGCGGGACCACAAGTAAAAACTTAACTTGCGTGAGCAATGTGCATATTTGCGTAAATACTGGTAATTACAAAATCGAGCCTACACGTGTAGCAAGCAACCTTCTCGTCTTTTCCTGCTGAGAATCTACCCCGGGTTGAATAAAGCGTCTTAACACATTACAATACGATTGAGAATTCCTTATAAGCTATGGTAAGTAAGCCGAACTTGAAAAGAATTGCAAACGAAAATCCAATAACTTTTTAGCGAACAAACATCTCATTATCACCGGAAAGAAAGCACTTTCTATCTAGTTTTTTTCTTTCCAAAAACAATAACGGCATTGTTGAGTTTTCTCGACACACATTTCCCTTCCTGTGAACTTCAAAACAAATACCACTTAAGATATAATGTACGTTTATGGATATTTAAATATGGATAATGGCTTATATCGTTACAGTTTGTATATCAATTAATTTTAAACAGTAATCCCATTGTTTCGATATGGATCCTTTGGTGTACGAGCGAGTATTATGTTCTCACAGCTTTTTTTTATTTTTTCCCTATCTAGCCTTTTCATGAGTTCTGTCTCATGCGAGGGTTGGACGTTGGTTGTTGAGCGACAGGAGGTTTTAGTCGGTTCGACTCCGACATGCCCCACCCTCCATCCCCAGTGGAGGGTGGGAGTCCGGCGATTTCCTCCTGACAAAAAAACAAAAACAAAAAAAAAAAAAGGCTGACCTGACCTTAGAACTTATATCTCAAGGTGGGTGGCACATTTACGTTGTAGATGTCTATGGGCTCCAGTAACCACTTAACACCAGGTGGACTGTGAGCTCGCCCATCCAATTAAGCAATAAAAATAATAATAATAATAACTGAAGTTTAAACTATTATGGCTACGATCCATTGTCCTTGACAGAGTTTTCGGTATGAGTTGTAAGGTACATTCTCAATCATGTTTACTATGTGTTTATTTAATTTAATATTTGTTGTCTGTCATGAACATAATGCCCGGAGATACGAGGCTAGTACTTCAAGGCTGAACATTAATTGTGATTACGCAAGTTAACCATCCAGTGGAACTAGCTTCGTGTAGACTTTGTAAATAAGACAAGTTAGAAGCTATTCATAGGCACTGTATGCGGTGGTAATTTTTTTCATGTTTATGGCTTAGGTAATAAAAATGAAACCAGCAAAATTAAAATTTGTGTTATTACTAAAATTTGCAAATTTATGGTTGCACATCGAACTCTTTGCCGAGTTCGACGAGTACGGGTACCGGGGTCCCTGAGTTTGCTCCCAGTGTTAGAGCTGAATGCGTCTAATGCAAGAGTTATTGGATCTGAAGGTTGTGAGCTAATCGGTGGTCTTGAAGTTGGTGAAGCTTACATTGAAAGAGTCCTTATATACACACATAGATAGCTATAGAAAAATACAAATCCAATAAAAATATGTTATTAATATTTAAGCATTTTTTAATTTCAAATTTCTAGTTAATTTTTAATAGACGCGGCTTTTTTATGGAGTAGCAGCGTCTCCCAGCCTTTATTAACATTCTGGGTGTGTTTGTGTTTTTTTATTGCCCTTGTAGGCAGGCAGTCGAGCATACGGCCCACCTGATGGAGAGTGGTTACCGTCACTCATGGACTTCAGAAATGCCTGGGGCAGAGCCAATCCACTGCCTAGTTAGTGCCTGTTATTTAAAATCACGGCTCCGTAAAAATATTTTTTAATATGCCTATAGCTATTGTAAACACTTCGGTCACTGGTCTTCGTGACACCCCGCTGGCCAGTAACAATTTGATTATCTTGGTTTGAAAAACTAAACCAGTGTGAAGCCGGCATTAGCAACTGTAGCCGCTAGAGAACTATAATAATAAATTTGCATATTTCCAATTTCCCAATAAAGTCACGGTTCTAATTACCAAAAATATTATGACACGGATCATTAAAGATCTCATAATCTGTTATTAGCGTAATTATCGTATAAAAAAGTTTCCACGGCGTGAAACACGCTCGATTGGTTGGTCACTGTGCTTTTTAATTCGACATCATGCTGCGAATTTCACTGTTATAATTTATAGTGATGTGGTTCTGCTAAGTCAATAAAATTATATTATTTATCACGTTTTTTATTTGTTATTTATGGTGAGATTTTTTGGTTACTTTCAATTATGAAACTCATCTACATGTTACGATAGTTTTGTTGAACTAACGGGCACTTGGTATCCGATTGGACAATAATTTTTATAAATTGGTTACAATAACGAGTTAAAAAAGTTTATTTTTAGACGAATCAGTTATATATCATTCACACTAGATAGCACAGTTTACTTTAATTGTGTCCCACGATGTAATGACGAGAGTAATTACGAGAATATTTTATTAATGCACTCTCTCTCTCTCTCTCACACACTCTCTCTCCTTCTCTCCCTCTCCCCCCCCCCTCTCTCTCACACACACTCTCTCCTTCTCTCCCTCCCCCCCCTCTCTCTCTTTCTCTCTCTTAGTCGCATACGTCATTGCTGAGGGTCGTATCCTTAAAAGGCCTTTGTGATAGGCTGTTGTAATTTAAAGAATTGATAATAATATTCAAATTGTACGCCTCTAATGACAAGTATTTATTTAAAATGTTTCGACATTGTAACTATTGAAATCTAATTTTAAATTTACATTACACCCCCTTATTAACTTCCTTTCGTCAAAAGAATGTTACAAGCTATTGGCGGACTTTAAGATTTTTTTTTAATTCTTCCTGTAGCAAAAAACAAACAAGTTGAGATAAGATTTATAATATTTAATCTAAATCTTCAATTATCGTTGATTATAGTAAAAGTACAGTTTATGTTTGAATATAAATATTATGGTCAAGCAAACCAATAAACATCGGCATCTTCGTTGGGCCCTTTTGACCATTTGCGGTACGAACTCTTTGTGCATCGCACCACGATCTGTATCGCGGGCCCCGTACGATGCGGCTCTGAGAACAAAAGCGATAAGTAGTTCTCCGTATTGTAATATTTACCTGCTGTGATTGCGGGTGTTAAAAGACACCGAAACCGTTCGCTAAATAGATGTATAGAACTTCAAGTGGGTCTTGAATGTAGTTGAATAGGTTTGTTGGTTATTATACATTGTTGGCCAAACAAATTTTTATGGTAAATCTTCTACGTAAGTTGAATGAAGAGTGGGGCAGCTGTTATAAGCATGAGGACTAAGTCTAGATTTCATAGCCCAATAATTGTCGGACCATTTGGACCAGAACGTGTGTGTGACCTGTTTGAGCTTACGATATGACCTACCTGAAGTAATTATGCAAACCAATAAGCTTGACTAGTTTGATTTCATATCTCACGTTGTCATTCTACGTCGTGAAAGTCGTTTGTGAGTAGATATTACATTAGCTAGTAGAAGTTCATGCACGTTCGCCTTTGGGTTAGAGCTCCAGTAATACAAATATCCATAACAACATCCATTGCCTGCCATAGGAACGGTCTTTTGCTTCTTCTGTTTTTAGTTCTATGATTTGCATTTTATTATTACAAAGATTCACATTAAAATTTAGATTTTCAAATACCAAAAAGATCTACTCTCCAACCCCGGCTCACGTAGGAACTAGTTGCAGTCGACGCCCTGGATTAGTCCTTACGGATGCACCGGATCAATTAAGATAAGATGCCTACAGCTCTAGCGCTGATAACCCTAGTCATCGTACTCCTCGAACTCGTTAAAAAGTTCATCGTGAAACTTAATCCATAACATCAGCCTACTGACTTTCTCGCGGTTCTTCTCAGCGGGTTGGGATTCCGATTTGGTAGTCTATGCATTTGCGAAGCAGCTGCTCTCCAGCTATCAAATCTGCTCCGAAGATTAGTCCAAGCTCTTCCGCCTCTCCTGATGACACTGTAAAGGCTTTCGGAACCAGCAATAGTTCCAATCCAAAAAAAATATGGGTTTAGCTGATGTAATTGAGACCGAATTCGTTGAGTTTACTACTGCTTTGTCACGCTCAGCACAAACCTGGCCACGAGTGTGCGTTCCGCAAAGCTCCCACTAACACGAAAGCTCATTACATAACCCAGTTTCCATATCACTCGTTAATACGAAATCAATTTCGATCAATACAAATATGTTTCCATTAACCACAACGCGGATAATTGAATACGTAAATGATTTATGAACCGACTCTGCCCGTTTCTATTAATGTTCTAGTCAATCGATCGGTTTTGTTATTGAAGTTATTTTTGTAATTACGTTTATCAGTCTGAGTTTTATATGAAAAAAAATATATACACGTCGGAACAACTTGAATACCACCCACCTTGTGACGAGACGTTGAAATCTTAATTGCATTGTCTTTTTAACTAATTAACTCCTTAGCTGCGGCAAGTAAAATCATTCCTGGCTGAGCCCTTACTCGTCCACGTTCGGACCACCAGTAACCCCTCAATTTTTTTCCCTCCCAATGCTGATAACCTTGAGAGGCTATATCAGCGTTACCCTAGTGTGTAGGTAAGCTCACGGGGCTCAAACCGGAGGTGTTGCTAACACTGGCCCTAGCAAGAGCAGTGCTTCGCAGAATCTACCACCAGGTCGTACACGCGACTCACGAAGAAAATCCGGCGAGAAACTCAGTGGGCTGTGTCTTTGGTTAATTTACTCGTCGAGCCCTTCATTGCAAGCGACGGGTTCGGCGAGGACGGTGAGACGGTAGACTCCTCTGCGCATTTTTCTTAATCATCAATCAAATTAATATGCCGATTGTAAAATGGGATGTATATAATATAGTGTCCAAATAGACAAGCAGGCAGAAAGGATACAATCCATCCTGTATGTGGTACATACACAATTTTCCTAACGAATGTCCTTTCCAGTAACAACATTTCGATTACAGAGGTCATTATCCTGAGTAGCTTCCAAGCTTCAACAATTATGTAACTTTTACCAGACAGTTATTATTTCTTAAGAACGATAAAAAATATTTGTTGTAAGCGTATAAAATAGTGATACCTTACCATTTATTCGATCTCATTACTCAGCGTGTCAAAACCGAGAAAGTCGAACAGAATGCTTTGTACTTTACTTAAAAGGCACCGAAGTTAGGTTACTGGCACAGTGCGATGAGATGGCTATAAAATATGTTTAGCTCTAGCAGGCACCTTTTTTAAATTAGTCTTCTTGACTGGTGTAGATAAGCTTTTTTAGCTGTTAGCTCTGTCAGCTCGAAGTTTTTCTGCGCTAACCGCAAATGACTTAGTGATCCGCTAGTCTTTAGTGATCTAAACGCATTAGTAATCTATTCGAGACAGTATTGAAATGTTTTTTTCTTTACAGCCCACGGATGTCCACTGCTGGACATAGGCTGCCTGAAGTCTTGCAATAATAACCAGCCTTGCATTTTTATATTGTACATGCTTTTATAAACGTACAACCCATAGACACAGCCCGGACATAGGCTGCCTGAAGTCTTGCAATAATAACCAGACTTGCATTTTTATATTGTACATGCTTTTATAAACGTACAACCCATAGACACAGCCCAGTGAGTTTCTTACCGGATCCTCTCAGCGGGTCGCGTTTTCTCGCGAAGCACTGCTCTTGCTAGGGCCAGTGTTAGAAACACTTCCGATTTGAGGCCCGAGAGCTCATCTACACGCTAGGGTAAACCTGAAATAGCCTCTCAAGACTATCAGCATAGAAAAGAGAAGAAAAAAATCATACAAAAATTATACCACTGATCATAAGTTGCAGTATTAAAATTAGATCAAGAAGGCTTAATATAATTGGAAAAATAAATTCTTAATATTACTCAAAAGTTAAAATTAACCAAAATCAAATGAAAATATAAATAAGACAAGACATCGTGTAATAAAAATGAAACCCGCAAAATTATAATTTGCGTAATTACTGGTGGTAGGACCTCTTGTGAGTCAGCGCGGGTGGGTACCACCGCTGCACCGCCTTGCCTATTTCTGCCGTGAAGCAGTAATGCGTTTCGGTTTGAAGGGTGGGGCAGCCGTTGTAACTATACTTGAGACCTTAGAACTTATATCTCATGGTGGGTGGCGCATTTACGTTGTGGATTTCTATGGGCTCCAGTAGCCACTTAACACCAGGTGGGCTGTGAGCTCGTCCACCCATCTAAGCAATAAAAAAAAAGTCACAAATAAAAATAGACAGCGACACACAAAGGGAAAGGCAATAGACTGATTTCTAACAACTATACAAATGTAAATTCGTAGTTTAGAACTAGAAAATCGCTCACGTACATAGCGCACGAAGTGAGCTTGAATCTTACGTACCCACAAGCGAACATTACAGCTCCTAATTTGTCTCAAAGCTTTTGATTTCTAACGTAATTAATATTATCTATATTAGTATTGTCGATGACAGTTTTTTCTCTTGTCTACGAGTCTACGCCTAAAGTGTTTTAGAAATGTCACGTTCGAAATTAGAACAGGAAATGGATCTTTGTTGTAAGAAACTTTTGTTATGATATTGTAAACATTTATATAGTTTCTACTTTCCTCGGTCTACGTGAGTCGTAGACATAATTAATACGGCTTTCGAGTTTTATTCTGGTATTGACGTCCGCGATGATGACTACGGAATCTGTAGTGTTTGGAACGTCGGAAATAACATAAATGACACTAAAAACGTGACATTACGCCGTAGAACTAGTTTTATATTTATTATTTATTAATAAAAACCGAGTACCGTAAAAACCGAAATACATCTATTTATTGAAACTAGTCGCCCTCCATCTACCACTGATGGTGCTACCTTCTTTATAATATAATTCATTTACCGGCAACAGGGAATATTGGATTACAAACACTTTTACTTAACAAATTATCGAGTGAGAGCTACGATTTTCAATTTTAGTTCTCAATTTTTCAGCGCTGGGGCAAGAGGGCGGTAGCACTGCATAATTCTGTTCGTTTTCTTTCTGGTCCCTTTTTGAGTATCACCTTTATAAACCGGTGATTTACTACAATTACATTAGAGCCCACACGAATAAGGTTTTTTTTCTTAATGCGTGGCTCACAGCCCACCTGGTGTTAAGTGGTTACTGGAGCCCATAGACATTGACAACGTAAATAGGTTATTACTACAACTTATAAGTTCTAAGGTCTCAGTATAGTTACAACGGCTGCCCCACTCTTCAAGCCGAAACACATTACTGCTTCACGGCAGAAATAGGCGGGGTGGTGGTACCTACCCGTGCGAACTCACATGAGGTCTTACCACCAGTAATAAGGTACCACTATACCAGCCTGGTTCTGACCGTCATCAGCAGAAAAAACAACAAGTCCAGTATTGATCCCATACCTGGATGTGGGTGGCGTCTGCATTCACGTCTTCATATCTATGAGCGCCTGTGACCCTGCAAAATAGACGGGGCTATGCCAAACTTCAGCAAAAAAACGTATTGAATCATCCCAAGAGCTTAAAGGTATAAATTACAGGTCCTTCAAGAAAGAAAAAAAAACTCATTTCTCAGAACAGACGTAATAAATTCTAATAAATCGCACAAAAGTATTCGACGAGATTGTCTTCTGTAATTTAAATGTCAAAAAAAAAACTCTTATCTGTGACAAATTTGGCGTGACGTCAGCAGTTTCCAAGCATCTGTGTTTAAGTGGATGTGAATTACGGTCAATAGTACTCCTGAGTCAAGGATCTGGGTCTCGTGTGATATGATTAGTCACCACGGTATGGCTAGTGTGGATACGGTCCCATGGCCTCGATATGTGTGGCCTTGGTCAACAGTATAGTAGCGAGATGGTGTTAACTAGAACGAACACAGGGTGCCCAGTGATTTTTTTTTTAAGGGATTTTATGACCTTGTAACTAAGACCTTTAAGTCATGTCTTATTTTAATTTAAATTCATATTTTTATGAAAAATGATAATACGGAGTGAAATTAAATGAAATGAAGATGCTTAATTTGAGACATTAATCAACTGGGATGTTAAACGTGAAGAAACACTAAATAGACAAAATAAAACAAATCACACAATTTCACTCCTCGCGTTCCCGCCAAAAAGTCGGTGCCCAGTGATAAAACGAAACGTTGCCAGTATTTAAAATTTCCACTAAGCTTTACATAATATGTGATTTTTTTTGTGGTTTAGTTAAACTATGGTAAGATCGATTTAATCGATCGAATTAACCAGTGCATTATGATATCGCGTAGGGTTATACCCTCTCGATGTAGCCTTCTCGCTCTTTCTCTCTGTTTTCTTTTATTAATTACTAGTATACGTATGCGTGCAAGAATCGAGATTCGCGTTAGAGTTAGATTATTACTCAGAAAAAAAAAAAAAAACATTAAAGCGAACATTGTGCCCTGTTGGTTGTGAATTCTCAGCATTTTGTATATATACTATAACTTTTGTTACCGAAACTTGACATCCATTAGGTAATTTTTTTCTCGAATTTGTAACAAGACGTGAATATTTATAATTTGAGATTTTATTTTTATTACCTACCTCTACGATAACATGAAACTTGGTTCCAACTAGAGGCTTTTTGACCGCATATTACATTGACTGACTCTGACTACAACCCCACTTGCTTATTATCAGCAGAGTTTAATTTTTCAGTCCTACGTTGCAATAGTATCGATATATCATGTCATTTGGGATCATCCCGATCCATTAACAGTGCTTTTAGGTACCTCAAGCACCGGTCACCGTTCTCGTCGAACCCGTTGCTTGCGACGAAGGGGTCGACGAGTAAATTAACCTACAGACACAGCCGCACACAGAATTTCTCGCCGGATCTTCTCAGTGGATCGCGTTTCCGATCCGGTGGTAGATTCTGCGAGGCACGGCTCTTGCTAGGGTTCATGTTAGCAACGTCGTCAGCTTTCACGTCGTCTGGCCCTGTGAGCTCACCTACTGGTTAAGGATACGCTGAAATAGCCTCTCAAGGCTATCAGCATAGGTAGGAAAAAAATCGATATAGTTTAGTTCGTTATCTACTGCAGTAGACGTCTATTTACGAAGGACCAACAATAACAATTCTTTGGGACGAAGGTAATTAATAGAAAATACGATGCAGAATGCCAATGCATTCTTGAAATATCGTTAAAATTCTATGACAATGAGTCGGCTCTTGCTTTGTATAAATGTTACGCACAATACGCAAACATCTAAATTGCAAAGGAACTGGGTAAACAAAACTCTAAATCAATTCTATTATGTTGTGTGCACGAATAGTTCGTGGGTAATTAATCAAGAGAAACAAATTGAAAAAGGTACCGGTTTTAATACATCCGAATGTACTTACATCTCGTACTCGTAATTCGGAATAAGAAAGGTTTGTTTTTTCACAGCAAACCCTTTTAAATACCGTTAATTTGGTTACGGAAGCTGAATATTTTTAAATTTTATGCACAACCGTTACATAAAAAACCCGTTAAGTAACAGGTAGGTACACTGACGTGAAAAGGGTATTATTATATTAACTGCACCGATTTCTGATGGAAATAAAACAATTCAGCCTACATCCGTTTTATTGTTTATTCAGCCTCTAAAATGACGTCAGCCATTATACCTTATTAGAATCGTAAAACTAATTTTAAAAGTTTAAATTCATAAATTTAAAATTCCGTTCTAACAATAGTTGATTTGACTTTCGTAAAATCTCCCGCTATACCATTAACCCATCGGGTTAAGCATAAGTCACGCATTACACTACGACATTCACAAAAAGTGTCAATTCATAAACAGTCAATGTAATTTGATACTCCAATCCAAAGAACTCAATCTGACAGTTTGAAAAAACGATGACTTTGACGATCTCGTAAAACGAATCGTAAACTTGTAACGCCGTGAGCACGTGAGGCTTGGAATCGATACTGTAAAAATAAATAGCTTAATCGGCAGATTTTTTATGCAGTTTTGGGTCGGGGCAAAAAATTCTCGAACCAACAAATTGTTTTTTGTGGCGTTTGTTTCGTCGGATGTAACCGTTAAAAAAGATGTTTCTGTAGATAAGGTAGTCAAGGTAAACCTTTGAAGGCGTGAGCATAGGCGCCACCTGTTTTTGTGTTGTCACCATCAATTACGGACGTCAGAAATGGCTATAATTAAACCCGTTGCCCACCGTTGAGGACTGTGTACAAGCCTCGTGGCTTGCAGTGTCGAGGAATAAACGGAATCCTCTTTACTGGTGGTAGGTAGGACCTCTTGTGATGACTGATAACTAGAAAAATCTTTCACGTGTTCTCAATTTACTCAATCTTATCTATGAGCTTCCGTAACTGCTTGATGTCAGACAGATTGTGTTTCTTCCGTCCACTTTAGGTAATAAAAACCTCGTGACCACTCAATACCGCTGTACTCTGATTAGAACTCTATACCAGAATATTCTTTTTTACTGGTGATAAGACCTCTTGTGAGTCCGCACGGGTAGGTACCACTACCCTGCCTATTTCTGGCGTGAAGTAGTAATGCGTTAAATTTTGAAGGGTGGGGCAGTCACGTCGTAGATGTCTATGGGCTCCAGTAACCACTTAACACCAGGTGGGCTGTGAGCTCGTCCACCCATCTAAGCAATAAAAAAAAAACGATACCTCAGAGCTAATTGAAATCCCTGTGTAGACCTAAACAATAGAAATGAGTACTAAGTGGATACATAATTAAGGCATTTTTTCATTCTAATTTTCAGTATAACAGATCGTCTTGTTAACGTCGTCATAAAAATATGTAACGACAGTATAGTTTCCGATATTCAAATTAATGAACATTTAAACAAACTTAATTAAGTAAGATCGTTAATATTGTAACTCAAACAAATTATCAACCTACACACCGATTTGTCGCAAAATCATTTTGCCTCCACGTTCTTTGCATTAAGTGTTACCATAGGTCTCAGATTATCCGAAAATACGTGGTTTTTAATGTAAGTGCAGCGCGGACACAACCTTATTAAGTTTTTTTTTATTGCTTAGGTGAGTGGACGTGCTCACAGCCCACCTGGTGTTAAGTGGTTACTGGAGCCCATGGACATCTACGGCGTAAAAGCGCCACCCACCTTGAGATATCAGTTCTAAGGTCTCAAGTATAGTTACAACGGCTGCCCCGCCCTAAAAAACCGATATCCATTACTGCTTCACGGCAGAAATAGGCGGGGCGGTGGTACCTACCAGCGCGGACTCACAAGAGGTCCTACCACCAGTAATTACGCAAATTATAATTTTGCCAGTTTGATTTTATTACACGATGCTATTCCTTCATCGCGGAAGTCAATCGTGAACATTTGTTGTTTTTCATTAAAAAAATTGGTACCCGCCTGGAATTCCAACACCGGTGCATGACTACATACGAATGCACCGGACGTCTTTATCCTTTAGGCCATGACGACTTCTCAAAAGTTTGTGTTAATTACTTTAATGACGTTTATAATAGATGATTAATACGTATGTAAAAACACATAACACACACTAACAAATCCAACAATATAAAATATTATTTTAGATCGACTATACAATAATATGAAGCTACATACTTGTGTTGACTAATAATATCTTTTTTGGGGTCACACAAAATCACTCAACAAATAAATGTGTAATTTTATACAGTATACTCCCTAGTGTTATCTTTTTGAGAACATTTGAGTTAAAAACATAGCCACCCTATTTTGGTTGCAATTGATAATTCAACCTTATTCTTTACGGCTATTCATTCCCTTGTAGGGAAGATGTATGGTTCAGCATTAATAGGATCTGTTGTACAATATCTTTGTATGCCAACTTGAATAGATATTTCAAATTACGCTTTAGAATTAATCAGCCTTTTGTGTCTAGCCTCAAGCTGTATCCCTATCACGAATTCACAACTGCTAGTTCTGTGGCTTTTTTATGAGTCTAAAAGAGTGGGTCCTACTTTCTCCTACTAAAAAGTCAGGTTTACCGAACTGAATTGAATGAAATTGTTATGTAATCCTATGCCAATATAACTTTGGACTTGTCTATCCATTTATGTCAAAAAACAGAGTGATATTCGAAAATGAAAAAAATCCAGATCCCACCCTACATCAGACACCACGTTTGATACGAAATAACTCATCGCTGAATGACAAGTTCTTGAATTATGAGAATGAAGTGTTCTTAATATCAAGAGCGGCTCTTGAGGCGAACTCAAAAATATAATTGCTGCTTATCTTTTGGTGGGCGCCAATAGACAGTCTTTGTGCACATGTGTAACTAAATGATCCCGTTCAAAAACCAATTACTTTACGTCAAGATATATTCTTGTTTCGTAATATTAGATTAGTCGGTCATTTGGGGGTAACGGTACTGATTTAAAAGATGCGTATGATGTATTTCTCACGTAATGTCATAATGACTCATAGTCTGCGTACAGGCTTTAGTGCTGTTTATATTGGATACAGTTCTTTAATTGATTTGGGTATGGGTATACGAACTGATCGGTCATCAATATGAAACTGTCCAAATTAAAACAAAATCGAAGTGCCAAATTTTTTTAGAGCTTACAGCTCACCTGGTGTTAAGGGGTTACTGGTGCCCTTAGACATCCACAACGTAAATGCACCACCCACCTTGAGATATAAGTTCTAAGGTCCCACGTATAGTTAGAGCGGCTGCCCCACCCTTCAAACCGAAACGCATTACTGCTTCACGGCAGAAATAGGCAGGATGGTGATACCCACCCGCGCGAAATCACAAGAGGTCCCACCACTAGTAATTACGCAAATTATAATTTGCGGGTTTAATTTATGTTATTATATTATGTTATTATTATGTGATTATTATTATGTTATTATTATTATGTTATTATTATTATTATGTTATTCCTTCACCGTGGAAATCAATCGTCAACATTTGTTGAGTACGTATTTCATTAGAAAAATTGGTACCCGCCTGAGATTCGAACACTGGTGCATCGCTCAGCACGAATGCACCGGCCGTCTTATCTGTTAGGCCACGACGACTTCATTCGACTTCGACTTCAATTTTAAATATCATACCGATCCTTCGAAACGGAACGATATACTGCTCCACCGTATAAATAAACAGAGCTGTTGTATCTACTCGTGCGGCCTTGCTATCTCCCTTACCTATACATTACTGAATTTAACGGGTTTGTTTTCATGACACGATGGTCTTCCTTCATCGTGGAGTGTGTTACCTTTGGAGGTTTATCGAACTGATATTACGCGTTCCTCTTCATTCGTCCACGGTTGTGGTCCTTTATATTCCAGTATACCTTGCCCTTGATTCGTAATCTGCTCCAAGACCGCATAGACCTAAAGGAGCTATTCGTTTGCCCGGATCACACCCGTAGACACAGCCCACTGAGTTTCTCGCCGGATCTTCTCAGTGGTTCGCGTTTCCGATCCGGTGGTAGATTCTGCCAGTGTTAGCACCACCTCCGGCTTGAGCCCCGAGAGCTCATTTACTCGCTAGGGCGATTAGCCTCTCAGGGCTATCACCATAGGTAGGAAAAAAATAAAAAAAACACGGATCACATACTGTAAGTAAGTAAAATAACAATTTTTTGAGAAATACTAGATAGATCAAGATATTATATTAAATAAACAATTGTGTTTGTTTCTCTCTTAAGATTGGTGTACGACAATCCTTCATTCTGGTATACATCTTTGGTATTTGTTTCACTATTTTTGTTTATTTTCAGAAATGTGTGGGACAGTGATAGCGATGTGTAAAGATGTACGTGTAATACTCATTCGATATTGTCTTTTTTTTTTCAAAGATTCATTGATCTAATTTGAACTCAGCTCGATAGCAAAAGCTTAGACAAGAAATCTTAAAATCTCAGTCGAAGGTTATCCATCAACACACATATCCCACACAATAGTAATTGTTCAATTTATCTATTAAGAAAGCTAACATTATAATACAGTTTGTTTACATTATTAAAATTGATTAAATGTATGACAAAACTTAAACAAGTTACCACCAACAAACAACACAGGACAGATAGTGCTTATATGGGTGGACGAGCTCACAGCCCACGTGGTGTTAAGTGGTTACTGGAGCCCATGGACATCTACAACGTAAATGCGTCACCCACCTTGAGATATAAGTTCTAAGATCTCAGTATAGTTACAACGGCGGCCCCACCCTTCAAACCGAAACGCGTTACTGCTTCACGGCAGAAATAGGCAGGGCGGTGCTACTTACCCGCGCGGACTCACAAGAGGTCCTACCACCAGTAAATGTGAATATAAATACATATATAAAAATTATGAGTTTGTAATCTGTTCGTTTTATCAACTTAATTCGCGGCACCTTAATAACCGAGAATAACTAATATAAAATAAATAAACAAATAAAAATGTTATTCGGACGCGAAACGTTACGAAGAAAATTGTGCAAACGAAATTGACATTGTATCGACTGAGACACGGATTCATTGAAATAGATTTCAGGCAAAACTGATCTTTACTCGTTCGAATTAAAAATGAACTGTGCTTCATCGACGGAAGTGTTAAGTTTGTCGACAAGCTCTGGCGCCCACAAGGGTCCTTATGGCTGCACTTGAGCCGTCGTACAGTCACGTAGACAAGTTGCCAAGAATAACAAAATTCTTAAGACTATCAATTTCTTTTGTTTATGTTTGTTTACGTAACGCTTTTTCGTGTTACTGCTTTCTTGAGTGTACCTGTGCATCGGGGTCTTATCTGTATAATGTTGGGCGTAACCATTGTCGATGTTAATCTTTAAGTTACGAATTGGTACTTCTGATTTTTTTTAAAGGTTCAGAACTTTTAAACAAAAGTCGAGCTGGGAATTTATGTGCCAAGTAAACATGGGAGTTATTTACAACGTTCGCTTTTATAAGGGAATACTTTTGGTCTCTGTCTGTTGCTTGGCGTATTGTAAGCTTATACATGTAGCTTTTCGCTTTGGAAGATAGGATTTAGATCTCAAGTAGCTTCGTTCACATCGAGAAAGAAGATGTCATGGCCAGAGGGCTTTCTTTTTTTTCCTTTGGACAAATCTATATATACAAAAATGAATTGCTGTTCGTTAGTCTTGCTAAAGTTCGAGAGCGGCTGGACCGATTTGGCTAATTTTGGTCTTGAATTATTTGTGGAACTCCCGAGCAGGTTTAAAAGGAAGATAAATATGAAAATGCTCGGAATTAAATAACAATTTTGTTTGTCCCCCGTCGGACGGATTTCTTTTGTTAATATACTTTTAACGTGCGCAAATAATAGCTACCATAGTACCTGCTGAAGTCAGAGAGGAATTTTCTTTACCTACCTCTTCACTGGTAGCCTAAGGGGCTATTTCAGTTACATCCGGACGAGTAGGTGAGCTCACGGGCTCAACCTGAGAGAATTTGCTCACAGTAGCGCTAGCAAGAGCAGTGCTTCACAGAATCTACCATCGGATCGGAATCGCGACCCACTGAGAGAAGATCCGGCGAGAAACTCAGTGGGCCAAGCGCTTTGTCAATACGGTACCCTCCTTTTTATTTCCTTCACAATGGCATTAGTTCAAATATTTTATACCTTACGTTTTATATACATAATGAATCATTGCTATGCCCTTGTATTTTTTTGAACATAAATTGAATGAAATTAGCTCAGCTAAAATTACGAAAATCGCTAATATTTTTGACATTCCAAGAACATTTTGCCATTTAACAACAAAAATAAATAATCGAATTGTCCGAGTTTTGGACAAGAAATTGACATTTCGTATTCTTTCAAAAATTTTACTATCAGATAAGACTAAATTTTTTTAACTTTAAAATAGTCGTGGCCTAAAGAATAAGACGTCCGGTGCAGTCATTTCAAGCTATGCATCGGCGTTCGAATCCCGCAGACAGCTACCAATTTTTCTAATAAAATACGTACTTAACAATTGTTCAATATTGACTTCCACGGTAAAGGAATAACATCGTGTAATAAAAAACAAACGCGCAAAATTATAATTTGCGTAATTACTGATTTTTGGACGTCTTGTGAGTCCGCACGGGTAGGTACCACCACCCAGCCTGTTTCCGCCGTGAAGTAATGCGTTTGGGGTTGAAGGGCGGGACAGCAGTTGTACTGTAAAAACTGAGACCTTAGAACTATTGTTTTGAGGTGGGTGGCGACTTGTAGATGTCTATGGGCTCCGGTAACCACATAACACTAGATTGCCGTGTAAGGCCGTGGATGGAACTCACCTAGGCAAGTTTTTTTAATCAAAAACTACTATTATTACTGTTTTATTTACTGAGCAACCTATTCTTAAGTGGCACATACTTACAAATTTAAAACAAGCCAGCTTCCTAGATATTATTCATAAATCGGAGATGTGGGAATAAAGACAGCACAGATGTAACGTTCTTTAGATAGTCTTCGCACGTACGTGTAGCTAACTGTTTTTGTGTTCACCAAACAAGAGTAGTTGTTTATTGATCTGGCTAAATGAAGGTGGATTTTCTTCTACTAAAATATGGTGAATTTTACTTGGTTTTTTTTAATGCTTAGATGGGTGGACGAGCTCACAGCCCACCTGGTGTTATCGGAGCCTATAGACATCTACAACGTAAATGCGCCACCCACCTTGAGATATAAGTTCTAAGGTCTCAGTATAGTTACAACGGCTGCCCCGCCCTTCAAACCGAAACGCATTACTGCTTCACGACAGAAATAGGCAGGGCGGTGGTACCTACTCGTGCGGACTCACAAGAGGTCCTACCACCAGTAAAAATAGTTTTTTCAATAAATTTTTTTAATACCTTTGAAGTTATTTTATAGATTTCAATTATTAATTAAAATTTTGTCTAGTCTAACTGAGTGAGTTGAGTGAGTGAGTTAACTTTTACGCTATCGAGAACGTTAAAGAACTCGCACTAAGCACACGGGTATCAGCAACTAGTTGGGTTTCCTCGCACATAGTGCTGGGACACTACAACGTTGCCCGATACCGATATCGATATTTCGCAACGAATACGGGTAGCCGTTATCTGGCTAGTCGATAACCTTTAGATTCCATGCCGCAGTGTTGGGGGAAAGTTCCTGTTTCGTGTAATTTATTGTTCTCCGCGCTGTACCTTAGGTTCGTGAAATTGTCGTAGATCGTGAGAACTGTATTATGCTTGTGCCAGTCATATTAGGGAAACAGTTTAATCATGTATTTAATATTTAGAACGATAGTGATGTTTGACACTTGTCACTGATCACCCTAATATGAATTACAGGTTAGAGTTCCAATCAAAGTGGGACCTTTGTTAAAGATTTTTGATATTCAGAATGTTCTTGTCTGATATGTGGCGGGAGAAAATATTATATCAACGATCAATGAATATTTCGTTAAAGTGTTATTGTTAATCCATTTCAATTTTACTGGTGGTAAGACTTCTTGCGAGTCCGCGCGGGTAGGTACCACCATCCCGCCGATTCCTGCCGTGAAGCAGTAATGCGTTTCGGTTTGAAGGGTGGGGCAGCCGTTATAACTATACTTGAGACCTTAGAACTTATCTCAAGGTGGATGACGCATTCAGGTCGTAGATGTCTATGGGCTCCAATAACCACTTAACACCAGGTGGGCTGTGAGCTCGTCCACCAATCCAAGCAATAAAAAAAAAACGTATATATGTAGGTACTCGCTCACATTCATACCGCATAATATACAAGTCATGCCCGTTTAAATTTCTAATATACCTATAATAAATATTGGCCCATTCTGTGATATATGTTTTTTGTATTATCATTCTATCGGAATTAAAAATATGTAAATCTAAATACCTGTTTTGATTCTTAAACAGATTACATAAACCAAAACTGTCTGTTTGTTGAGATTTTTTTTCAGTGTCATAATTTTCATGGTGCATCACTATAGGACAATAATAAAAATCGTTTGAAGAAAAATTTTTTTTTTCACAAGTGAAAAGACTTTGTACTGTTATTTTTGTTCGCAAATCTGTACTGGTTGTTTTCAAACTACATGTCACTTAAATAAAGAGACAAATATTTCCCACGACAAAGTACTCATAATGGTCTATATCCACTAAAAGCTATGTAGAGCGATGGAATTATTTTACTAAAAAGAGTTTATTTTATGAAAAGTCGTTTTTGAAGTTATTATGAAATTACAAAACAAAATATGATATTTTATACTTTTGGTATATGAAAATCTTAGTTTTCGTATTAATATTTATAATAATAAAATGCAATTCATAGAAGCTAAAACGGATGAAGTAACACCTAAAGAAGAAATAGAAATGCCTTGGCACATCCTTATGACACGTTGCAATAGACCATACTACCGGAGATATAACCCAAGGACGGATAACTCATGACAAATCTCTAAGCAGCATGATACGAGAACATGCTGCACCGTCCCCACATAATATGGGACTAGACGATGACCGAGCTTTGCTCGTTTTTTTTTTTGATAACGCCATCTTGTTGTGTCTTTAAAGCGGTTAGTTGCCTTCAATTAAGAAAAATAGTATTATTATTCGCCAATAGATGTCGGGAAGAGTTGATTACAGAAAACACGAATAAAATAACATTTTTTGAAAATAAATCGTAGCTAGATCGATTTACCGCCCCTGAAATCCCCTGTATACTAAATTTTATGAAAATCTTTGGAGCCATTTCCGAGATTCAGATTATATAATATATATACACAAGAATTGCTCGTTTAAAGGTATAAGATAAGGGCAAAGTAGAAGAAGTTCATTTCAAAAGTATTAAATTATTTTGTTTTGCTTATGATAAGAAATCAAAACTACCGTATTGCCAAAAAATAGGGCTACTTTTTTATCATACGAGAAAAATATATTGAATGGGACTCCCATTGCAGCAGAAACTGGGACAGAATTGAGGACGTGTAAAAGCCATACACGTAGATCCTTCTTCAAGCAGACACGATTGGGGAGGAGAGACCGAAATACCTCATTGAAAGTTATCAGAAACACGAAACGTAACCTCCGCGCCCTTGACGGTACTTTCCACTGATTAAAGCCCCTAATATTACTTCGAAGTGTAAACTATGATTCGTCACAATAACTCCCGAGACCTATAAAATATTTAGAAAGGATTTCGAAAAAATCTATATAGAAGACAACACAACTTATACAAAATCATCTTCAGCAGTACGTTTTCACTGGACGTAAGACCTAACCAGCATTTGATCACTCAGTTAACACCGTCCTGTCAGACTGTCACATACATTAGGGCTGTCGCACTCCGTCAGTGTAAAGGGCACTAGGGCTGGCAGTGACGAATCGCATGCTCGTTAATAAGTGCTGTACGCTTATGGAAAGCCGTTTTAATGGTCTGATCTGCAAGTGTTAGGAAGAAAATGTTGCGTGTGGATTCTGGGTTAAGTGAACCAGTGTATTATGGTGGACGGCCAACACCCATACGAATAATTACCAAATTAATTTTAAGTGTTGCAAAAGTACACTGTTATTGGTTACCGATATAACGCTCTAACGAACTTATGTTGTTGTACAATCCATTATACGAACTCACAGTGCACTCTGTTAAAAGTGGTTACTGGAGCCCATAAATATCAATATAATGATTGAGACATGAGGTCAAAGTCTCAATTGGGTTGTAAAACGGCTGTCTCTCGTTTGTAGCAGGAACGTACGACTGCTTTGCGACGAAAATAATCAGGATAGTGGCACCTATCCACGCGGTCTTACAATTCGCCCTACTCCAGATAAAACGCCCTACTCCAGATAAAACGCCCTAAAACTTAAGATAGTAATATAATTTTCTTTTTCTTTTCCTTTTTTGTTTCTATTCTTTGTTACCTTATTCTATTATATTGCGTTGGGCTGTCTTCTTTGTAATAAATAAATAATAAATAGTATAAAAATATCTATAGAATGCTGTCTAGGTCTTACATATATTTAAAAAAAAAAAAAAAAAACTGAAATAAAGCATTAATAATAATAATAATAATAATATTACCATTAATTACCATTTAGTGGTATTAATGGCACAATTTTGTTAATGGATTGAAATATTACTGCTAGGATTTCCCTTTAAAACTTCCAGAACAGTGAAAACGTTCAATGTTTTGTTATTAACTTCCTTATTATAAATCTCATAAATACGTTATGAGATATTCTGCCAATCTCATTATTAAAATAAAATAAAAACTTTTATTTATGCTGCATAATGCTTGCCAATCTCAAGCCTAATATATCCATGACGCTCAGACAAACAATATTTTGCAGAAATTTAAAACAGATCTTCAAATTGTGACTGACCGTGCTCTTGATGTTTCCGCTGTCACCACTTACTTCAGATAAAACAGGTCATCAACAGCCTTTGATCTCAGTAGAATTGGAAAGACCACGTTGGGCAGAGAGAAAGTAATAAAACCGTAACCGAAATCAAAACTACAAAAAAGATAGGTAGGTACTTGTTATGCCGACATCAGTGATGAATACAACAAGAAAAAGGACGTAAACGGGCTTTCCATCACAGAACCTACGCTGTACAAGTTGACAGCTGTCACTTTTGACACACCTCTAAATTAAGTAAATTCCAAACATTAACGAACAAACTACACACCGACGTATTTCGCGAGCTATTTATATGCAAATTCGAGATGCTTGTGAACTGACAGACAGACGTTCGCGATTGTCTTAATGTTATTGTATAATGCTGCAGTGTGAGAGCTATTAACACGTGCATTTCGTCACGTTGAATATTCACGCTTTGGGTGACTGGTAATGTCCCAACTCCTTGGGTAAGTATACTGATCAAATAATGTTCATGATGCAAAATTTCCCCAGGCTCTCATTTCGAAGACAGTCGTGTGCGACCAGAGACTCCTATCACTAATATCAACCTAGTCAACACAAACTGGCGTTCTAGCTAGCCCCTTAATTCCTATCTTAATTACTAGGTGATAGATAGTTTTACTAACACAAGTGAGAATTCAAGTTATGTACTACGCCTCAGAATATTGAATTTAATATGAAGTCGTCGCCGCGTCGTGGCCTACTGGATAAGACGTCCGATGTATTCGTGTTGAGCGATGCACCGGTGTTCGAATCTCAGGCGGGTACCAATTTTTCTAATGAAATACGTACTCAACAAATGTTCACGATTGACTCCCACGGTGAAGGAATAACATCGTGTTGTAACACTTGACACCAGGTGGGCCGTGATCTCGTCCAGCCACTAAGCAATAAAAAAAAGAAAAGGCACATCTCTAACACCAGTAGACCGCAATAACCAGCCATCGTAAAAATATCCTAAAAACATTAAGGAATTCGCTAATAAGTGATGTCATAATCTCCACTTACAACGACTTGGGCCGTAAGCACAAACAAGCTATTTCAATGAAGTCGATAAACTTATTTTTACGACATTTCCGTCTACAATATTTATGTGAGAGTTGCTGTGAGAAATTCGTTATTCTATAAATTTCCCTGTTTCGGAAATGTATTGGAATGCAATCTGACTAGTAACACCATTTTTTTGTTAATACTTATTTGTGTTGTATTTACTCGAATGAATGTCACGACTTAATAAAGTTTGAAAAAGCTCAGTTAATTTACGCTCGCTGCATTTTCGAATCTTCTCAAGCGATTGTTCTAGTTTAATCATCATTGAAAATTCTTAACGATTTACCTTTGTATCTTTAAAAATGACTGTCTGCTTCAAACACACGATTGAGCACTTACAAAAATTCGTGAAATGCAAACTTGTAAAGTAGTTGATATTGTTAGCCAGAAAAATGTTTTTCTAAAAAAAAAAAATTGGCAGCGGCTTAGCTCTGCCCCTGGCATTGCTGAAGTCCATGGGCGACGGTAACCACTCATCATCAGGTGGGCCGTAAGCTCGTCTGCCTACAAGGGCAATAAAAACATTTTCAACCAGAAACTTTGGTGACTTTGTAAAATGTCAAATTGGATAGAGCGTTACGTAACAAACATGTAACCAGGAAACAGTAAACTAAACCGGGCACATGGAGGGGTCAATGGAGTTCAAAGTCAATAACTATGAATTTTCGTGAAGCTTCATGATATTGTGCTTAGCAATTGACCAGATTTTCTCCGCGACTTTAGCACTTAAATTGATATGATTCTGATGACATACTTAGAAAGTATTAAGCAATTAGTTTAGTATACAAGGACATGACAAAATGTGCTTTTAATAAATAAATAAAAATTAAGTATTCTAAATCAGTAAATATTTATATTATTTAGATAATAAGAAACGGAATAATAGGAATACTAATAGAATAATAAGAACGGTAGGCAGCGGCTTGGCTCTGCTTCTGGCATTGCTGAAGTCCATGGGCGACGGTAACCACTCACCATCAGGTGGGCCGTATGCTCGTCTGCCTAGAAGGGTCATAAAAAAAGATAATAAAAATATTGGTAATGCAAAATATGGATATGTATATGGATGCAAAATCTGAAGTTAATGAAATAAAAAAAATAAAAAAAATTACAAAAAAAAAAAGCTATTTTATTTAAACAAAAACTGTATCGATAACCATTTTTATTGCCCACAAAGGTAATAAAAAATAAAAATTTGATGTTGTGTCAAGGTTAGAAAAATCTTTCACGTGTTCTTTAATTTACTCAATCTTATCTATGAGCTTCCGTAACTGCTTGATGTCAGACGGATTGTAATTCTTCCGTCCACTTTAGGTAATAAAAACCTCGTGACCGTTCAATACCGCTGTGCGCTGATTAGAACTATATACCATTATATTCTTTTTTACTAGTGGTAGGACCTCTTGTGAGTCCGCACGGGTAGGTACCACCACCCTACCTATTTCTGCTGTGAAGCAGTAATGCGTTTCATGTAGATGTCTATGGGCTCCACTCCAGTAACCACTTAACACCAGGTGGGCTCTGAGATTGTCCACACATCTAAGCAATAAAAAAAAACACCTGAGCGGAAAGTTTCAACCTCACATGAGGTCAAAGAAATTGTGATTGATAATGCACGGATAAAAGTGACTCCTGTGCAGATGGGAACCCATTTTATCTGGATTTGATTAATGCAGGGGCAGGAAAGGACACATATTATTCAATAGACACTTCGCTTCCTTTATCATTGCAATGTCAAAGATGATTATATTGTACCTTATTTTAATGATTCAGATTTTCATAATAAAAACAATTATTTTGTATGTTCTGGACAGTGTTTTTTAGATATTATGAATCGCAAATATGTGGTAAACGGCTACACGGATAGTTTTTTGAATTTATCGAAAATCTATTTCATATTTATCTTGTAGGTTCATATGGGATTAGGCACGTGAAGTGGAAACGGGAAAAATAAGAATGATCTTTGACAATAACTTACAACTAGCTAAAAAAAGTATATCGTCAAACCAAAAAATCCCATGAGCCTCCAAATATTAAAATTTACGTAAATTCCGCTTAAATTAGAACAAGACTTATTCCATCCAATTACGAATCCTTGCGTTAGGAGCGGTAGATGGTATCTTGGTTGTAGCACGATACTCGAGGTAAAGCAGAGCCGGCGAGTAAACATGCCCGTACTCGATATTACGCCTTGATTATACTTTAGATTATTTTAATGAAGTTGTTCAAGAGCTGCACATGTTTCTGTATCGATTTTAAAACGTCAAAAAAGTCGTTGATTAATTCCTAGGCTTCATTGAAACAACATGAATTAGAGAAGCTCATAATTTCGGGTCGCATAAAGCAAGCGCGCTGTGGGCAGAACACCAGCCAAATGGTCAGATCTGGTAAAGGAAGTGGTGTTGGCGGTAGTCTATACTATGCGGTCCATGGCACCCATTATCGAACACTGTGGAGGAACCCACATGTAGTCGCGATCCTCAGCAGTGAGGGAAGATGGAGAAGAAGAATTGAAACGAACAATTGCGGTATTTTCGTAATCAGCCCGCGCTTGTCCACTGCTAGACAGAGCTTCACAATTCACACCACTGCGTGGGATTTTCGGTTCAACTCATCTATTTCTCTCATTTTTCTGGAACGAGTCGGTTCATCCATTATGGTCAATAAAAAAAATCTCTAAGCATTGCATATTTTTGCCATCACCCAACCACATTTACGACTCGTGATTATCATGATCATAGCATAATATGTTAAATATTTTAGTAACAACAGGTATGACCAAACTCCGAAAGAGCAAATATATATTTTAAAAATAACAGATCAGGAATCTAACCCGAAATAAGCGATACAGGTGTCAGAGCCACTAATTACTAGACCATCGAAATGTATTGTAAATTAAGCTTAAGTGGCTAGCTCAGTAGTCAAAATTCGACTATAATTAATTTAAATTATATGGTTTTTTTTCCTACCTAAGCTGATAGCCTGAGAGGCTATTTCAGCGTAACCTTAACTAGTAGGTGAGCTCGCGGGGCACGAACCGGAGTGATGCAAATACTGACCCTAGCAAGAGCAGTGCTTCGCAGAATCTACCACCGGATCGGAAACGCGACCCACTGAAAAGATCCGGCGAGAAACTCAGTGGGCTGTGTCCCAGCCAGTGTATGTGTGTTGAGTCCTGAGTGACCGGAAAGTTTGTACAATATTATGATTCTATTGTCAAAGTATATTAAGTTTCTTTAATCACAGATTTCGCCAAGACTACACTTTAGACAAATAATAATAAAGACAAACAATAATGTATTTAATCTATTCTCAATTTGACCACAGACTATAAGCAATAAGAAAAGTTTGACAATAAACAAATAGTATGCCTGCGTGTGTGTGTCAAATACATGGTAGTGTGTGTAATGTTTTATTTATTTATTAATTTAATGTATTTTTATGCATAGTTTAATAAAATATTATCATTCTGCACTTCTTCTCTATATGTGTGGGAAAATTCACTCTCCTCCGTCCGCGCAATTTTCGTAAAAAGGGGTTAAAAGTTTTTGCTTCTCGTATTAATATATAAATTAATAAATATTGTGTAGAGTCAGACTGTAAGTACATAATATAATTGGATACCGTTCGAAGAACTGCAGCTAGCTCTTACAGAATACAGACAGGTCATTCGGCCACTGTGTTGCCGCCGGTCGACAATTCATTACGCTAATCAGATCTACCATTATGATAATGTCTAAATAACTCTAATATTGTTTTCAATGTGCGAATATTATTGTGAACTGATATCTCGAATAGATTTACATTATGCAATTGATTTGTTTATAATTCACGTTGCATTTTATTCATAGTAAGCTTCGTGAAATCGAAAAGCCTTAGGTTGGGTGTTATCCAACATGGTATAAACACCCAACCATGTTGGATAACACCCAACCAACCTGTTGACCTGCTCGAGGCCCATCTAGTATTAATTGGGCACTGGAATCCGTTATTTAAACAATTTGATCTTCGACCTTGTATATCAAGATGGATGGCAGGTAGCATTCAAATTGAGGTCTATGGATTTTTCCGATTTACACACAATAAATTAACCCCCCCCCCCCATTTACGGATACCCGGTCAAAGGGGGTAACGGACCGGGCGAGCCCTTCGTCGCAAGCGATGGGTTCGACGGGAACGATGATCGGTGCTTGAGATACCTAAAAGCACCGTTAGTGGATCGGGAGGATCCTAAATAACGTGTTTGGGGTGACGTCGACTACTTTCCATTCTGTCCGCAGGATCGGGAATGATAATTCGGACAAGTCGCTGTCTGCCACTGAGCACTCCCCTCAAATCTCCTCTGAAGAACGGGAAAGTAACAATACTACATTCTACGACAAAGAAACTGAAAAACATTACATATTTATAGCGTACTAATTAACAAACACTCAGTACAGGTTCTGTGCTAACCATAATGTTGTAACAATTATGTAACATAACACATTTTATCTTGTCTAAGGAATCGTCATTTAACATTAAGTTTTACGATATTACGAATAAATTATAATAAATAATACAAATCGTTTAATTAGTCAGATATTTGATTTTTATCTAAACGTTCATTAGTTGGCGTTTAATTTCTCACGTAATTCGATGTAATTAATTCTAAAGTTTCATTAGTTTGATTGACGCAACTATTTGAACTAGAGGACCCGCAGTAGTCGAAATTTGACTATAACGTTATTATGGTTCTATTGCCAAAGACTTCTATAATCACAGATTTCGCCAAGACTAAACTGTAGACAAATAAACAATATTAACCTATTCTCAATTTGATCACAGACTAACAACAGTTTGACAATAAACATAGAAGTATTCATATGCGTGCGTGTCAAATTCATGGTAGTGTGTGTAACGTTTTTATTGATTTATTGTATCTAATGTATTGCATATTTGAAAAAAATACCATTCGGCACTCCTTCTCTATATTCTCTATAAGTGTGGGAAATTTCATACTCCTCCGTCCGCGCAATTTTCGTAAAAATGGATACAAAGTTTTTGCTTCACGTATTAATATATAGATTTACTGGCCTGTCTATAAGACACGATTTCGATTTCACGTCGCCAAAAGTCAAAATGGAGGCGGCACAAGTAAATTAAAATTTTAATATTTTGATTCATGCGAATCAGCTACTACGAATATTTTGTCGTGTGTTTGCCAACCGATTTTTATTCTTCAGTAGTCATCGACAAGCTTTAGCTTATCATTGATAAAATGTTTTTTTTTTTTTTTTGGAAATTAAGCGGTTTTACTAAACCTATAGTTAAACAAAAGAGCAAATGCTCTGGGGACACGGTTAATATTATTGTTGGAGCGTATGTATTGTAATATGCTACATTATCTCGTAAATAGCTTTAACGCCATTTTTTACCGAATTTCTTTTGTTTTACTTATAATAGATGCCGTTAAAAATCAATACGTACAAAGAAAGGACATCTTGATGTGCTAAAGAATAGGGTCGAATTTCAATTGTTAGGCGTATGTACCTGAGTAGGTAATTATTAAAACAATTATCGCAATTTTGTGAGGCCTCATATGTGAATGCCTCTACAATTTTCGCGAGTTTATTTTTTGTTATATTCATTTAATTATTCGAGCAAGGTTTGTATGAAAGAACTTTTTTTTTCGAAAGCTTTTTTCTAGTTAGGTACGTAATAATATTAAATAGCAAACAAGCTGAATCAAGTAACCAATGAAGACTACTCTCATTCCCTTCATAAAACTTTAATTTACAACAAGAATAATACTTTGAACACTTCGAGACAAAACAATCAATTTTACGATCTCAGTGCTCACCTCGTAGGGCTGTCACTATACACTTCCCTCCGTTGAGAAACCTGAGCGCTATGACCCGTGCTTTATCGAACTAGGCTTGAGGATGCAGTGACCACCGACAGTGACAGGGACACCGCTGGTATCACTGACGTCCATGACATTAATGGTAGGCAGCGGCTTGGCTCTGCCCCTGGCATTGCTGAAGTCCTTGGGCGACGGTAACTACTCTTTTTTTTTTATTGCCCTTGTAGGCAGACGAGCATACGGCCCACCTGATGGTGAGTGGTTACCGTCGCTCATGGACTTCAGCAACGCCAGGGGCTGAGCCAAGCCGCTGCCTACCGCTTAATACTCTTCATAAGCCTCGTTTGAAGAAGGACATGTCATAGCGCTCGGGAAACACCGTGGATGGGAGCTCATTCCATAGCCGGATGGTGCTGGCAAAAAAGATCTCTGGAAGCGCACTGTGGGTGACCGCAGTGGCTCCAGGTAGTATGGATGAACTCTACTCCGGTGGCGGGCGGTGCGGTGGTAAAAGCGAGATGAAACCGTCAGGTGGGCCGTACGCTCTTCTGCCTGCAAGGGCAATAAAAAAAACCGTCATATCTGTCTACACCGTCACAGCTCTAATAAAATACATTTGTGAATCGTAGCGCTAAAAGTATTTACCAGCACCACCATATTTAAAAACAATTTGTAGGTTTTAATCTTGGAAAATTGCAAACTACGTCTGAACTGCGTTATGGCTTTCTTAATCCTCGGAAAATAAACAATCTAATCTCTTAAGAAGAAGTTGAGTGGAGTATGGAATTCAGAATGGTTCGTAAGTTCTTGGATGGCCTCGAATTGATTGACATTATAAATGACGGGACCTCGCTTATCAAAGAAGAAGAAACCTATCGAAGAAATCTAAACCTTTGTTCCACGCAAAAATATAATTCGAAATTTTTTATGCACATTGCACATTGCACAAATCACTCGCCAAATAATTTAGGTTTAATTAAGCCGTGCGTGAATAGCGATGATACACGACTCCAAGGATTTCCGTATCACTAAATTTACTGTCTCGAAAGACAATAAGCCCACTTCTTTATGTATAGCCTTAAAAAACAGGAAGTGACCAGAGCATGTCAACCCTAATTCAGTAAATCTGCCAAAGTCGTAAAGGCGTTTTTATGACGTCATTAAGAACGTTCTAAGGGTGGCTATTAGACATATTTGTAATCGGTGTCGGTAAACATGTTCCTGATGATTTAACAGGAACCGATATAGTAATTAGCTGTTATAATACTGTTGGTTCTCTCTGGAAACCTGAAAGCGTTTTCGTTAATTCGTTTTTGGTCGATCTAAATCAGGAAAGAAGTTATTAAGTAAATTTGTAGTTTTGTATCTTTTGAAATGTTACTTTTTCGCGCTTTTTCCGTAAAATAAAATGGTTTTGTTTATTTTAATGCGTTAGATATGTATGTGAATGCTTACTGCACTCCTAATGTTAATATACATACTAACAAAGTTCATAGACATCGCACTCTGAATGACCAAAGACACATAAGGTCTCTTTTGGCCCTACCATTTAACCAAAACACATAACTGCATCATGACAGAAGTGGGCAATTCGGTGGTACCTACTCGTGGAGGTACGAGGTACTGATACGCACTACTACTGTTAAAAAGGGTTCTACTAGGACGATCTTCTACTAACGTTTTTTGTCAGCAACGATTTTAATGAAACTAGCCATATTATATTTAATTCAAATATTACGTCCACTGACTAGCTGATTAAGTAACTGACATTGATAATCTGTATATAAATAGGCGAGAATAAAAAACTCTTAAGTACTACTTTCCTCTGTGTCTCTCAACAGATTACTAAAAGGTAGAAATCGAAATAAGCATTTTTTCTTATTTCTTTCTTTCAAAGAGAAACAAAAACATTCATGCATAGGATGAATTTTAATATATAAGTGATTATGTTGAAAATTCGATCCTTTGGGCGACACTAGTTAATACAAATGCAGGAGCAATGCGGCTTATCGCTTAGGTTTTCTCAATACATATCACAGCAGTCAACAAATCAAACAACACCGAAAATCTTGAAAATCTCGAATCTGATAAATAGGTACAAGCTTATGAAATACTACTATATTTCTAATCTACCATCTTTGCCTACCACTCTGTTCAACAGGGAAGAGCTTTCCTTTAATAATGTCAAAAGCCAATTTATTTTTTATAAGCTATGTACATATCCTCATATTATTTCTCAGTCAAACAAAGACGGTTCCAGTCCCTCGTACGAATCCTCGAAGGATAATCAATAAAATCGATCCAATGATTCCATTAATCCCAATAGCGGTGCATCGATCGTAAATAAGACATCAATCTATTTATAATCGTTATGTTTTACGACAGAAAATCACTGAGATTATACGAACGACGAACGACTATTGGTTTTATTGTGTATTTCTGATAATTATAAAGGGTTTTGTGGAGTGTTTTAGTACGTCTGTCCGAAGGTGTACAGAGGTATTAGAGAAACAATATTGTATTTGGCGGACATCTATGATCTAGCATTATCTAGTATACGTAAAGTTGTTTAGAATATATCAGTGAATTTACTACCCTGCTGAAATGGTATTGCTGCTGATATTTACTAATATTATTGAATAGTTTTTGTTAATTTTTATTTGAATTTAAGCTATTGCATAGCTTTTATGCAGGGCTTTGAGCGCCGAGACCGAATCAAGACATTCCGTGACAAAAATAAAACCTAACACCCCCACTCCGCCTACCATGTAGCTCGCATTCAACACATTCACACGTTGCGCTTGTGTAGTATTTGTGAATAAGCGCGCGGCGTGACTTCGCCCATTGACATTGCCCATCTCTCTCTTGCGCGGCCTAACTTATGAGTGTGAAGAGGACAGTTAATGTTTTGCTTTTGTTAATGTTTATAAATATAGCGTGGTCTTATTTTATTATTGTTTTAATATTAAATTACTATTGTCTTATTAATTATAATTGCATAAGTTGATAAAAAATGCTACGCAATAGTTTTACCGCGGCAGTCCCCGAGTGCCATGCCTTTTTTTTCTCTGTTAGTTTTTATATCTACATATTTATATTGTTATTATATCATTTAATAAACAGAAGTCAGCCTTTGACGTCTTCACAGCCAATCTTATGTAAGTTGTGTTCACACTCGAAAGGGCGAATTCAATAATGTTTGTATTTTTCCTATTTAAGTTAAATATTAATGTTTGTAGATTTTATACCGTAGGGTGAATCTAACAAAAAAAAAAAAAAAATGTTATTGTACTACATTAAACATTTTCTTCGGTTTCATTGTGAATCGTGCACACAATTAAAACTATTTTACGGTTCAATATCTCGTTTTTATTGTCTGCTGACACTTTGAACACGTTGGTTTTTGGGGTCACAGACGACTTGAATATTATGGCAAGTACCTAACTGCGCAAAGGGCAGGAAGAAATCGAGGATCTTATTCCAAACAATAGTGCTTAATAAAGGTCACGACCCTCAGCACTGAGGAACACGATGCAAGGAGGAAGATAACTAAGGTCTATTTTTTAATTAAAAAAAAATTTTTTTTTTAGCTTAGGTGGGTGGACGATTTCACAGCTCACCTGGTGTTGAGTGGTTACTGGAGCCCATAGACATCTACAACGTAAATGCGCCACCCACCTTGAGATATAAGTTCTAAGGTCTCAGTATAGTTACAACGGCTACCCCACCCTTCAAACCGAAACGCATTACAGCTTCACGGCAAATAAGCAGGGTGATGGTACCTACCCGTGCGTACTCACAAGAGGTCCTACCAGCAGTTTGTCTACTGAAACAAAACGTAAAATTAGTTTTAATTATGTTTGCATAAAAGTATCATTTCCATTCAATTTGATGCCTTGCTTTGATAATTCCGATCCGGTAGAAGATTCTGCAAAGCACTGCTCTTGCTCACTTACAAGGTTATTAGCATAGGTAGGAAAAATAAGACCTTAAACATTTGTTAAATTGTCAATCCATGGACTCCTAACCTTTAAAACTTAATCAAAAATGCTACCACAAAGCTCAGGCTGATCTAAAATGACTTTACCGCGTTAGTCAATGGTAAAAAAAATCTCTAGCCATTGACCATTTAAATTTTAAAAAAAAGTATCCACCAAAAAAGATTCTCAAATTTATATTGAACCAAGAAAACGTATTGAAATACCTCTTTAACACCGCAATAATTTATTTAACACTCGTCCCAACTGTACCTATGAGAAACTGTGTAATTATCCACGAGATACGGTGTGAAACTTGATAGTAGGATGCGATGGATTTTATGACCACAATCGTCGAATATTTAGCTGTCAACAGATTTATTCGGTATTTTGGGTTCTTTACGTGAACGAGATTCACAAGAAGTGCGTTTTAGCGTTATTGATGATAGCTAATAACAATTTCCCTGTCAAATAAAGGTACCGTAAGCCATAAGAAGTTTGGAAGCAGCTATCAAACTTTATTTGGTGTTAAATTAGTTCTGAGGTTCGTAAACAACACAAGATGAATTCCACTATAGACTTGGAAGTCGTCGTGGCCTAAAGGATAAGAGGTCGGGTGCATTCGTATGTAGCGATGCACCGGTGTTCGAATCCCGCAGGCGGGTACCAATTTTTCTAATGAAATACGTACTCAACAAATATTAATGTTCACGATTGACTTCCACGGTGAAGGAATAACATCGTGTAATAAAAATCAAACCCGCAAAATTATAATTTGCGTAATTACTGGTGGTAGGACCTCTTGTGAGTCCGCACGGGTAGGTACCACCGCCCCGCCTATTTCTGCCGTGAAGCAGTAATGCGTTTCGGTTTGAAGGGTGGGGCAGCCGTTGTAACTATACTGAGACCTTAGAACTTATATCTCAAGATGGGTGGCGCATTTACGTTGTAGATGTCTATGGGCTCCAGTAACCACTTAACACCAGGTGGGCTGTGAGCTCGTCCACCCATCTAAGCAATAAAAAAAAAAAAAAAAAGACTGTGGGTATCAAGGTATATATAAATATTATATACTACATAGCGTGCTATAACGGCTGCTCAAGAATTTCGCGGTAGAAACAGGCTCGATGGTGATACATATAGTTTGACGAGTGACACAGCCGACTGAGTTTCTCGCCCGATCTTCTCAGTGGATCGCGTTTCCGACCTGGGGGTAGATTTTACGAGGTACTACTCTTGCTAGGGCCAGTGTTAGCAAATTCTCTCCGGTTGAGCCCGTGAGCTCACCTACTCGTCAGGGCGTAGCTGGTATAGTCTCTTAGGCTACCAGCGAAGAGGTAGGAAAAATAAGGTGATAGATATCTATACGAGTTTGCAATATACCTATATGTAATTATGTTACCTATAAAGTCGACTTAAAATAAATTCCAATCGTTCTTATTGATTTATTGATCATAAGATAAATGCTAACTTAAGACGTGGTATTGATATTATTTTGTGTTACGACCATTCTAATCTGCTAAGCTAACCGCATGACATCGCAGTGGGAATAGGCAGAATGACATAGCTACTTGTGCCGGCTCGCAATACCTTCCGTCAATAGATAAACTGTTATCTTTGAGCCCGCGGTCCGCTCCCAACATCTGCAGAGCCTCCACCTCATAAAAAGTTCGGCCACCTGTCCGAAAAAAAATAAAACAATATAATAATAGATAAAATGTCAGATATTTCTTATTAATAATATCTTACAGTTTACGTTTTTTTTATATACTTTTATAAATAGGTAAGCCTTTACTACCGATATCAGAGAAGCAACCGGTCACTGCTTCCAAAAAAATTATCAAAAACTATTCTCCTCATTTGACATTATCATTAAAAAAACACATTATTACTATCTGCAATTCCAATATTACCATAAACAAAATTCCTCTTGGGAACATAAATAACGTTTATTTAGCATAGCGTTCTCGGTAAATTCTTTAGCTCATGATTATACTGTTTGAAACACTTAATAAATCTAAAGTGTCGTCCACAAAGTGGCCCTTGGACGGCAGCTTGACCGATTCGAGTTTTAACTTCCGACGTTCGCTTAGAATACGGATTCAGTTAACGAATTATGGTTTGAAACGATATGCCAAAAACGTGAAATTAACCCGGTCATCGTCCTCGTCGAACCCGTCACTTGCGACGAAGGGCTCGGCGCGTAAATTAACCCACAGACACAGCCCACTGAATTTCTCGCCGGGTCTTCTCAGTGGGTCGCGTTTCCGATCCGGTAGTAGATTTTGCGAAGCACGGCCCTTGCTAGGGTTCGTATTAGCAACGTCGTCAGGTTGGAGCCCCTGGTGAACTCACCTACTAGTTCAGCGAATCTAGAATAACCCCTCGAGATTACTAGAATAGGTAAGAAAAAACAATATGAAATTAATTATCTACGCGGACATCTGCTCCGAAAAACAAGTTGAAGGTATTAATCATTTGAAATTTAATTCGATTCTGATCATTCCTAAAGTGCGCAGCCAAAACGAGATTAGTTAAGTAAATAGCTATATAGTTTTGGCTTTTGCCGAAATATCTGGACACTGCTAAGTTATAATAATAACACGCAAGCTTACCACGTACCATCCGGCTATGGAATGAGCTCCCCTCCACGGTGTTTCCCGAGCGCTATGACATGTCCTTCTTCAAACGAGGCTTGTGGGGAGTATTAAGCGGTAGGCAGCGGCTTGGCTCTGCCCCTAGCATTGCTGAAGTCCATGGGCGACGGTAACCACTCACCATCAGGTGGGCCGTATGCTCGTCTGCCTACAAGGGCAATAAAAAAAAAACCAACCATAATTTAGGATTCCCTGTGTTACGGGTACCAGATACTGAAAATCATACGTATGTAAGTTTCAATGCACATATAAATATTAAACACGAAGAGCAAAAAAAAACTGTTCAACACACGAATGTTTTTTTTATTCATTAGATGGGTGGACGAGCTCACAGCCCACCTGGTGTGAAGCGATTACTGGAGCCCATAGACATCTACAACGTAAATGCGCCACCCACCTTGAGATATAAGTTCTAAGGTCTCAAGTATAGTTACAACTGCTGCCCCACCCTTTAAACCGAAACGCATTACCGCTTCACGGCAGAAATAGGCAGGGTGGTGGTACCTACCCGTGCGGACTCACAAGAGGTCCTACCACCAGTAAAACGAATAATTACATGTACGAGTAATTACATACATTGACGGTGCTCAATAATCTCTAGCTAATATTAATGAGGTTGGAACAGATGACAAGCCGTTGCCTCGACGAGTACTGAGAAAGTAGGAACGTACGCCGAGAATATGTAATCGATGGATTGTTTATTGGCTTGTAATGTTTGATTTATTTGATGAATATATTGTAGTCAAACATCGCAGCCTCCTGAATCACGTTATGAATTTGATAATGAACAGATGTTATTATCTCTTTTGGTCTTGTTTTACGTGACCCCACTCACATTGAGGGGCTTCAACTCTTAATTTTGAAAGCCATATCGATGCTCCAAACCAAATCCCATGACTGTTTCGTGGCAGAAGTAAGCAGTATTATGTCACTTACTTATGCAGGCTCAATATATCAGTAAATACTCAATTATGATAATTCTGTTTTTTATTTTTTTTATTGCCCTTTTAGGCAAACGAGCATACGGCCCGCCTGATGGTGAGTGGTTACCGTCGCCCATGGACTTCAGCAATACCAGGGGCAGAGCCAAGCCGCTGCCTACCGCTAGCCAAGCCGCTGGATACCGCTAGATGTTTCCAAATTGTTTTTATTGTTTGCCCGATGTGGGCATAGAGCCCACGACCCTCGGCACAATAGTCAGGGGCGCTAGCTACTGCACCACTGAGTCAGTCCTTAACGTTAACTGCGAAGTAACGCTTTCATCGTGAAAGTTGCTCGCGAATGCGTTTTACTTACTGACGTATTTTCTGTGTCGAATAAATAAAACCTCAGTATGGCACTCCACGTCATCCAATAAAATTCCTCCTTCATCACAATGCGAGGGAATTAGAAATCAAAATTATAACCCAATAAAAGCTCTAATAGCGTTCAAACAGAAACAATAAGTTGTTTCATTAAGCCTTAAACTCAACATAGTAACAAAAATTGCGTAGTATAGAGAGATAAAACATTGTATTAAAGCGCTTGTGCGTGAAAAGATTTAGGCTTGAGGCCCAGTAGTACCGCGCGGGAGGTTTTCTGTTTTTACTTCTTTAGAACAGTTGGACTTTACGAGGACTGTGCTCACAGATGCTAATGATTAGGTAACCTCAACGACACGGGCAAAGGTTGCGCATTATAATCTCACTCATCTGCCAGCGTAAGCTGCCTTAAAATTCCATGACTCCGACGTTTATATGATTGACTGCGACTGGTTATAGTCAAAACTCTTGCAACATTTAACGCGCACGAAACTCGACCACAAAGGCCAGTAAGTTCGACAACAAAAAAAAAGCTCACCAAACAATTCCTATAACTTAAACAAACGCACCTTTAGCTTCAGCCGAAGTCATAACAAGAAAATTTATGCGATAAAACTTTGTATCAAAAATAAAGCCATAGCTTCGGCTCCGATGAATGGAATTACAAGAATTCGCCGCCAACAATAACAAAAGCCGAATGCAAAACGAAACAAAAATTCCGAGCCACCCATGACGAATACCAGACCTTCCGCCGTAGAAACTGGCCGCAACAATGACTTAAATAACATTATACATCTACTGCGCGACACACGAACTAATTACGAAACCAAACATCGCCCAAAATGTGGGTGTCGGAGCATAGATCGGAAACACTCGGTTGTTTGAGAAGCCAAGCTCCTAACAGAGCCGGCTACAATGAAATAGCCTGCCCAATGTTGACCCTAGCGTAACCCCCGCGTTCTCACGCTATCCTGACGACTTTTCTCATGTTAAAGGAAATAAAAATTGTTTAATTTTACACTAGAGGGCGCCTGCTCCTAAATGAGTTAAACAAACAAATTGAAGAACAAATATTGATACTGATTATTCGACACTCGGTCTAGCTGTTTGCACACAAAGGCGGCTTTTAGGTCACAAAAGACGTGGTAATTGGGTTCTTGTGTGATCACTGAACACTTTTCGTACTCTTTTACTTATTTGGTGATACGGAATTCACGTGTGGGCCAACAACTCACTCAATTTCGAATCTCATTCAGTATAAACTGTTTATTTACGTATATTTGATTTGAAATGAACTTTACGAAGTGCATTTGTGAACCGGTTCAGCGCATGATGGAGACCCTTAAGGCTGCATACATTCGTATTTCGTCATATTTGTACGAGAGTATTATTTCGTTGCAGTTGTATTAGTTCGAGATGTCAAAGCTTCTTCGTCAAAACAGTACTTTCAAGTGGGAACAGCGGTTTTATGTTTGTAGATAAAAATAGAAAAGAATGTATTCTCAAAGTAGCCAAATTTTTGGATTAGATATAGATATTATGTCTAAATATTAAACATATCGACGCTTGAAAGACAAACGTGACTAAGCGACAATAACTGCTTTGTACATAAATGATAGGCAATAACCATATTCGATGCGCAAAAAATATATATTTCTAAGTCTATTAAAATAATTTCAATCCTACAGCTAGATTCGTTAAAATGGATTTTTTTTCAGGTATTTCAACTTTAAATTAGTCTAGTGTAAAGTTCACGCATTGTCGCCTAGTCACGTTTGCCTTCCAAGCGTCGATATAGTATGATGCCTGCCTTAGTATATCAGAGGAAGTGTGAAAGTAGCCTCGGTAAGCAACAAATCAAAGAGCGGACGGTTAGCGTGGTATGGACATGTGATGAGTAGAAAGAAGATGCATGTGACTAGGAGATGTATTGAAATGGTAGTGCAAGGTAGAGGGGGAAGAGGGCGACCGAAGAAGACATGGATGGAGTGTGTGAATGACGATATGAGACAGAGAGGAGTGAGTGTTGAGATGACGGCTGATAGAAGAGAATGGAAGAGAAAAATTAGATGTGCCGACCCCACCTAGTGGGATAAAGTGGAGAAAAAGGAGGAAGATGATGCCTGCCTTGGTTTCCTCTGAGATTCCGTCCCTATTTTCCTATCAACAGTCGTTCATCAGCAGTCATCAGTCAAAACAATTCTCAACTATTCTCCTATCTAGCTCTCTTAGGCGGCTGTTGGGGCTTAATTGAGAGTTCACATTTGTGCATTAAGACTGCAGCTTTCACGTTTGATTCTCTAGAGACTCCGATATACAGTAAACATCACGTGGGTCGTGAGATTATCTACCCATCTACTGGAATACAATATACAGTTTTACGTACCTTGTCGCATTTAGTTAATGCGCAGTCCATTACAATCGTTTCGTCCAAAGATTTATGTGTTTTCCCAACATCTAGATTTCTATAATCACCACAAATCATTTTGTTTAGTGTAAATGCATTATAATATTGTATTCTCGTTAAATTTCAATCTATGAAAATGATGAATGGCAGATAATAAATTTAACGTCTTCATTCAAACAGTAATGTTTGCCAAATGATGTATCTACGTCTTGTTCATTAATGTGTTTTGTTAATATAATTGTTGCGTTTTGAATTTAATGCCAAGTTTATTGCTTAATTTGCGGTGAGCGCTAGCTGACGTATTATTGGGAGAAGGGAGATGGTTGAATTCATGAAGCCACTTGGTAACATTAGGACACTGCTTCGTGCTCTTAGCTCGGTTCCAGACCCGCTCTTTAAATCTAACTACATATTTTTCAACAGTATTTTACTTGACTTTCAATCGCTTCCGATTATCCGGGTGATGGAAGGCCGGCTATCCTCAACCCACGCTGGTTCTGACCCAGCGGGGTATTCCGTAGGATAGACCATTCTAACCGGCGCCATCTAGGCGGTCTTCGGACAGCCTGCCGACCGAGAGGGCTGGTGGTCGTGGCGTCGACGACCGCCGGTCCGGCGTCCCGAGGGGGAGGGTGATGGGAGAGATGTGCTCCGCACTAAGCGCTTCACTTTCCCCCCTTTGCCTTTTCATGAGTTCTGTCTCATGCGAGGTTTGGATGCTGGTTGTTGAGCGACAGGAGGTTTGAGTCGGTTCAACTCCGACATGCCCCGGCCTCCATCCCATCGCACGGGTACGTACCGTCCTGTCTATTTCTCCCATGAACAAATCCAGTGTACTAATTACAAGAATGAGTCGTCAGTTACGCAATACAATAATTGAGACTGATCTCATATCTCAAGTTTTGTGCATTCTCGCTTGTGATGTCCATGGGCCCCACTTACCACTAAATCAGGCTCTGAGCTTAAATAGTCGTAGAATAAAACGCATTTTTTGTAAATATCAAGTTGTTTATATATAATAATATATAACTATATAGTAGCCTTTAATCTTAAATTATATTCCTAACAAAAAATTTCAACTTAAATAATGTAACGTTATACAATGAAACGCTAAAAACGCTTTTCCGGCACAAGAACCTATCTACATGCTTCATAACAAAATGCTTAATCCAATATCCCAAATCGAATGAAATAATCAAAATGTGCGCACCCACATCCACGTGTCTCATAGACCATTATCCAAATCCAAGCGACTTACGTACACACTATAAGCAGATCTGATAACAATACACATTATTCGTGACTAAAGATGTAATCAAAGCCGCAGAATTGTGAGTGTAGGAGCCGATTTTAAGGTGTATTTAATATTATAATGTAATATGTTCTGTTATGGGCCTTGCGAAACCGTTGATTCAAATTTATAGCATTGCTACTTCGCTCTTTGGCTTCATAGGGCCTAAAATATTAAAGTGTAGATATTTAAATATACATATAGATATGTAATGTAATACATATACAATTAGATATGTAACGATACTTGAGACCTTAGAACTTATATCTCAAGGTGGGTGGCGCATTTACGTTGTAGATGTTTATGGACTCCAGTAACCACTTAACACCAGGTGGGCTGTAAGCTCGTCCACCCATCTAAGCAATAAAAAAAACATAAAATTCATCTGCTCGTTGACTCGGTGGTGCAGTAGATAATGGCCCTGACCGTTGCGCCAAGGGTCATGGGTTCGATTCCCGTATCGGACGAACATTGTGTGACGAACAGATTCGTTTGCTTATTAGCTTATTTATATAGCGTCGGGATGCTTATTACCTTACTTCATAGAATTATTTTTATAGTAAGCTCTTACCGAGAACTTCATTCACACTACGTGAATGACCTGGTGGTTATTATCTATGATATATAGAACATACTTATATGTGCTTAAATATACACATATTTAAGCACATATAAGTATGTTTGTCAGTCTCTGGTACCGATAACACGAGGAATCCTAAATTGGGTCGGATGACCGTGCGTGACGTATTTCCGGTTATAAAAAAAAATTGAACCGTAACAAAGGTTTTAAATATGTCTGGGATTCATGAGAGCTGAAGAAAATATGATATAGCTCGAATCAGTTACTGGTAGTGGGGAATGATTGCCTAATTAGGAATACAGCTGGTATCTCTTAAGACAAGGCTGTCCACTATTGTCCAGACAACGGATCGCTACGCGTGCTTTAATCAGAAAATAGTTTTGTGTATAATTTTTTTTTCTTCTTTTTTATTGTTTAAATGGGTGGACGAGCTCACAGCCCACCAGGTGTTAAGTGGTTACTGGAGCCCATAGACATCTACGGCGTAAGTGCGCTACCTGCCTTGAGATATAAGTTCTAAGGTCTCAAGTATAGTTACAGCGGCTGCCCCACCCTTGAAACCGAAACGCATTACTGCTTCACGGCAGAAATAGGTGGGGCGGTGGTACCTACCCGCGCGGACATACAAGAGGTCCTACCACTTGTAATATAGATATACTCGTAATAGTTTGGTTAATAGAATTCTTTGTCAAAACACATAATCAATATTTGGTATAGTTTATCTTTATTCTTCTAATATTCCATTTCCAAGACATAATTTGAAAGTGAAGCTACCTCTTACTTTTTTATTTTGAAAATATGTTTGTCTGGAAAATATTTTGTTTTTGTATTATTTTTTTCTGTGGGATTTGTAGTAAATTTAATAAGCCCGTACAGGTATGCAGGTTGGCGAGCTCTGTCTTAGGATATAAACACCTATGAAACAAACAGCAGTTAAGAGCTTACAAAGCATTTTCTCTTGTTTCAGACCCACCATCATCCTCATCCGTTCAGCTTTTAAGAAGAACGAAATTACACAGGTATCTAAGTAGATTGTTAATGATTATATTTATTTATTTATACTAAATTATATTGCATTGTGAAAGAAAAAGTTTATAATTCGTTAATTTTAGATCAGATCTTAGTACGTAATACACATACCTACATATATTTAATATACATACATTACCCTGGAAAAGACATTTCATATTTATCATACAAATATCTTTCCTTGGCGGGATTCGAACCCGCGAGCCCCTTTTGTAGTGACCAAGTCACATTCACTTACCACTACACCAGACTACTAACAACTACTAGACTACTACTAATTAATTTAAATTATAAGTTTGAACATTATTAAGTTTCGATTGCCAAAGACTATGGCTTCTATACTCACTTATTTCGCCAAGGCTACGCTATGGAAAAATAAATACTAAAGACAAACAATATTAATCTATTCTCAATTAGACCACAGACCTTAACAATAAACAATAGTATATTATATGCGTCTATATATGTGTGTGTCGAATATATGGTAGTATATGTACCTAATGTTTTTCTTATCAATTTAATGTATTTTTATGTGTAATTTTAAAAAAAGTAGCATTCTGCACTCCTTTTCTATAAGTGTGGAAAATTTCATACTCCTCCGTCCGCGCAATTTCCGTAAAAAGGGGTACAATGTTTTTGCTTCACGTATTAATATATACCTAGATACTAATCAGAACTCATTATCGAAACAATTACTTCGACATTGTAGAAGAAATAAAAAAATGTTGCAAACGTCAAACTGATGATCATAAATCTAGATGAGATTTCAATAAAATAGTAATGAAAAATCATTAAAAGAACATTATATATATTGTCTGAATTGATTTTTTTATTCGTTGCGAACGTGTACATTTATTTTAATTGCATTCGATATATTAGTAAACTTTAGGAATTCGAGATTTGCTATTTTTAAATAACGTGCTCGGGGTATCAAGATACTGTGTCCGTTGCCGAAACGACGTAAGTACAAAGAAAAAGTTTTCACTTACTACGCGTGACATAAACCACAAAATGTGACTGGTCCACGGTAGACATAGTGCTTTTTTTTCCGGGATTTTATGACCTGGTAACTAAGACCTTTAAGTCATGTCTTATTTTAATTTATATTCTTATTTTTATGAAAAATGATGATATGCGGTGAAATGAAATGAAATGATAAGAGATGGTATGGGATTAAATATAATCTTAGTAAAATGGTGGTCATTTACTGATTTTTTTTCAGTGGGCTTTTTGGAGGATCCCGAGAATTTACGTCCAGCGACTTTGTTTCATTTTCCCACATTTGTGCACTTTCACAGTTATTCAATAGTTAATAAGCCACCGCTATTACACATTTAAACGTGAAGAAACACTAAATAGACAAAATAAAACAAATCACACAACTTCACTCCTCACGCCAAAAAGTCCAGACATAGTGCTTTTACGTCAGTGTTAAAAACCTACGTGTATATTTTTGCTATTTTACATTAATATCACACCCCGCCATAAATTCACCAGGTCATTACCCATGACAGGAGACAAATGACATAACGGGCTAGCTCTCGCGTTCATTTGTCAATTGTAGATGTCAGCTGCCATGCGGCACTTTCTTTCATTTAAAAACTTCACGTCTCAATTATAAAGTTATTTACGATGCATTGTCGCAGTTATGCCGATGACTTCATTAACTGAAGGACCGTTTTAAAAACCCTTTCAAAGATTCTTTTGTTAGGGACTTATCGAAATGTCATAACGTCAAGACATAGTAACTGTAGTTGCTTAAAGTATCTGCTTCTAACGAATTTCAAGTAATTCTGGCCATATTGCCGGTAAATCCCCGGATTGCCTGGCTCCAGAGAAACTTACTTTGGTTGTTGGCAGGAAATAGCACTCGGTCGACTACCCACGCGTTGTGCTGACCAAATAAAATCTCTGATACGGCTATGCCGAATTCAGATTATCATCATGAGGAAGGAAACGTATTTCGGTCATGTTCTTACAAACCACTTGAACAAAAGGCAAAATGTTTGGGTCTCAATTAATAAGGGGGTTTTGCGGTCGTGTTCAAGGTCTTTCTGATTTCTGTCGCAAAATAAGGACGCTTTCCACTTTGCTGTTAATGCAATGTTATGTCATCGAAGTAATGTCTTGAAGGCAGCGGCAGTTTCAAGCTGTGATGACCATGGGTCGCTTGTACCCGTTTAACAGAACAGGTTTTTATATCCCATTACAGCTTGGTCATCGCAATCACCAACATCAGTCCACAGAAGTCCACTGCTGAGCATGAGTCTCACCTAACATGACCGGTCCTGCCCTGCCAGCACCTAGCCGATTTCCGCGACCTTTAACAGGTTTTTTTTATTGCTTAGTTAGGTGGACGAGCTCACAGCCTAACTGGTGTTAAGTGGTTACTGGAGCCCATAGACATCTACAACGTAAATGGGCAACCCACCTTGAGATAATTTCTAAGGTCTCAGTATAGTTACAACGGCTGCCCCACCCTTCAAACCGAAACGTATTACTGCTTCACGGCAGAAATAGGCAGGATGGTGGTACCTACCCGTGCGGACTCACAAGAGGTCCTACCACCGTTCACCTCGTAGGAACTGCACTCACGCTGCGTTTTCTATAGTCGACACTCAAGAGTTTTTTGGCCCCAGCAGTCACGTGTTCTCCGAGCAATATGCCATGCCCTTCAACTGCCCATTGCCACTATAACCTCGCAATCATATTGGCTCTCCTCATCATCATCATTATCAACGCCATTGCAATATAATGGTTGCATACTCAAGAATAGCTATTTTCCCGTTTAAGGTATAATATTATACCGAAGTACGCGGCTGCTGTTTTAGCTTTCGTCAAGAATAAGATTTAAATCGGCGTAACTAATTTGCGACTGTACCCTAGATCCATACTACAGGATTTCTGTGTTTGCTAACCCAACCAATACCTTATAGGGAACCGTGCCAAATACAAATTGAGTTGAATAGCGAATTTGAACTAACTAATTAACTTTATGATTGAATGCATTTTTAATCACACAATCGAACAGTTGGGATATTGGGTCATTTTGAAATATAATTGATTATTTAAAATAAAATAAAATTTGATGCAAAACCGGCCTATCCATAGTTTCACCCATAGATAACAGACAGCTTTGTAAACATTATTTTTGCGCATATTGTTTGTTTGCTTATTCAAATTCAAATTCATGAAAATTCAAACCTAACTGCCTCCATACTAACTATAGTAGGAAGCTTAGACCACTTTTGCGCTGATGGCCTCAATTGTGTTGTAAGTTAATTTTATGATAAATAGTACGTCAATCGTACTACTTACTATTATAAAATAGACACAGACAAGGACGTTCTCAAAAGCTTCCTGTATTGCAATTTTTCTATCTTACTCATTAACACGTCGAAAAGCTTTTCGTTAGGGTCGTTTCACACTGCGATATGTGCCGATTTTGTGTGCAATATCTTTAATCTGGTGCAGTTAAATATCTTCAGCACAATTAGTAGAAGGTTATCTACACTAATATTATAAAGCTGAAGAGTTTGATTGTTTGCACGCGCTAATCTCAGAAGCTACTGGTCCGATTTGAAAAACTCTTTCAGTGTTAGATAGCCCATTTATTTACAAAGACTATACAAAATCACGGTAAGATCAATACAAGTGGAGCACCAATAAAGAATGTTTCAAAATATTTTCACTTTCTGCGTGAAGTGGGGGGTAAAATTTAGCGTTATGCCAAAGTAACTATTCCACGCGGACGGAGTCACGGGGAAAAGCTAGTTTTTAATAATCCGATGTATTAAAGTTTTTACTATGAGTAAACAGTGGACTTGATCGAAGTGATAGTGTGTTCTGTGCTCTGACAATATCAGTTGTCTATACTAATATTATAAAGAGGAAAGATTTGTTTGTTTGTTTGTTTCGAATAGGCTCCGAAACTACTGGACCGATTTGAAAAATTATTTTTCCATTAGAAGCCGACATTGTCCCTGATGAACATAGGCTACTTTTTTTAAATTTTTTTTTTATTATTTTTTTTGGTTTCATGTGTGTTTTAATGTTTCCGAAGCGAAGCGAGGGCGGGTCGCTAGTATGTTTATAAAGGGAATTTGCAAATTATCGCGTTTCCCTGTATGTTCCATTTAACTAAACTAAAGATATATTACAGTAAAGCGACGATTTCGTAGGGTTTTTTTTTGTAATTGATCTAATAATCACATTGTAAGTCGGAACCCCGAAATAATACCTATGAACTTTTTACATGCTCGTGCAAATAGTTAGTGTGAATGCGACTTTATATCTGCGGTAGGTAACATGGTCGGTGGTCGAAATTTCTAACTATAGATGTTGCGAATTTATTTATTTTTTATTTTAAATTTATGGTAGTGCGTTAAATGAAAGTGTTGATATGAGATCGTAATCATTTCGTCGCTACGTCGGTACGTGTCAAAAATAATTCCATAAATATCTTTGAATACGTGATGCAAACAGATCTATTATTTTTTTATTCACATCGTGTTGACGTGTGAATCGATTCAAAACTTACTTAAAAGACTAATTCACTGCAGACCATTCTAAATTTGGGGATAGGAATTTTTGTTTGGAAAAACAAGGTATTTCCGACGTCTTTTTTATTTATTGCTTAGATGGGCGGACGAGATCACGACATTATAACAAAATATTTAAAAAAAAAAATATAATATTAAAAAACAAAAAAAGACATGCCCGCTGAGTTTCTTGCCAATTCTTCTCAGGACGGAGGCTAGTTCTTGTGAATTGGCGGTAGTTCTTTTGACGTTCAACAAGTATGTACTTTCATTTATGTACGTTGAATAAAAAAAAAGTTTTTTTGATTTGATTTGATTTGACACACCTGTTGTTAAGTGGTTACCTGAGCTCATAGATACCTACAACGTAAAACAACGTGATTATTATTTAGTTTATCATTTGAGTAGTTCGTTACAATGATATATTCGAAAAATCGAATACTTATAAAAATTATTAAACACTATCTGACCCGGCAGACTTCGTAGTGCTTCAATCGATAAATTGACTGTGACTATACTGAGACCTTAGAACTATATCTCAAGGTGTGTGGCGCATTTACGTTGTAGATGTCTATGGGCTCCAGTAATCACTTAACACCAGATGGGCTGTGAGCTCGCCCACACATCTAAGCAATAAAATAAAAAAAAATACACGACAAACAAAAGGAATCCGTCCGATGGGAGACACATCTAAGGAAAAACAAAATTGTTATTTTTATTGAAATCCGAGCATTTTCATTCATTTATCTACCTTTTAAACATTCTCTGGACTTCCACAAATAATTCAAGACAAAAATTAGCTGAATCGGTTCAGCCGTTCTCGAGTTTTAGCGAGACTAACGAACAGCAATTCATTTTTATATATATAGATAATTAAAATTGTGAGATTAATATTAAAAAAAAACCACTCATAATTAATAATGCTGATTAGCTCAAGTTCAACAATCACAGTCGAGATAGCAAGCTGCAGCATCTTATTCAAAAGATATGCATCTAAGGAGTGACTCCCTTCGATCCGTTTTAGATACGCGATGTGCAGTCTTGAACGAAAGTGACTTTTAATTTTTCTAACATACTGGTGGTAGTTGGTTTTCTAACACTTACTAGTGGTAGGACCTCTTGGGTCCGCACGGGTAGGTACCACCGCCCTGCCTATTTCTGCCGTGGAGCAGTAATGCGTTTCGGTTTGAAGGGTGGGGCAGCCGTTGTAACTATACTGAGACCTTAGAACTTATATCTCAAGGTAGGTGGCGGCATTTACGTCGTAGGTGTCTATGGGCTCCGGTAACTTTTTAACACCACGTGGCCCGTGAGCTCGTCCACCCACCCACGCAAAAAAAAACATTATATACAAAACCTAAGCCTCGTGTCAGGGCCCGTTTAGCAGAGAATAGGCCGTGAATTTTTCTGCCTACCTATGTAAAAGCCTGTACATAAAACTTTAGATTATCTTTTTTTCTTTTTCACCAACATTAGTTGAATAATAAAGATCTCTAACATGTTTTTAAATAAAAATACAATAACACTTTCATTCGCAAATGTACCTACGCCCCAAACGAGATCCGAATCGTGTCGATTCGATCCGATGTCTCAATTAAGTGTTTTATTGGCCAATTTGTTGCGTGCCGCGACCGAAACAAAAAAAAAAACAAAAAAAACAATGAAATTTATTACGTTTCATATATGAAAAGATGTTTTTACGCCTTTTAATATGAGTTTAATTGATGTAACGAGCCGATGGATTTATCGGTGTGATTTTTAAAATGTTCACGCACGTTTTAAGGGTTTTTGTTTTAAGGGTCCTTAAAACAAATTAGGAGGAATTCTCATCTCTCCTGGTCTCCAACCTGGTCTTAAGTGGTTACTGGAGCCCATAGACATCTACAATGTAAATGCGCCACCCACCTTGAGATATAAGTTCTAAGGTCTCAGTATAGTTACAACGGCTGCCCCACCCTTCCAACCGAAACGCAATGCTACTTTACGGCAAAAATAGGCAGGGCGGTGGTACCTACCCGTGCGGACTCAAAAGAGGTCCTACCAGCAGTAAGTTGCAACGGCTGTCCCACCCTTCAAACCGAAACGCATTACTGCTTCACGGCAGAAACAGAATCTCTTTTGAACAAAAGTCTTAGCACTCGGGACACTTGAGGTAATTTTATTTCAGACAGATAGCGAGCGGCTAAAATAATATTTATAAACACTAAATAGATGAACGGAGTTGTTTAGAAAGTAAGTAAACCACAGCACTTTCTCCTCAATCACCCCTTTTCCTTTCCAAACTTCCACTGTCCCCGGTCTGTTATTTCCCCTAGTTTACTTGGTGATATGTCATATTCGTACGCTTTCACTATGAGGGATGCGATAGCCGTATTACACCGGTCATCGTCCTCGTCGAACCCGTGGCTTGCGACGAAGGGCTCGACGAGTAAATTAACCCTCAGACACAGCCCACTGAGTCTCTCGCCGGATCTTTTCAGTGGGTCGCGTTTCCGATCCGGTGGTAGATTCTGCGAAGCACGGGTCTTGCTAGGGTTCGTGTTAGCAACGTCATCAGGTTTGAGCCCCGTGAACTCACCTACTAGTTAAGGCTACGCTGATATAGCCTCTGGAGCTTCTCAGTTAGGTAGGACAAAAAAAAACTTATTACAAAACTATTTAGACATCGTTACGAATCCAAATTCCAAAGTGAGAACTTAATTCTAATTGGAATCAAATTATTTTGTTTTGTAAATACTTAATCGATCATTAAAATCGATAGTTAAAATAGATAGAAAAGTAACGTGATAATGTATGAGTTTAATTAATTACTAATTTCCAATTAACCATCGCGAATGCAGCATGCCAAATTAAATTACAACCCATCTTTGTTTTCGCTCTGTGCACTTAAGAGCGAGTTTTTTAACTTTCTCGATAGCGTAAAAGTGAACTCAAATTTGTACGCTGTTGAAACAGCGCCCCTAGCGGCAAACGTAGACAATTTACTTTTCCTACCTATGCTGATAGCCTTGAGAGGCTATTTCAGCTTCACCCTAACGTTTGTAGGTGAGCTCACGGGGCTCAAACCGGAGAGTTGCTAACACTGACCCTAGCAAGAGCAGTGCTTCGCAGAATCTACCACCGGATCGGAAACGCGACCCACTGAGAAGATCCGGCGAGAAACTCAGTGGACTGTGTCTATGGGTTAGTTCGCTCGTCGAGCCCTTCGTCGCAAGCGACGGGTTCGACGAGGACGGTGACCGGTGCTTGTGGTGCCTAAAAGCACCGTTAATGGTTCAAGAGGATCCGTAATGACGTGTTTTGGGCGACGTCGACGGTTTACAATTCGGTGTACAGGGTCGGGTATGTAGTTTACGTAGACAAACGTTCCAACTCCATACAAATTTGAGTTAACTTTTACGCTATCGGGAACGTTAAAAAGCTCGCACTAAGCACACTGGTCGCGTGGAGGCGAGCTAAATGTTTTTGTAGCGTATCGCGTGGTCCGGTAACCGTTTTTAATCACATTTAATAGTCGTAATTTCGCCAGCGTTTCCCACTAACAGCTAGGCGGTTATTTTTTGCGGACATACGGGTCTGTGTGTGGTCAGGTGAACGTTTTTACCTGTAATGAGTTTATGAGTACTGCAATAACTATGTATAACAACAAACGTTCAGGTTAAGACTATATCTACATAGTGTTGTGTGCGGTTTTCCGATTTTTTAATTTTTTTTTATTAAGTGGGTGGACGAGCTCACAGCCCACCTGGTGTTAAGTAGTTACTGGAGCCCATAGACATCTACGATGTAAATGCGCCACCCACCTTTTTAGATATAAGTTCTAAGGTCTTAAGTATAGTTACAACGGCTGCCCCACCCTTGAAACCGAAACGCATTACTGCTTCACGGCAGAAATAGGCAATGCGGTGGTACCTTCCCGCGTGGACCTACCACCAGTTAAAACTGTTAAAAATGTTTGTATTTTTATTTATTTTTTATTTTTCATTCCGACGGTTCTGAATACTTAACAGTTTTCATAGTCACCGGACGACTAAATTTGTTTAGTAATATTATGCTATAAGAATATATTGATAAAATATAATAATAATCAACAAACTTAACGTAAAGACACTTGAGGATGCAATATTAAACTATAAAGGTACGTATATACGCATCTGTTAAAATATTATCAGACACGCAATTATAGAAAAAACAGTCTTAAAAAATTGCCGGTGGTGGTTGCGTCTATAGCCTATGGCAGCAGTAGTTAGGTCTTCTGGATCAGAATCTACCTCACGATACGCGCCACGTTAAGAATGACCGCTCTTTCTATGAAGACATTGATGTTTTAAAGTTTTAATCTAAGCATGATAAACATTAGATTGAGGCAAAGAAAAATATTGCTTAGATAGGCGGACGAGCTCACAGCCCACCTGGTGGGCTGTGAGCTGTCTATGGGTTAATTTACTCGTCGAGCCCTTCGTAGCAAGCAACGGGTTCGGTGAGGACTGAGACCGGTGCTTGAGGTACCTAAAAGTACCGTTAGTGGATCGGGAGGATCCGTAATGACGTGCTTCCATCACGAAGTAAGCCAGCTTTCCACTTGGAATGACATAGTCCATATATATAGACATTTTATTGTCATCCATTTGGACAGCCGCATCTAAATTGTCCATGGGCTTTGATTATCATAAAACATCTCGAACTAGTTTCTCCTTATTTCAATGAAAACTTTTAGGAGTCATCTTATATTCGATAAAATAAAAATTGCAGTGAAAAAGCAACAAAACAGACAAACAAATATTTAAATATAATTAACATATGAGACAATTACATAAAAACACTTCTGAAGATTTTGTTCTTATTATTTGTGAGCTATACACGTTTTTTTTAACTACATAAATAATTTCAGTTATTCACTATTTACTAATGTGTTTCGTAATGGTTTGATTTTTGTTTGCCTATCTTCATTTCCAAATAAGAAAATACATGTTTTTGTGTCCTAAAGCCTCTGAATTATCCTTTAAAGACTCTAAATAAACTCAATAGAGAAAATGATATAAACAAACGCAGTGTGTTTTATTGGCTAGAACTACGGCTAAAAATAATAATCCGAAATCTGAATAAAATTTCGAAAAAAGAAACATTTCAGCCATATTCGTTCATTCACCCACAGGCTGATGAAAGTTGACGCAATTAATTTCCTGCAAAAATCGAATCTCGTACCCTGTTATTACGGGTTCAATCATTTATCTTTAAAATGTGTTAAAATACCAGTAGGTACGTACTGTTACCACAAGTACATTCGAGACCGAAATTGTAATGTTTTTCTTGAACAGCTGTGATTATAGAATTAAGACATGCCAACTTTGGAATGAGCTTCCCTCTACGGTGTTTCCCGAACGCTATGGAATGACCTTCTTCAAAGGGGGCTTTTGGAGAGTACTTTTTTTTTTTTTTTATTGCTTAGATGAGTGGACGAGCTCACAGCCCACCTGGTGTTAAGTGGTTACTGGAGCCCATAGACATCTACAACGTAAATGCGCCACCCATCTTGAGATATAAGTTCTAAGGTCTCAATTATAGTTACAACGGCTGCCCCACCCTTCAAACCGAAACGCATTACTGCTTCACGGCAGAAATAGGCAGGGTGGTGGTACCTACCCGTGCGGACTCACAAGAGGTCCTACCACCAGTAAACTTGACGGTAAGCAGCGGCTTGGCTATGACCCTGGTATTGCTGAAGCCCATGGGCGACGATAACCACTCACCATCAGGTGGGCCAAATGCTCGTCTGCCAACAGGTGCAATAAATAAATAAAAACCATTGTTAGTGATATTCATGAAAGAAAAAATATTAATGAACATTAATTTTTAACAATAGAAACAATATTATAAATTTACCAAAGTAACTTATTCTAACTATATTCGGATCATATACTGGTTCAAAACTCTGGTGTGCTCTGAAAAAATGTTTGAGATAGCCCCTCTATCCTTTTTTACAATTAGAGCAGAACTCATCCATACTAATTGGAGCCGCTGCATGCATCAGTGTGTTCCCAAAGTAATTTTTACCTCTCACCAACCAGTGACTCGGAAGTGCCCGTGGCATTGATAATGACCATGACCCACTGTCACCACTCATATCAGGAAGGCACGTTGTCCTTCTAAATCGATAAATAAAAAAACTCGCCGGTATAGGCAATTTGTGGATCAAATGCGGTTGTTAAAATCTGCTAACCTATAACTCTTATATTTCATCAGCAGAAAGGCCTAATTTAATGAATGAAAATACTCCAAATTTCGTAGGGTATCACAACGTCTTAACAAAACTATTGAGCTGAATTATCCCATAAGAAAGCTTTGTTTTGATAAAATATTACTCAGCAACACACTTAATTCGGATATAAATTTTCAAGAGCCAAAAAAACAATAATTTCATTCCTACTGTCTTGTTCTTGTCGTTTATTTTAATAACGTCAGCCGTCAACATAATGGCTCCTATTCCCATCTTTCAGATACCATCATTAGGGTCATATCCTTTTTATAAGCCGTGTGTGATTCATTTTGTGGGAGGCCTAATTCCATCCAGGATATTCGCTTTTAGAGATTGTGCAAGGTAAGCCCGGACCAAGAGTACGAGTTTCGTACAAAGACGCTGCGTTATTTTTAACCCTGCTGTATTGGTCATGGTCGCAAACTGTAATCATAAACGCAAAGTTTCAAATGTAATGAAACTGTTATTCTATCTACACGTAACCAGCTGGCTCTCGCAATTGTACGCACGTGTAGACACAAAAGCGAGAGGTCACTAGGTTCATTTGTTTCCATCCCACAGCCCTCAGCACTTGAAGTGGTAGTGTCTCAACCTAGCAAATAAACAATGGAACGTAACTTCGTGTGTAGCTATAATATAAAACTAATAGCTCCTGCTCGGTACTGCGATCCTGTGAACCGAATGGCAACGTCGACGTCACCCTAAACACGTCATTTCGGATCCTTCCGATCCACTAACGGTGCTTTTTTGTACCTCAAGCACCGGTCACAGCGACGAAGCGCTCGGCGAGTAAACTGACCTACAGACGGCCCACTGAGTTTCTCGCCGGATCCTCGCAGTGGGTCGCGTTTCCGATCCGAAGGTAAATTCTGCGAAGCACTGCTCTTGCTAGGATTAGGATTAGCAATATCGTTAATTTTGAGCCCCGTGAGCTCACCTACTCGCCCGGAGAATCTAGCATAGCCCCTTGAGGTTACTAGAATAGGTAGGAAAAAACGGATGCAGTGTGACGGTGCTAAAGTAATTTGCACTCAGTCGTCCTCGTAGGTCACGCCGCAATTATGTACCTATAACGAATATTGCAATAGAAACCTCAACTTCATGTATCTGTTACTTAGAAGTTGAGAATCTGTAGTTACATTTTACAATTTTCTCATATTTTTTTTAAGGGATTTTATGACCCGGTAACTAAAACTTTTAGGTCAAGTCTTATTTTAATTTTAATGATAACTTTTTATATGAAATATGATATTATGAAATGAAATGAATTTGATTATTATGAAACATGGCATGAAATGAAATGAAAACGAAACAGAAAGAAATGAAATGAGATGATATGGGATGAAGTATAATTTCATATGGTCATTTACTGAGACTTTTTCAGTGGACTTTTTGGAAGATCCCGAGAAGTTACGTTCAGCAACTTTGTTTCATCTTCCCACATTTGTGCACTTTCACAGATATTAAACGGTTAATAAACCAACGTTATTACACATTTAAACCTGAAGAAACACTAATTAGACAAAATAAAAGAAAATCACACAACTTCACTCCTCGCGTTCCCGCCAAAAAGTCCACAATTTTCTCAATGACTGTACGCGATGACTACCCGCTAAATACGGGCGTATGCATTAAACTGTCTACACTTTCACGATGCGCTTACCTTAAATATTTGTATGAGGCTTGGTTACTTAATTATCTGACTTTAGACACGTGGTCAATGAACTTAATTAATCGAATGATAAATTAATAATGTTTAGGTATATTATTATAATACTATTCTCTATAGAAGACCTGTGAATGCTATTGTCCACGTTCGAGATCTTAAGTGTTTTATTCTAATAGTTATTGCTTTATCGATATATTATAATCGTTATATTAAATACTTTTTTTTTATCCTACGTATGCTGATACCCTTAAGAGGCTATTTCAGCTTCATCCTAGCGTGTAGGTGAGCTCACGGGGCTCAAACCGGGAGTGTTGCTAACACTGGCCCTAGCAGGAGCAGTGCACCGCAGAATCTACCACCGGATCGGGAACGCGACCAACTGCGAAGATCCAGCGAGAAACTCAGTGGGATTAATTCACCCGTCGAACTCTTCGTAGAGTCTAATGCTTTAGTTATTGATTTAATGTATTTCTCATATTTGAAATTAGATATCCCTTCGTCCGCGCAATTTTCTTAAAAAGAAGTACAAAGTTTTTGCTTCACATTAAATAGATTCTAATAATATTCGTAAATTAAATCATTTGGCATTATGAAAGGAATCTTCACTCTTTCACTGATTACAACAGTACTAAGCTTGCTGCGATTTGATCCGTCGGTCTAGGGGATATACCCGTAACTGCTTAAAACCAGATTCGCCGTGGGCATAAATCACATTTCACCGCCAAATCACATGTCCATCGGTCAAGGTCGCTGAACAAATAAAAGGAACATATTTCTATGAGGTCAAAAATGCACGTGGTTACATGCCGAGAAATGGATTTCTTCCGCGGAGCGAGAGTACATAGAACTTAGAACGCTTAGAATTGACTTCGTTATTTGCAATCGTCATCGGCCCGATCAATTTATTTAACGAGTCTTCTGTTTCTAAGCATGATCAAACAGTTTGTCTTTAATTTTTAATACAATAATGAAGACGAGACATAATGTAAGTTTGATTTCTCTTCAAGCGCCTTGTCCTTTTTCTGTCGTGATGCAATAAACTGAATAATTCTTATTTTTAAGCTATAAATTTCATTATAATTACCACAGTACTTTAAATTTTATCAAAGTACAACTATGTATGTATTTGTAAAAAAAACTTTTTTAATTGGTGAAAGATCTGATTAATGCCCTTACTTATCCTTTATACCCATTTAGAGCTATGTTATTGAAGCTCCAATACCATAGGTATAACAGCTTTTCCACTCTTAAAACAAGAAAAACATGTTGTGCGGTGGTGTGTCCACACAATCCTAGGGATAATCTTGGTACTCTGAATAATCTTGACCTACCAACAGTCCAAAAGGTAGATGTAATGTAATTGTTTTATTCGTAAAATTTCAATACATTTGCACTTGGAGAGTTAATTGAGATATGGGACGAAGATATTACTGCAAACATCATAATAATCCCGGGGGAGTTGTAATAACGGCTCAACGAGACCACATCAACATATATATCGATTCTAGCCAAAAACTGTACCACCGGATACTTTGCCGTAGTTTTTTTATAACATAACTATAAATCACAAACATAGTAATTTCCTCCTACAAGGGCAATAAAAATACAAAACATGTCTATACATTTTATGTTATGTACCTTAAAATGAGTCAACTCCCGACACCGGTAGACTTCGGTAGAATCGGGTTACACTTGACATTGAACTTGTTAGTACTCCTATTTGGTTAGAATATAAATTACATATGGTAATTGACCTAGGATTGTCACTATGGAGGAATGTTTTGGAGTGCTGCGAAAATCGTCATCTATACGAGTTTTTTTTTTTTATTCCTTATATGGGTGGACTAGCCACCCACCTGGATAACCCAACTGGCGTTAAGTGGTTACTGGAGCCCATAGACATCTACAACGTAAAATGCGCCACCCACCTGGAGATATAAGTTCTAAGGTCTCAAGTATAGTTACAACGGCTGCCCCACCCTTCAAACCGAAACGGATTACTGCTTCACGGCAGAAATAGGCAGGGTGGTGGTACCTACCCATGCGGACTCACAAGAGGTCATGTTCATCGCAAATGCAAGCGACGATGTTTCTGTGATCGTTAAGCAAAACAAGGCATATCATTTATTCATATTGATGAAAAACATACATATTTACTAAAAACCCGGCTAGGAGGTACGATGACTTTCGACCCAAGGTAGCCGGTAAAATATGGATGGGCAGAACTGAAGACCGCACTCAATGGTGTGGATTGGGAGATGCCTATGTCCAGTAGTGGACGGTTGGGGCTAATGATAATGATGATTTTTAAAGGACTACTCAATTAACAAATAACAGGAGTTGAAAGTAGTTCGTAGTTAGATAGTAGTAGTAGTAGTAGTAGTGGCGGTAGTTCTTTTGACGTTCAACAAGTATGTACTTTCATTTATGTTGAATAAAAAAATTTTGATTTCATTTGATTTGATTTGAAAATAGAATAGCATATATTTGTAATAAAATTCATTTGTATTTAATTTATCGCCAACCGTAAATTACTTTTCAAACGACAAGTATTTTGAAACGGCAATGTCATAAATAAAAATACTTATTATTTCGTTAATAAGTGAAATAAATTCACTAAAATCCAAATGAACCGTGACTTAATTTACTTCAATATCTAAATTGACTTGTAGATTTAACCGAATGCAATTTACCCGAACCATTTACATTTCAATGGGGCTACTAAGCATTTAGAAGTTATTAAGCTAGTACGAATGCTGAATACTTTTACAAAGGTCAATGAACAGCCTTCAGAGGTCGTTGGAAAACGGACTGTAGGGCTTTCTGAAGGCAACTGTATATTGCTAAAGACGTATGACTGAAATATCCCAGATCATAATACTGTGTGTTTTCAAATAATTGATCATAATCATCATCATAGTCAGTTAATCTTGGCAGAGCAATCGTCTTTGGTATCCTTGTTTAATAAAGCCTTGACAGCTGTGCTATTGTCCATAGTTTGCAAACTAAGGCTTGGCCAACGCACTCGTTAAGGGGAGTTTTTTCTGTGATATTATCATCCTAATATTGCAGTTCAGATTTATCCAATAAACCAAACCCAAAACCAAACTTAAACCCAAACTCAAATCCAACTTTTGGCCATAGTCCAATACGGCACTGGGTCTTTACATTGGCCATCAATATCTACTTCCAGAAAGCCACTATTACTAGACATTGCTTCGCCATGTCCACACCCTACATGAGCCGGTTCATCTAATTAACTCAGAGGATTGTCACTTCCTTAGGATATTCGATAAAATCTACTGCTTTATTTATTGGGATCGATCCAATTGAAGCTCCCTCGCTGACTGATCGTTATGCGAGAAAAGTAAGTTAGTCTCTGGAAACACCTCCAATTTAATTTTAGTTCTTAATTAATACACGAGAACTTACGGATGACGGCTAGAGCTGATAAGATCACTGCACAAACATCAGCACCGTTCAGTAGGGCCCTGTCTGCCCTATCAAGACCACTGGTTGATTAATGGGAACGAGAACCTAAATCCGATATCAGTTAGCGAATTGTTTTAATTCTCGGTGCTTCGGTTGATAAATTAAATGGTACCACGATTCTGTGTAATGTCAAGATTGAGTTAGAGTGTTTGTGATTTTGCTGAATTAATTTTTGTTTTAGGTACAATTTAACATTAGTATTTAATGTTATATGAAAGTATTTATATCGTTTTTAGCTAAGTTAGACCCGTGGGGGCTGTGGGTTAAAGATGTTTTACTGTGATATATATATAACAGTGTAGTTAATGTCATCAAAATATCGATGTCACCTCAATCAATAACCACGCTCATGACCTTCATTGAGTTTTCAAAAAGGTTCCTCTTATATTCGTGTAGCTTGTACAAAGTCTACAGTTTTTGTATTTAAAAAAGTTCCGTTTTTTTTTGTTTTGTTTTTTTTATTGCATAGATGGGTGGACGAGCTCACAGCCTACCTGGTGTTAAGTGGTTACTGGAGCACATAGACATCTACGACGTAAATGCGCCACCCACCTTGAGATATAAATTGTAAGGTCTCAAGTATAGTTACAACGGCTGCCCCACCCTTCAAGCCGAAACGCATTACTGCTTCACGGCAGAAATAGGCAGGATGGTGGTACCTACCCGCGTTGTACAATAGTGTTATTGGACGCAATTCCTAAGAATTGTGAGCTGTGAAAATTTACTAGTAAAATCGTTCAACTTTCTTTATTGATGGACATTTTATATTCAAATTTCCATATGAATATCATAAATTGTTTTTGTCGAATGACGTGCTATTATTTTTTTTATAAACAAAGGTATTCGTTTAAGAATCGATTATAATTCGAATAATCGGTATTCAAGTAGCGAGACGTCGGCGCCGCTGTCACAATACGACGAGCGGCGCCTGTGGCCACTTCAGTACGAACGGAGAACAGTAACGCAACATTTCTAGGCAGCGGCTTGGCTCTGCCCTTGGCATTGCTGAAGTCCATGGGCGACGGTAACCACTCACCATCAGGTGGGCCGTATGCTCGTCTGCGTATAAAGGCAATAAAAAAAAAATTTTTTTTTTAGCGCACATTAGACTGTCCAACTAACTAGATTTCTTCAGTACATACTCGTATGACGAATAATTCTCTATAATTGCGAATTAATTTTACTTCACACTAGTGATGCCGTTGATTATCTCCAACCGAAAGTTATGTTGTTGCTTGGTAATTTAGTTATAAATTAGGCAATGTAACACCACCACCGCGATTCAGTAAACTAATATCCTCATATATTTTTTAATGCTGTAGTTGTCTTTTTCAAACTTTACATTCGGATAAGGGCCGCTTACGTCATAAAAAAACTTAAGCAAGAATTTTCAAATCCATCCAGTAGTTTTTGCGTGATGTGAGCGCAACCGCAGATATACCGCAGATTACTAAAAATTTTCAATTTAAATTTCCGTTTATT